>NC_143458.1:5360767-5668901 GCF_987193195.1 Phasianus colchicus | reverse complement strand
AGCACTGCATGACAGGTGAGTTGTCTGGGGGCTCCATGTTTCCTCCTTTGTCCAGCTACTTAGGTGCATACAAAGTAACGTGTACATGCTGAATAAGTCTTCCAAGGTCTTAGAAATGCTGCTCATAGCACTGCTACAAAAACACCTGTGACTCAGTCAAAACTTGCCCAGGTTTTTCATGCTGGAAATAAGGCATGAATGGATTTAAGAACCTCTTTTAAAATTGAGCCTTTGTAAGTAAACAGCAAGATGAAAAATTGTGAGCTAAATTTAAGCATCTGATTCTAGGTTCTGGTAAACTTTGTCATTCATGTGGCTCTCTGCTGAAGGTTTCCTAAATCACTTTAATGAGAAAAGTGGGCCCAGCATGCTGCAGCCTGTGTTCTGGGAAGCAGGACCGTATTGCTTGAGACTTCTGCTTCTGAAAAACACTTTTACATGTGTCTCTGCATGCTGTGCTGCCTGTTGTCTGTGTAAAGACATGGGAATCCCTTGAGTTAAGAACTCTTCCTTTTGGTACAACTGCCCTCCCAAATAACAGTGCTGTGCAGTCAGATCTGCGGAGATGAATTTTCTTTCCTTTAGAATACTGGTAGCCAGGTGTGAGATTAACATTTGTATGAAGAGGCTGTACCTTAACAGTAGATGGACATGCTTTCTAAGCTAAGCTCTTTTATTCATCCGTGGAGGTATATTGAGTTCAACAATAGCCTCAGTGAGGCTTTATTAGCAAGGATGAAAGGAGAAAAAGGAATTCGGGTTGAGGCAAAATAAGCATGTTGCATAAAGAAACATTTTTCAAATGAATTTCTTTTGGTTCTTTTCTATGTAAGGAAGCATTATGTTACCTTGTATTTCCCACTCAAGGTGTGGTACGCTGCCTCTTACGCGGAGTTTGTGAACCAGAAGATCCATGACATATCTGAGGAGGAACGCAAGGGTAACGTGGGCTCTTCTGCCTTCTGTTTGTGCAGTGTGATGGTGGTTGGGTGACAGACTTGATTTTGAGTGTGGGGCCTATAGGCTGCTGGAAAGAAGTGTTTCTATACTTGAGTAATGAACCTATATGCTCCTACTTCAGATTGAGGGAACTTCTGTTGGTTGCACTGAGTCACACAATGCTGTAGGTGCTCTTTTGTGCATCTAAGTCATGTGAATTTTCCTCAGTGACCTTCTTGTCTTTCTGCAAGGAGCTGTAGTTGCCTCACGGGGCAGAGGGGATTGCTAAAAGCAATGTTAAGTGGGGCTGTGCTGGGTGTTCTGCAGTCTGTCTCCACTTGAGTGGAGAAATACAGCCCAGGATAGAAGTGCTTGGGGGAAAAAAAATGAGGCATTTAATTGATAGTGTCTGAAATGCTGTTACTGACCTTTCCAATGGAACATAGTTCTCAGAGAGCAGGAGAAGAACTGGCCGTGTTATGAGTGCAACCGTCGTTTCATGAGCTCAGAGCAACTTCAGCAGCACCTCAACTCCCATGATGAGAAGCTGGACTTCTTCAGCAGGTACTGGAAGCTTTATTTTTGTCCCTGTATAATGTTATTGCTCTTCAAGGTTTGCAGAATTAATACCTGCAGGTATTAGTAACCAACTTGAGTATTCAGGAGAGAATGGCTTAGCACCAGGAAGGTAAGAATACAGCACCAGAAAGCTGACTGGCTTAAGAGGTTTTGCCACAGAAAGAGCTGAAGGAAAATAAATACTTCAAGAAAGCTAGTGAAGTTTTTCTTTTTGTTTTGTTGGGCTTTTTTAACCAATGACTTAAACTGCAATATTTTTGTATGACAGAAGTGAAATACTGTTCCTTCCCTGATGTATCCAGATAGAGAGCTCAAAGAATGAGGCATCTAGTGCTTTGCCTCTCCTCTGAGGTGGAAAGATAGTTATCCTGACTATTATAAACTCAATCTAGAACCATCCTTCAGGGAACAGTAGACACTGGTGATTTGTTGTTCCTGAAATTTGTTAAGTGGCTGCTTTTTTTTTTTTTTGACACAGAGTTATTCCCTTCAGTTTACTGTGTCTGAGTGCCTTTTTTGGGAGAGATGTTATGGCTTCAGGCTTTAAATTAGATTGCTGGTACAGTTACTTCCCAGCACTCTGCACCCTGGGATGCCAGAAGGAGAGTTGCCATGGCTGAGCGCTTGCTGGAAGCTTTAGTCCTCTCAGTCCCAAAATTATCAAAGTAAATTATAATGTGTTCTGTACTGTGATTTCTCAGAGTGCAGCATAAGAGCACTGGTTGGTACCTGCTTATGGTTTTTGGTGTCAGAGCTTCTTCAGATTTTGCTCTTCGTTGCAGGCTGTTGGTACTAAGTAAGAATGCATAAAATGAGTGAAGATGCCAAATCCATCTCTTGTCTCTAACTTGAAGCATTGTGCTCTGCAGAGCCAGAGGAAGAGGTCGTGGGCGAGGAAAAAGGAGGTTTGGGCCAGGCAGGCGCCCGGGACGCCCTCCCAAATTCATGCGTATGGAAGTAACCATTGAAAATGGAGAAAAGTGTGAAGAAGGAACACAGGTATATTTGGGGGATGGGGAGAGGAAAATAAGATACCATATAGGCTGTAAATGTTTAACTAGAAGAATTTAGGGCATCAGTGTAAACTGAAGGCTTGCTCCTGCTTTATACCCATGTAAATTGTGATGTTTCTAGGTGTGAGTCTTTGCTGGGGGAGCACATCACTTCTGTTCTATAAAGTCTGTAAAATTGCTTGCATTTCTACAGCAGCTTTAATCCCGAATCTTGTAGCAGTGAGATAGGTTATTGCAGCTGTTTAGCAGCATCACAAAAGTGATTTAGACAGTAAAACTGTAATGGGAATTTAGGTTCACATTTGTCCTTTCTGGAACATGAGGTCAGAGCCTGCTCTTATAACTGTTGCTGGTGGAATTAAATCAGGTAGAGCTATGATTCTTTATGATGTTTTAATATTAACAAAGGGTCCTTCTGTCGGCCTACTTACTGCAAAATTATTTTGCTTGTGGCTGTTAGTTATATTCTACAGGAACCTAACGTGATACATTGATATAAATTAAATGTTAATTCTGTCTAATGCTGACTGGGCATAGGGTTAACATAAGACCCTTTTATGAAGGTGTCACAAGAAATCAGTGGCTCAGTTTTGTTGCTTAGTTAGAATGTTACAGTTCATTGCTGATTCAAAGGGAGGAATGTATAGATGGCCTCTGAATGTCTGCTGCTTGCTTTCTGAGCATCAGAATTGCTCTAAATTTTGTGCTATATGTTTGAGTTTGAGATGATGCCACCCTTTTTGCAAATTGAGCCAGCAGCCAGCTCCATGTCCCAGCTCTTCTCTCCAGAGAATTCTTGCTGGAACAATCCTGTGCTAATTTGTCTGAGTGGCTCTGGACTGGTGGTGGCTCACATTCTCCCAGCTTGGGAGTATGGCCCAGATGTAGCTCACGTGTGTCTGTAAAGTCGAGCAGGGAAGTGTCCCAGGTCTTTGGATGTCTGCCCACCTTCCTAATGACTAGGCACAAGTTCATCTGCCTGAGAACTTGAGGCTGGAGGTGTCATGACCATGGTTCTGTGTCAGCATGTGTGAAAATTTGCCACCTAGGCTAGGATGGGACCTTTGGATAGTATATTGTTCTACTAAATCTCCCTGTCTGGTAAGCACTAATGGTTTATAACAGCTGCACTCCTGGCATCTCGCTGTTTTTTTTTCTCCCACGCCTCCATTTGTGTTTGAACAGTAGTGGCCCCGAGCTGTTGCATTCTCAATGCTTTGCTTCATAGTTTGAGCTTTTAAGTTCCTTAGTTGCAATGTAAGTGATTATGTGTAAGGATCTATGGGTTTTTTCTCCTCATACTGAAGGTTTCTATCCAGAAGGAGTTATTGGACTTTTTGAGGAAAACAAATGTAGATTGTAGCATGTACTTCCTGCTCCCAACACCCTCCCTTTTCTTTTATAGTAATGCTAAAAAGGAAGAGAACATCTTTGTGTGATAAATATAAGTAATATATGCAGCTGGGTAGATGAGAGTATGCAGAACTTGGAAACTGGATAGTAAAACAGACTGTGCACAGTGTAATGATCTCATTTATCACTCTCCAGTTCATCATTCCAGCTAGTTTGCTAGAAACGGGAGACACTGCATATCAATGCCTGATAATGTTTCAAAGTGACAACAGCTTCAATGGGACAGAAATTCTCTGCTTTTCTTGGAGGTCCGATCTGTGCTACTCACTTTGGTCTTAAAATTTCTTACAGGTCAGCCTACATCATCTTTGGTTTAAGCAGTGATGAGGTCAGTAGTGCAGAAGTTTGCTTGGCTGTTAACAGCTGGGTTATTTTGATCCTCTGTGTCCAGTCAGATGTGGATGATGTTATGGCAAAAAGTGTTACGTTCTTGCAGTGCTTCTTCCTCAGTGCTCTGAGTGTTGCTGCTGTAGGTGGAGAACTGCTGAAATTATCACTGAAACATATTGGAATAGAGCAGTGTAGACACTTTTGTTTATGGCTTACAATGAAATATGTAGAAAACTGGTTGTCTGCTGAGTAATATCAAAGCCTTTTTCAGTGGGTGGGGGGAATAATCACTGGCTGTATGGTTTGCGATTTCAGGACTTGCTGCATTTTTCCAGCAAGGGGCAGTTTGATGAGGCCAGACAAGCAACACTGAATGGGCTGGAGCAGCAGGAACAGACTCCAGTGCCATCAGAGACACAGTCGACACTGGAACAGCAGTCAGAAAATCACCCACTACAGATCCAGCCCCAGCACGATGAGAGCGCGGTGCCTACGCAGAGCACCATGACAGCAGATGACATGAGGCGAGCAAAGCGCATCAGGGTAAGCAAAGACAATGGTGGCTCATGTTTTCTCTCACCCTCTCCATTTGCTGTAACCCAGAGAATGCTGGACCTGCCTGAAAGGAGCAGCTGGTCCCTTTCTCCCACTGCAGTATCCATTTCCAAGTCCTGATTAAAGCATCTCATTCCTAGCAAATTTTCCTTCTGAGAGGAAGACAAATCTCATGTAAAGAATGAATATCTCATGAGATGCTATTGAGAACTGGTCACCAATTGGAGCTGATTCAATTCCAGCACAGTAATTCTTTCACAGAAGCACAGTCCATCCAAGCTGGCAAGCAGGAGTGCTTCCAACAGCCGGCTGGATCGTGGTGCTGTGGCACAGACTGGCTTATTCACAGTACCATCTGTGCCTCTCAGAATTCTTGCTTTGTAAATAGTTGCTAAAGAGAAATCTCAACCTCAGTTCAGATCTGCTTAGTTGATGATAGTGATAAAATCCTTTCTTGGGGTAGAAAACCTGTCTGTCTTTGTGAGATTAAAACCTGTGCTAAGAGCTTTGTGTACCAACAGCAAATGCTTTGAACCTGAGCTCTGTCAGCTGAGTGAGCTGTTTTTTTCTCTATTGTGTGTGGGAGGGAAATGATTCAAGCAAATAATCCTTCAAGCCATGTAACTGTGAGATTGGTTTATTTAGCCAAAAATCTTTCTCTTCCATGTGTAAAATTTTGATTACAGAAAGGAACAGCTGCAATTTGGTAAGACAGTTTTTAGGGGATGAAAAGATTAGGAAAGAGTTGAGTAACTGTCAGTATAGGAAGATGTTGAGCCAGATTTGTGTCTCAGTTTACAGTGATACGTATGCATACAATGGTGTTACCCCATAAATACAGCAGCATATCTTAAAGGAGGAGTTTGGCTGTGATGTTAATTTAAGATTTTATTAAACATTAAATGCAGGAGGAAAGGGAAAGAAATTCTGAAGTTACCTATGTCTTGCTGCTTGGTGTTTGTCCTCTGAAATTTTATCACAAGCAGATCACAGAGGTGTGCAGTGGTGTTTTAATCCTCAGTGATGTGTTTGTATCACCAAATTGAAAAATTAAACAGCTTGTGTTTAGAGTTCTGGTGAGGACTCAAGAGGGGGGCATTGGCAGAATGGCACACTGATGGTTGTAGCACTTTTCCACATTGCATCAGGCTGAGCAATGGGAGTTTGAGACAACAGAAAATTAGCTACCATTACCTTTTAACGACTGAAGAGTTGCATTGAGCTTTAGTACCCTGTGATGCTCCTTCCATTCAGCTGTTCTCAGCATGCATAGTAGCATGTCCTCAGTGTTATGAACAAGCTTGTTGGTTTTAAGAGGTATAGCATGTAATTCCTTTCCAAAGAATAGGTAGGAAGCCTTGACAGCTGATTACCATCTGGAAACCTGTACAGCTTTAGTTCTTCCTTATTGCTCACATAAGATTGCACTTTCAAAGCCATTTTCAAATCTCTTGTGACTCACGTCAGCTTTTTTTAAGGTTTAAGGCAGGGATGTTCTGTGTGTATTTTCATTCCAGCTGTATTATTGAACTCTGGTGCCCTAGGTTCAAGTCCTGATGGAATTAGTTCATTTTTCACCCTCTGCTTTGAAGCCTGTGGAGTTTGACTTGAAATATGGAAGTCTGTTAGTTACTATTGACGGGATATAGCCACCCTACTCTTTTAATAAAATAGAAGTATGCTGTTGTCTTCAGCTAAAAGTCATTTTTTTAATTAATTTCAATTTAGTTCCGTTGTCTGGAGTGCTTATGGACTGATCTCAAACACGTGCATTTCCAAATGGCCTTTTTTCATGTACAGATCTGATCCTAACATGCCCTTCGTGTGGGGTAACCGTTTACTCAGAGGAAGCAAGTGGCACGACAGGGATATGATTTGGAAAGCACAGTCATTTCCTTTATGCTGAAAGAAGGAAGGTGATAAGTTCTGTAATGAGTACAGACAATAAGATGAGGCTCAAAATGTCACTATTCCTCAACTTTCCACCGTATTGATCCTTGCCTGGTTGTCGTTCTGCCCTACTTATTCCCTTTTGTCAGAGGTATTTCATTCTCTCTGTGGCTCCACAGTTACATTACGTCATCATTAACTCTGAATCTAAGAAAATATGAGAAGTCACAAAACACTTTCAAGGTTATCTGTGCTTTTTATTTCAGTCCTTTAAATCCTCTTGGACAGTTGTTTACAAGTTAAACATTGAAGATCTATTTAGTGTTTCCTAAGGCAAGAAACTCAGCGGAGTTTTGCTTAAGTAAAGAGGGAGAAAAAGCAGTCTGAAGTGCTGGCCCTCATTGTGGCTCACAAAGTGTGAATACAGAAGTCAAGACTTCTGTTTTCAAGTCCATTGCATAACATAAGTATTTTTTCTCTCTTAATGCTGCCTGCTCAGCTGGAGCTGCAGGTAGGTTTATTTTTTTTTTTGAGTTTTTTCTGTATCTAGTCAGATAGTACATAACATTGCATTCTGTTGTTTTGTCCAGCTTCTGCTTAGAGTCTCTTGATTGATCCCAACATCATCAGTTACAGTTACATAGTTACTGTTGTCCTTTAAGCAACTGACATCCAGAATGAAGAGTTATCTGAATAACAACTGACGTTTTTTAGTGACTTCCATACCTTACTGCTTCCAGGACTGTGTTGACTTAAAAGACGTAGCAGTAGCCTGGCCTGCTGTCTTAGTAGTCAGATTGTTTGAGGTGCAAATAGCAATGTATGTTAGCAGTGGAGTCAGGAACTTGTAGCACATCTGTAACCATTTGACTTATTAGCACATCCTTATGGTTAAGGCAAAATGATATGGAAAAGTGGAGGAAAAGAAGAGCAACTTAGGATATTAAATCTTGAAATAAAAATTTGTGCAACTCTTGCACAGTTCAGTGTTCCTAGTTTCTTTCAATACCAAGAAAAGCAGTTTCAGGTTTGACTGTGTATTGTCTGCTTCCCTTCGAGCAGACAACAGAATTTGAGGGGATTTCTCCTGGTTTAGCACCACTGTGGGTTTTTATCTTCTTCACTTTCAGTCTCTCAGACGTGATGCATGCTAAATGACAAAGATGAACAAATTGCTCTCAAGTTCTTACCTGATGCTTGTAAAAGTGCCATTCTGCCCCTGCTGTAGTATTTTGAAACTCTGTTCTTTTTAGTAATAGTAAAAAAAAGGTTAAGCCAGCATCTCTTAAAAATGCATTCCACCAAAAGTTTCCAGTCAATGTTAAACCACTGCTGCACACCTCTCATCTCTGCAGAAGTGAATTTTTTAGTGGGTAGTGGAGTTACATCAGCCCTGCTCCTGCATGACAGAGGGAGGAATAGACAGTATGGGGCTGACTGCATGGCCCAATCCTGAAACATAAGTTGGAACTACAGATCTCTTCTTTGGAGGGGGATTTAGCTCTATTTTACAGAAGAATGCCATGCTAAAGATGGAAATGTGGATAGGAGGGGGAACTTCTCCATTCTGCTTTCTTAACTCAGTGTGTAACTGCAGGTATTTCCCTTCTATCCATCACAGCATCCACTTCTGTAAAATGCAGACTGCCTGTGTAACCAAAGTGTCTTTTGAAGTTCAGGTTCACTGATCTATTGTTTTTGATCTTGGTCTGTGAAGTCAGTATCCAGCGAAAGCTAATGGACTCTGTGTTTCTTTCAGAATGCAGCTCTTCAGCACCTGTTCATAAGGAAATCCTTCCGCCCATTCAAATGCCTCCAGTGTGGGAAGGCATTCCGGGAAAAGGACAAACTGGATCAGCATTTGAGGTTCCATGGCCGGGAAGGGAACTGCCCTTTGACTTGTGACATTTGCAACAAGGGCTTTATCAACAGTGGTTCTCTTGAGAGCCACATGAAGTTCCACATGGACCAGAAAACCTATTCCTGCATTTTCTGTCCTGAGTCCTTTGACCGTTTGGATTTACTCAAAGATCACGTGGTCATTCATGTCATTGATGGCTATTTCACCTGTCCTACCTGCAAAAAGCGCTTTCCAGACTTCATCCAGGTGAGATGTACTGATTTAAAGCCCCACCTGCCAGATCTCTTGCAAGCACTGTTTTTCTCTTTTTCTTTATTCTGGTGCTTGGATTTCAAATGTGAACCCTCGTTAACATTTCTTTTTGAAAGAAAAGCCTCAAAACACAGAATGCTTTAAGAAGTGAAGGCTAGTCTCAAGTAGGCAAAAGCAACTGCTGTTATAGAAAGTGTCACCAAGGTACCAGCTGTTAAAATGAACTTATTTTTAAGCCAGAGCAGATGAGAACCCTTTTTTTTTTTTTTGCTAAGAATTTGAGAACTGTTTTACCACACAAATCTTTTTTTTGAATAAATTCCACTATTCTGTGATCTGAAATCCTAGGTCAAGAAACACGTCCGCAGTTTCCACTCAGAAAAGATTTATCAGTGCACAGAGTGTGACAAGGCTTTCTGCCGCCCTGACAAGCTGCGGCTCCACATGTTGCGGCACTCGGACCGCAAAGACTTCCTGTGCTCCACGTGTGGCAAGCAGTTCAAGGTAAGACGATTCCTCACTGGATCATTCCTGATACAAGTGGAAGTCAATGTTCTTTACCTCTCTTCAAGCAGATAAGGTTATACTCTGAGGAGGAAGGAATGGACGTGTGTAAGCACGCGAGGCTTGTAAGCTGCAAGCACTGCTTTGTGTAGTGTGAGAGTTACAGCATTTGTTTCTGCTAGAAAAGGGGCAAGATCCAACCTAGCAAACTCTGCTGTAATAGGGTGCCTCACGTTTTGCATCACGTTTCTAATAAGTTAATATCTAAGGCAGTTTCATCTGCTCATTAAGAAATGTTTCGTTAAACAGCTCCATTGCAAGTGCTCGTGTTGTATAGCTTCTGTCAGCTTAGTTAGGAAAATTTCTGATACACCAATGGAGTGGTAATATTTCTGGCTGAGGTGTGCGTGTCCATGGAATGCATCTTGTCAGCACATGGCATCCAGATGTCTGTAGATTTCTTTAGAACAAACGGAGCAGACTGAGCCAGGCAAATAGTGATGGCAGCAGTCTTATGAGATGCTGGGGGGATTGGAAGGCACTTTTGGGTGAAGAAGCACACTCTGAACAGCGTGTGCCCAAAGGGCTGAATAGCACCAGGGCAGGCTCAGGGCCACTGTGGGGCTTGAAGTCAGCATTGCTGGAGAACATGAAGTGATGTAATCTTCTAGTCACAGAGTCAATTTTAGATGAATTCAGAGAAAAGCCAGGTTGGAGGGGTTCACTTCTATTGAAGCCACTAATTTAGCATTAGTTTGACTTTGCTATTTGTGGCTGAGTAACCTCAGCATTTGAACAATCAGCCTAAGCCCAAAGAGTTTTGTGTGCTTGTCCAGTGCTGAACATGCACCTCTATTTCAGAGCACTAGTGAAGAGGAAAAGCCAAAGAGGTGCTTGAACAATTTACTCTGTGGTTCCTATCTGTAGCAAATAGTATGGCAGTAAGCACTACTGATGTCGTTATTGCTATTATCACTATTATTCCCTGATTGCTGTTCCTGTAGAGGAAAGACAAATTGCGAGAGCACATGCAGAGGATGCACAACCCAGAGAGGGAGGCCAAGAAAGCTGACCGAATCAGCCGCTCAAAAACTTTCAAGCCTCGGATCGCTTCCACTGACTACGAGAGCTTCATGTTCAAGTGCCGGCTGTGCATGATGGGCTTCCGCCGCAGGGGGATGTTGGTGAGCATCCACGTGATCCAGCTCCTCTCCTCACATCTTAATAGTTAAAGAATAAGGGTAGAATTCCTGTACTAGAATGCAGCAATGCTGTGAAAACAGCATAATCTTACTGTTGATTTGAAATTAGGCATCTTCTTTAAACCTGCGCACACTCACTGAATAGAGAAGATGTACATCTTTGTATTTCATTGCCTGTCTTGCATGTCTGCTTGTCCCCACCTTCTTAGTACTGTGCAGTGTTGGTTGAGCCTTAGTGATTGTTCAGTTTTACGATGCTTTCATTTTTTTCTCCTGCTCCTCGGGAGGGGCCTCTGCTGGCCAAGCACTGTCACTGCCCGTGTGGAAGGATGCTTGCAAATAGTTTCTTTCATGTTTTGAGGGTTGTGATCACTCCTAGCAGAGATCCTTGATATCAACTTGTTCTCAGCTACCCAAGACTTCTGACAAGTTATTTTAACCCTTTCTATTGTATTTTGACGAGGGAAACTAGGTATAAGTACAGCAAGGCCATGTGTTTACCTTGCAACTGGCTGAATGCACAGTAACCCTTGCAGTAGTGAATGCTTCTGGTGCTGCTGGCTAACACCACTGCAGTTTTGGTTTGGCACTTACCATGTCTAGGACAAAAAGCAGTTGCTTAGTTTCCAGTTGTAATGTGCTCTCTTGTTCTTCTGTTTCTTTCTCCTAAGGTGAATCATTTATCAAAGAGACATCCAGACATGAAAATAGAAGAGGTGCCAGAGCTCACGTTGCCCATCATCAAACCCAACAGAGATTATTTCTGTCAATACTGTGATAAGGTAGGTAAGGAAATGAGCCCTCAGAATGTAGCTCAGTCCTGGGCTTGTGTACAAGCAATTTGTCTCTGCACAAAAACATCTGGCAGGGCTTGCAGTGTTTCTGAGGGGCTTGCCAGCAAGCACTGACCAAAAGAAATTGACCAGATGAAATGAGTTTAGGCCAGGGCGTCTGAGTACTAGCTGAAAATTGCATTTATTCTTTTCTGCCATTTTTGGAGTTGGTAAGATTTAAAAGATTCAGCATGCAGCGACCCATCCAGAGTCCTGTATCACTCTTTGCAATACAGGACTAAGTATCCTACTTAGCTATAATTTCAGGATTTCTTCTGGTTTCTCTATTGCTTCTAGAAGTTGGTCCCAATCTCCCGTTTATTTTAAGCTGCTTGGTCACATGTCAGTAATTCCCAGTGTTCAGTAGAGCCTGAAGCTTGTTCTGCGCTTGAGTTCCTGTCCTTGCTCTCTGGCCTTTTGCTTTTTATGTATGTGGGCCTTTATTTACCAGAAAATGCACTTAGACTGACTGTTCTTACCCTTGGTACGTGCTTTAGCGATGTCTCTCTTCCTTTGTTTAAAGGGGGAAAAATGATAGTGTTTAAATAGTACTATACCATTTGTTTATGGCTCAGAAGTTAAAAAATGACTCTGGTTAGTTAAGGCTATTAATGCTGTTTGCTGCTTCATGCAAGAATGCATCAGTCTTCACAATAAATTGACACCGGACCATGTAAAAGTTTGGTGATTGTTGGCTTCCCTGATGTTTGTCCTTTAAGTACAAGCCAAAGAAGGCTTTCCCCTTCATTTCCCATCCTGATTTGAGCTTTGTTTTACACTGACTGTGTTCTCAAATAGCTTCTGTATTCTACATGATAGTTACTCTTGCAGACTGATTAAACACTAGAATGTGCATCTCTGTCTATGCATTATGTTGTACTTGTTTACAGTTATAGCTAAATACTTTTAGACAAACAACATAGAAATCTTCCAGGTGAAGAGAAATGATATCAGTTTTCTATGCTTCCATTTGAAATTAAAATGATGTGACTCTAATCATTACCCTTCAGGTGTACAAGAGTGCCAGCAAACGCAAAGCACATATCCTGAAGAACCATCCTGGTGCTGAGCTACCTCCAAGCATCCGGAAACTGCGCCCTGCAGGCCCGGGAGAGCCAGATCCCATGCTGAGCACCCACACCCAGCTGACAGGCACTATAGCCACCCCTCCAGTCTGCTGTCCTCACTGTTCCAAACAGTACAGCAGTAAGGTATGGGGGCATCTCATAGCCTCAAAGGGCAGCTTCTTTTCATAGTGATGCTCTTTCACTGTGGCTTTTGCATGTAGAGCTCTTTTGCTCTGAGCCAGAGTGCTAGTTTCATGCTGCATGCTGACAAGGTAGGTGCAGCTTGCTAGTTTTATGGCAAAATGAGGGGATGAGCTTGAAAGAAGAAATGAATGTGTTATCCGTGTGTGGTTACAAACAGAAGTTTGGAAACTGATCACTTCTTTACCTGCAAGGGAAGAGAGAGAGAGGAAAAAAAATTCAAAGAAAAGGATGCCTTTGGAGAAGCTCCCCCAAATGTTTAGCTGCACTGAGGTAAAAAGCTTATGGATTCTGATGTTTGAGACCATGTTTTATATCAGGTGGCTCTAATCAGAAGAAATTGTGATCTTATTTTCCTTCTTGCTGACCAGAAAATCCCATAGTACTAATCCTAATGCTGTCATGGTGAGAGAAACCTATAAGCTGCAGTCGACATGTGTTAGGTTTCAGCTGACCTTAAGCCTCAGTTGCTGGCCATTTTTCTAATGTTCTTTTGCATCTCTCTGTAGACAAAGATGGTACAACACATTCGCAAGAAGCACCCAGAGTTTGCTCAGCTCCCTAACACTATACATGCCCCACTGGCGACAGCTGTCATCAGTTCCACTCCTGCAGTCCTCACCACTGACAGCACTACTGGAGAGACTGTTGTGGTAAGGATTCAAGGCATTAAGTCAGATCACTGGAGGGAAACAAACAGGATAGGAACCCTCTGGTAGCAGTCTTAGTGATTCTTAGTATTTCTGGCAGGCATCACTTTAAAGCATGTGTTAGGACACTACTAGAGGTCATTTCTGTTCTTGAATCTGTGCTGTATTTTTGCTTGACCAGGAATTGTGTATTTCTTCCTGGAGCTGTAAGGATTTACCTTTTCCTCTATTCCATTTCCTTCAGACATGTGCTATTGACTCTACACAATACTTGCAAAGGTGCCTGATGTATTCAGGAATCCATGTCTCATTCTCATGGATTTTTCACAGAGGCTGTTCTCCTGAGATGCTGAGGATTGTAAGGATATGTTTAACAACAATAGACAGAGGACTGGATCAAACTCCATTCAGAGGAATCAAGATTTTTTTTGAAATCCTTTAGACAGTGCAGTACTGAGTGGTTATCAACCTCTGGTGGTCGATCTCTCTAGTGATAAAGCATTAGCTGCTACAGAAGTGAAAGCTGAGGCTAGAAAATCAGTCTTCTGTCCTTTGGTGTTGCTGGGGTGCTGCAAAGCTTTTAAAAACCTTCCATCAGTAACTGTCTATAACTTTTATTTAAAACTGGATAAGAGACTGTTTTGCTTGGAAATAGGGAGATTCACTCATTACATTTTCTAATGCATCTTAGAAATGCAGTTGTTAGGAAAAGTATCATTATGGCAGATGTGGAGGAAAGGTGGAGTATATTTAAGAAAACAATAGTCTATTTACTAGCAGAAATCCTGCACTTAGAAAAAGTAGACAAAGTTCCCAAACAAAGTATTAAGTCAGAAAATCACATACAATAATTTTAAAAAAAAAGAAAGATGATGAAGTTTGCTCTGAGTGATTCTGACTAGCATTTAGACGGTGGATGATCCTTGGTGACAGCTTGTGACCCCATCAGCCTAGCTGAGTACGCATTTAGTTGTTGTAAAGAAATGGCTAGGCTCAGTGGTGTAGGTGTTAGATTCAGTGCAGTAAAGAACTGCAGCCCTACAATGGTATTCAGTCCTGTAGGCAGTATGGATGATATTCTGTCTCTCTCTCTCTACCTGCTCAGACAACAGACTTACTGACACAAGCAATGACGGAGCTGTCCCAGACCCTCACAACAGACTATCGAACTCCCCAGGGGGACTACCAGCGAATCCAGTACATCCCTGTGTCTCAGTCCACAACTGGCTTGCAGCAGCCTCAGCACATTCAACTGCAGGTTGTTCAAGTGGCCCAGGTATGTAACCTGCTGGGAGATCTTGTATGCTTTTTGACCCTCTCATAGGAAGCCTGTGCTTCTTTGGGGCTGTAATACTGGGAGATTTGTTAGGGAATAGTTAAAAATAAAGCAAGGAAAGTTCTTGGCTGCTTCTGCAGAGAACTCGAAATATATACCTCTGCTTTGGTTTTCTTTCTAGGCTACCTCACCTCACCAGTCTCAGCACTCCACAGTGGACGTTGGACAGCTTCATGACCCCCAGACATATACCCAGCATGCCATCCAGGTGCAGCACATCCAAGTCACAGAGCCATCACCCACAGCTCAGTCATCATCACAGGTATTTCACTCTTCTCTGCACAGATGGTATATTACTATCCTGAATCACAGTAATCATTTTGTACATCAGTTAAAAGACCACACAAGGAGGAATTGCCATGTAAACATCCCTGAGATCATCATATTTCTTGGCGTTTAGTTAAGTTTTCAGAATGTACAGGAGTTAGACATAAATGGCCAGAAATGGGTGAGTTCACAGCTATTCCTGATTAAATAGAGGCAAGCACTTGAAAGATATAAATGAAAACTGGCATTCTTCAAATATTTGAAGTTCAGTTCTTCATGCTCTGGAATAATTTTTAGCCTCTTGTTTAAGTCCTCTGCCAGATTTCTTACCTTGGAATCAGAGAATATCTTGAGTTGGAAGGGACCAACTCAATGTTGGATCAATGAGTCCAACTCATGGACTACCTAAAAATTAAACCACGTGTGACAGCATTGTCCAAATGTTTCTTTAAAATGGCGTAGGCTTGGTGCTATGATTTCTTCCATGGGGAGCCTGTTCCAGACTGCAGTCTCAGTGAAGAACCTTTCCTTAATATCCAGTCAGCCTCTCTGAGCTGTGCCATTTCCTCAGGCCCTGTGTAAACCTTGAGAAGCCATGTCTGTCTTTACTAGTCTCTGCACATTGATCATGGAGAGATGTAAGCTGGGGGAAGTGGAGGAAAGCTTTGTACTTGTGCTCCGTATGCTACTGAAACCTCAATTTTCTTCCCTTAATAAAGCAGGCTATGTTGATAATGGTATACAATCCTTAGTCTGCTTGCTTCTTTTTTTCTAGGTTGGGGGTCAGCCTTTGAGTCCCTCACAACAATCACAGCAGGAACTCAGCCCCTCGCAGATGCAGACAGCTGCATCTACACAAAGCCAAGCCCTCCAGCAGCAGCAAGGATCTTCAGTCCAGCACACGTATCTTCCCAGCACGTGGAACTCATTTCGGAGTTATTGTAAGTCTCAGCAGTAGTTAGAAGTTTGGCTAGCTACTTTTTTCTATTTTTACTGGCCAACAAATGGAATGTTTTCAGAACTTGTCCATCTTAAGTATTACCTTAAATGAAAGTGATTGTATTGTGCTTTTATTGCTGTAGGTCTATAATTATCTGGTACGTGGTCTGGTCAGGCAAACTGGGCTCCTTTAATCCAAGGATTATTCAAACTTGAATGGATCCTTGAAAAAAAAAACAAGATGATGATGTGAAATGATTTTTTTTTTTTTTTTTACATCCTTGCAGCTAGGATGGTAATTCTGTGATTTCTTGGAGGATAACAGGATGTCAGTTATATTCATGAAACACCAAATCCTCAATAGCTACTCTTGTTATTGATGCAAGACAAAATCATCTTTCAAGGTGGTCTTTGAGTTTGCAGATGTTGATTCTCTGGCTTCAATCTTTTAGCATCCGAGATTCAGATGATGACCATCCCTCAAGGCCAATATGTCATCACAGAGACAGCTGTAGGTACACCTGTCACCACTGTCAACACAGGGCAAGTGAAAGCAGTTACTCAGGTAAGGAAAAAAAAAAGGCTTTTTTAAATCTAGAATAATGTCAAGCTTTAAGTCTGTAAAGGTTAACTGAATGCTTATCTATTAAGCAGTCCCAAATGGAGAGTTGCAGCAGTTGTACTTCACTGACGTTGGACATTATAAGTAGAACTTCAGCTCAACATATGCGTAATGCAAGAAACTTTCAGAATAGTTGTAAATTGCTATCTTAATTTCTAGTGCAGAGTTAACTTTATAAATAGTTTGTTAATGGACCAAAGTAGTCCAACATACCTCAAAACAAAGAGTCTGCTTCATTACACTGGTCTGATAGCTACATTTTAAAGCAGGACTTCTTCAAGATTCCTTATTTATGCCAAAATGTCATTCAGCATAGCAGCAGGAAAGTTAGAGATGATTAGAACAGAAACTACAGAAGAAACGATTTACTTTTTATGTTCTTCTTGCAGACTCACTATGTGATATCTGAAGGTCAACCTGATCTGGATGTCAAACAGAATTCCTCACTCTCCAGTGAGGTACAGGTTGGTGTTTCCCAGCCACCAACCCACACTGATACGCTGGAATCTCAAACAAGTAATCAGCAGCAAACAACCCAGTACATAATCACTACAACCACCAATGGAAATGGGGGCAGTGAAGTGCACATCACTAAACCAAGAACTTTCTCAGCAGAACACGAATGAAGAAGCACTGGGGTGTCACCTATACTTTTCACCTCCTCTAAAAGCCCAAGTATATGGGTATCCTGGAGCTCATATGTTTTAAAGTATATGCTCACTTCAGCTAAAATCCTGGAGCTCTTGTTAATGCTTTAAGAGGGTTTAAGTCCTCAGTGACCATGAAGAATTACCCTCAAAATCCTTCTGGGATGCCATTTTATGCAGCTTTTAACAAAAAGGACAAGAGGAGAAATGAAACCTCTGCTTGCCCTGGACTTTTTTGGCATGTCTGCTGACCCTAATTTTTTCCTTCTGAGAAGTGTCTCTGGTAGCCATCTACTATTTCAATTGTAAGGGAGTAGCTTGTCCATCTGAAGGCTGATTGGCAGGTTATGTTGTATGTGTATTTGTAATAGGAGCTGTTAAACAACAGGACATCATGTGAATTGCTGGAATATGGCAGAACTGCTTTCTCTGTCTTTGTTTCAGCAGGCAAGGTGAAAGGGAATATAAGCTTGAGAGCAGACTTCCTGGAGAAAAAGAGCAGCAGTGAAGGGGTGACTCTTGCGTATGTGTGGGGATGGATATTGCAATGAAGCTGTGACGACGTGCAGAAGCAGTCCATTAAATTATTATTTTTCCAACCCTCAAACTGTTTACATGCTGTCTCGCCTATCCTCCTTTACCAAGCAGTTCCAGAAAAAGGAAAAGTGCAGCCTTACGTTTGGAATAAAACAATAGCAGCACGTAACAGTAGTACGGAGCCACTGTTGTTGTTTTTCCCTCCAGAGTTTGCAGGGGAAAACACCTTTTTGCCCGTAAACAAAAAAGGCTTACCTTAGCCTGCACAGCAGCTTCTGCTGTGATCTCTAACAATAGATCTGCCAGGAGAAATGGCTATAGAAGCACATCTGAAAATGCAGGGTAGTCATCTCTGTTGCCACCTCAAAGTTGGATGCATCTTTCTCTTGAAGACTGGATGAAGAGTTGGTTATGCTGGTTTTCCAAATACCTTGTTAACAACACACTAATTCCTTTGGACAGTTTCTTAAAATGACCAGCCATGGACTCAGAAAACACAAGAAAAATACCAGTGGACCACTATTTACAGGACACAGAAAGCCATCTGCGAGAGTTGCCTGCTTTGCTAGACCTGGTCTATGTACAGAACTCATGTTGTGTCTAGGGACCAGGTGAGAGGGAAAGGTGTTTTTTTTTCTTTTAAGGCAGTGTATTTTTTTCTTACATATTTTTCCTTCACAGGTCGTGTTGGTTGGTTATTTAATGCTTTTTGGTATTTGCGAAAGTATGATTACAACACCATATACTGTTGATGGGCTGTACTGCATATGTCTAAATGTTCATTCATTCTGCTTGAAATCATCCCAGAATGTCAGTGCGTAACAGGATAAACTTATTTATAAAATTGAAAGCAGAGAAGTTCTGTCTTAATGGCCCTTGAGAAAGGCCAGAAGAACTAAGAGAGGATCTCAGTTTAAAACTTTTCTCTTACGCTGCATTGAGTGCAAATCTGGAACTCTGGTGTAATTACTTCTACAGATTGAGATGAAGTTGAATCATGTGAGTAGTGTTATACATGTATACAGGTTGTGGTGCCAGGCCTTACAGAGGCAAAGCTCTTAGATATGAGAGAACTTAACGCTCAGACTTGGAAAGCAGATGTCTTGTTACTTGCTGGCAAAGCCTTGTAGCATGTATTCCCTTGGTAAATAACATATCTATTAATATGGCATGGAAATAGTGACTGTGCATGATGAGAAATCCTGATTAAAATACTGGCCAGTCCAGAACTGTTTCAAGGTAGCTTTGAAGTGATTTGCCAAAGTGTAGATGAATTTGTGCCTGGGATTTCACTTCTCCTATTGCAGCCACAATAGTGGGGCATTAACTAATAATTGGGGCATTAATGAGATTGATAAGTAGTTGAAGACCTGAGCTCCCATTTAGTCAGGTGCAGTGATGAGTCTTTCGGTTCGGTGCATTTGGGAGCTCATCTACTTCAGCAGTGCAGCCAAGCAGCTGTGATTCCCCTTGATTCATTTGAAATCATGTTGCTGAGCACTTTTTAAATAACTGGCCATAGCAGTGTTTGTATGGGAGAATGGAAAGAAGCTCTTCATACTGGCTTTGCCTCACAGTGTCCTTTTTTAGGAAAGGGTCTGCTGTATGGTCAACACAAGTCAAACGTGGTATGAGCAGTAGAAAAGTAGAAGACTTGGAAATTATTTAATTGCAAATGGATGCTGCTCTACAGGAGCATTTTTAAAGTCTTAAAGCCTGAAATCTTTGGTATCAAACTTTGTCTTTAATGATTTTGCAAATGTGAAATTAAAAAAAAAAAAAAAACAACTTTGCTTTATTCAACTTTGGGAAAGGTCACAGAATGAGGAAGCTTGCTCTTGTACCAGTTCTTTTTAAAGCTGAGAAGTGCAAAGTATTCCAGAAAACAGTTGTAAAATGGCATCTTTGAACTCATACCTGCTTTATTGCAATTTCTGCTCTGTCCCACAGCAATAGCAGTGTACTCAAGCCATCAGCTTGACACCAGCATTAAGTGATTCATCGTGTCCTCAGTCAAACTGATGCTTTGTAGAGGGAGAAGCATGTCTGGAAATCAAGTAGTGTGAATTTTCATTCCAAAGTAATTAAGTACAGTGACTTCCCAGAGCGTGGGGGGAAAGCTGAACAGCTCTGCAGAGCAGTTGTGCTGCAGGGCAAGCCATTAAAGAGAAAGAAGACAAAGGCAACAGTTTGCATGGATTTTTTCCAACTTCTGCAGTGCAGAAGACGTGGGATTTATAATTGTTTTTTAACCAGAGCCACCCCAGAGATCTGTCTTTTAAAACAGCGTCCTCCTGGAGCTCAACTCTGCAGCACTGCTATCTGCTCAAAGATGGGAATTGCCATGGGCTCTGCGTGGGCTCATGCTTTTCTGTGTGGTGTTCTGGGTCAGATTCTATTGTGGTTTTGTTTTTGTTCTCCACTACCCCCCCTAAAAAAAAGAAACCACCCCACCCTGAGATGACCTGTCTGACTGCTTGGGCGCTGGGGACAGAGCTCGGCTCTTTCCCACAGTGTTCTGCCTGCCGTTATTTAAATGTGTATGTTCATTGTACATTCAGTGACTGTTAGAGTGTTAATAGTCTTGTGCTACCTGGCAGATGTAAAAACAAAATTAATAAATCTTTTTTTTTTAAAAAAAAAAAAGGCTGTGGTCTGTGTGGGTTGGTGTGAGTGTTCCCCTGCGCTGTGGGGAAGGTGTGGGGGAAACTGTAGCTTCTAATTAGGTGTTAATTAAGAAAACTGTCCATTGTCACCGAGGGGATGAGGGGGGCTTTCTCCCTCTAAGTCCATGGCTCTATGAAGGCTGCAGCACTGCGCAGGCGCAGCAGTCGTGCTTTGGCGCATGCGCAGGAGCTCCAGGAGCCTTTTGACTTCCGGTGCGCTTGCCATCTGACTTCCGGCTCGGGGGCCGTGAGGGGGCTGAGGGAAGCGACCGGCAGCCCCGGGCCGCGCCTCGGCGGGAGCAGCTCCGGCAGGCCGGGTGCTTACCGGGGGGCGGCTCCCCGGCCTCTCTGCCGGTGGAGGAGCCGTGCGGGTTCCGCTGAGGTGAGGAGGCGGCCTGGGCGCGGGGGAGGCGGCCTCCAGCGCTCGGTGCGGGTTAGCGGCCCGTCGAAGCCCCCCGGCGGTGCGTGCCGCGGTGCCCGCGGTCGGGGCGCCTGGCGGGGCTGTCGCCTCTGCTCAGCGCCGAACCCCCCATCCTCTTTTACTTGCTCTGAGTGCTTCCTGCCCTTCGGCCTCTGCGGAAAGCCAAGGGAGACGAGAGCTGAGCTGTGCAGCCGTTTCCACGTCCTGTGTGAGGGGAGCAGGGCCCTCCGTCAACCCCTGCCTGCAAACAGCTCTTGTGAAAAGCCTGAACTTAGTGTCAGTGTTTCGGTTTGCATATTAAAGATGCTCCAAAAAGATAAACGTAGTCACTTTATCGTGATGCTTCACTCCATGTGTGACAGCTTCTGCACACCTAGTGTGAGGTGATCACCTGTGCTAGGTGGTGTTATGTGCTACTGGAAAAGCATTCCTCTGTTGGCACAGTTTATGTTGCAGTTGAATATCCTTCTGTGTTTCCCTGTGGTTGTGTCCCTTGGGTTGACTGTGTGACTTGTACTTAAACAGCTGCTTTGTCAAATGTGACCCCTCAGATGTTGTCAGTGTGGGATGTAGCTGGTTTGGGAGCTCTGGTACTGGTGGCTGTGCTGAGAGTTTTGTTGCTGTTGTTCAGGAGCTGGAAAGAGAAGAATGGACTCCCTGGATCACATGCTGACAGACCCCTTGGAGCTGGGGCCATGCGGGGATGGAAATGGAGCGCGGATCATGGAGGACTGCCTGCTGGGTACAACCAGAGTCAGTCTGCCCGAGGACCTTCTGGAGGATGTGAGTAGTGCTTTGTGTTTGCAGAGCCTTGACAAACAGTGTGTCTAACTCCTATTGTGGGGATCTCAGAGGAACAGAATTTTCCTGCTACCAATCTCATTTATTTCCTCAACTTCTGTACAGTGTTGTTTTGTTGTTTGTTCAGTGTGAGACAGCCTTGTGTTATTTAACCAGAGAAAGCCTGAAGAGCTGAAGTTGCTAAAGATGCGTATGCATTTTTTCTCATTGTTGTTAATTCCCTTCTTTAGCCTGAGATCTTCTTTGAGGTTGTCAGCTTGTCTACGTGGCAGGAGGTGCTGACAGATGCACAGCAAGAACACCTAAAAACATTCTTGCCTCACTTTCCTGAAAACAACCGCGAGCATCAGAACAAAATCATCTCTGCGTTGTTCAGCGGTGAAAACTTCCGCTTTGGAAATCCACTGCACATTGCCCAGAAACTCTTCCGGGGTCAGTGAGCACAATAATCTGTAGTGTGTTATCAAAGTTAAGTTCTCAGGCTGAAAACTGAAGGAATTTTTACCTCTTTACTACAGATGGGCACTTCAATCCTGAAGTTGTGAAGTACCGGCAGCTGTGTTTGAAGTCGCAGTACAAACGCTACCTGAGCTCTCAGCAGCAGTACTTCTACAGACTGCTCAAGCAGATCCTTGCTTCCCGCAATGTGAGTGTCTTCAGCCATCACTTTCTTGTGCTCTGTAACTGACAGGCTGTTTTTTCAGTAGTGTGTGCCTTGGTGTTTATGCATTCGCAATTCTCCAGTCTCCTTCTTTTACTTTTTCTTCTCTTCCAGTGGCCTGTGTAAAATAAGAATGCTTGAAATGTTCTGTTCTGTTTGCAAAGATGCATATCAAACTTAGGTTTTAAAATTCTCATAGCTCTCATTTGTGTAGTGTCCTTTTTGTGCCCACTTCACCCCTGATTTGCCTTTTTTCACTGTATTTTAACGAGTCAATCTGCTGTGATTTTTCTATGTTTGTCATTGTGAAACCAGAAGTTTGCTAACAGAAAGCTTTACAAAACTCACTGCTTCATTGGAAACTGATGTAGAATAGGATCTCTAAAGTAGAATAGGGTCTCTAAAGTCTTCTATGGATACTGCTGTCAGCCAATCTCTGCCAACTGAAATATATCCTCTGTAAATGCTTGCTTGTTGTTGCATTAAACTTAAACATAGAAGCAGAGGGGATGTGTGGGTGAAGAGGGAAGTCTGTATAAAATGCCGCACTGTTAATGAATATGGGAAATGAATACAGAACTGTGCAGGAACTGATTTCTTCTGTAGCTCTCAAAAGAGAAGTTTTTCGTGTTTGCGTTAGGTGTGGAAACTGCACAAGTAGATCTCAGACCAGTGATTTGTGTCTCTGAACAGTCCACATATTGCTGGTCTGTGATAGTGCAGTGTTTTACGTACTAAGGAAGATGCAGAAATCTCTTATTAGATCTCTTCTTGTTCCCCTTTGCTTGAAAGGTGGTTTATAATGCTGATTTTAAAATTGCCAACAAATTCTGTTACTTTGCAAGGGTTGCACATAGCTTGACCATTCTAACTTATAGAGTTGTAACTGAGGTAACTAATAGCATGCATATCTTCTCTTCCAGCACTTGCTGGAGTTAGCTAGGAAAGGAGGCCCTGATATGATCCTGAAGAGAAAGCATTTCTCACCATCGTATGACGCAGAAGAGCGGGAGAAACGGACACATCGGCGCTACTTGAAGATTCTGAGGGAAGTGAAAGAGGAGTGTGGAGATACTACTTTGTCTTCTGATGAAGAAGGTAATGCCCTGGACTGAAGTAAAGATGCGAGTTGTGAATAGAGAAAAAGGCTTTTTTTTTTTTAAGTAAGGATAACATATTTGATAGAGGAACGAGAGGTGAACTCCAATGTTCTGCCCTTTAATAAGCACTGAGGAAAAGGATTAGCTGTGTTTGGGGCTGATAAGACCTGCAGAAATTTATTTGATTATTTGTTTATTTAAGATCTAAGCTCCTGGCCTCCTAGCTCTCCTTCACGTTGTCCGAGTCCACCAGTTCCCCTGAGAGTGATACCCACCTTGTCAACCATGGACATGAAAACAGCAGGTGAGAAACAACCTAGGTGTCAATAAAGATTGAGGTGTGAGGATTACTTTGGGAACCTGGAATAAGTGAGAATCTCTGGTGTGAGAATCTGTTGTTTCATGAGAAATCATGTTATACAAAAAAATTTTGTAGTCCCCACAGTATCCAAATGTGCTCATGCTTTGTTTTCACTTGGAAAAAAAAAGGTATTTTAACACAGGATCTACAGTTTGTTTAATATTGCTGATTTTTTTGTTGTTTTTTTGTCCTTGATGATTGAAGCAGTAGTATGGTACAGCTGTAACTGTTTAGCTATATGTGGCAAGGGAATTCCTCTGAACATTACTGTAATCAGGGCTGCAGAATGTTTGGTGTTCACTTCTTTTCACTTCCATACTTGCGTTAGCAATGAAATCTAATGAACAAAGGTAGAAAGTGTTATAACAGATTGGTCAATGAAAAGAGTTTCAAATTATAAAGGAAAATTTATTTACTGTAAGTTGGAGGTAGTTGAGTGAGAATGAATAGAAAATTGCATTCTAAGTCTGTTAAGTAACCAAGCAAAATAAGAAAAGCATATTTTCTCTGACTTTTTTCACTGCAGACAGAATAGAACTTGGTGAGAGTGATTTGAAGATGATGCTGAGGAAACACCGTGAGAAACGAAAATATCAACCTGTAAGTTAGCAGGAAATCTTGGGGTCTGACAAGGAGTGTGTGTGGCCACCCTTCAGTTCCATACCAGAATTACATGTAGTTGTTGCTGGATATACGCATCCCTTGTTCATGGTTATTTGTTTAGAAGTATTCTGTAACTTCCACCATGTGTTGTTGAGACACAACATTTTCCACTTGGGGATTGAAGACTTTCCTGTTTCTGTTGTAGTGATTCACTTTATAAGCTGATCCCAGATAAGTTTGATGCGTTTCAGTGTTTGATTATCTTCTGTATCTTTTTTGCTACCACAGCATTTTATCTATCTAATTTTCCTATCTGTCTTCTTGTCCCATGTAGGACCACCCAGATTTAGTGACAGCAGATATTACTCTTGAGGACATTATGACTCGTGTAAATGCTGGCAGGAAAGGTTCCTTAGCAGGTCAGTGGCTGGAAGCAGTGCTTGCACACTGCATAAATATGGTGTGTTCTGTGACTATGAAATCTAAGGGTGGAGGTAGGCTCTATTGAGTGTTGTATTTTGCTCTTTGCATACCTGACTACTGTGGGATTATAAATTTGGATTGCACACAGGCAATTCCAGTTTCCATTGGATATGCTGCCAGCTCATTGATTTTAAATTAATTTGTATGCTGCTCTGGGCTGTAACCTTCACTTTTTAAATTTCATGTATGTTGGCATAGAAACTGGAATTTTCCTGTTAAGAGGGAAGAAAAAAAAAAAAAGACACGTGGGAGTAGGAGCATGGGATGATCAGATAATGAATAAGTTTGTTTTATGTGTGGTTTTGAATATATGTTTAATTATATTGTTATTTTATGGTCCTCACTGAAATAAAGTAAGATGCCTTCACGTTATTTTTCTTACCTTTTATCATTTCTAAAGCTTTATTTGACCTTGCAACCTTCAAGAAAAAGGTGAAGGAAAAGGATGACAAAAAGAAGAAAAAGCTGAAGGTCATTAAATCAGAGGTGGAAGATTTGGCTGATTCTTTCAGCAGTGCACATGGGATCCCATCACTGTCTCAGGATCATTCCCCCATCCCTCTGTCATCTGTCAAAGAGGAGTAAGTGCTTCAAAATGCCCTGAATGCTTTGTACTGCTTGGAGGATGGATGTTCAACTCCATATACTTTGTATATGAAGATGGACTTATACGTATATGAACCCCAACTCAGGATGCTTACACACTGCTTGTGTTTTCTTTCATTTGAAGACCTCTCGAGGAGATGAAGCCATGCCTTGGAGTAAATGAAATATCTTCCAGCTTCTTTTTCCTTCTGTTGGAGATACTGTTTCTGGAAGGACCCGCCAGTCTCTCTGTGGTGAGAACCACCCACATGTTTAAGAATCTTTGCAGAAAGTAAAATTAGAGTACAGAGTTTTTTGTAGCTGTGTAATAGAGATTTTCTCCGGAAGCGTCCTGCTCTAAATCACGTCCGTGTGTGGGTTCCATATAAAAAATGACAAGTGTTTGGGAGTGCATACCACATCCTGTTTGTAAGGAGTTTCATGCACTTAATCAACTGCCTTCATAAGTCTTTCCATATCCGCTATTTAGGTCATGATGAGATAAATTCTGTGTATTAAGGCTGGTGATAGGGGGAAATTTTTCCCCCATTTTTGCTGTCTGTTTTCTGAAATACTATCTTACAGTTACTTGAAAAAGTCAGATGATCTTTTTTTGTCAGCATTGAATCTTTTTTTCCCATTAAAAGTTTGGCTGTTTTGTTTTCTATGAGAACATTCATAGCTTAGGTCATTCAATCTTTAACAGAATGCTTATTTTTTCTTTCCAGCTTGAGGATAAAGTTATAGATTGGCAAACTTCTCCTGCCAGTGCACTGAATACCTGGTTCTCCTTTGCCCCTAATTGGTCTGAACTGGTTTTACCTGCCTTGCAGTATCTGACAGGTGACAGCAGAGGTAAGAATAGCTGTCAGAAATACTAATGGTGCTTGTACATTTGTTCTAATCAGTGCTGGTTTATATTACAGCTTCAGTCAATCTTTAATTCATCAGTACAATAAGTTGTATTGTTTACAGTGTTTCTGTAATAGGTCTTAGGTTTTATTTCTTGCTTGTGGTAGACTTTGTTTGCATGAGGATGGTAGATTAGACCCCACATTCTAGTGAATGTGAAACTGAAACAGGCTGTTTCTCCTGCTTAAATCATGTCCTTAAGGCAGCATGTTTGAATCAGGTGCAAATACTTGTGGTTGCCTTTGGAAATAATGAAAAATAAATAAGATGCTGCTCTGAGCAATCCAATGAAAACATGAAGTTGGCCCAGCTTTTACCTGGGGGCTTGGGCCAGCTAAGCTCCACTTGTTCCTTTTAAACTAATTTATTCTGTGGTTCTGATTTGCTTAGTTTTAAATGGAGGGACGGTGTGGATTGTAGTGGCCTTTTCAAAATGGATACATGATGGTGATTGCTGTAAATCTCAAGTTTGTTTCAACATGAGCCCATGGATAGCCACCATACAGTAACAGTTCCTGGGATCTCATCTGACAGCTTGTAGATAAAAGGGTTGTTACCCTGTCCTGTTACTTGGGCTGGCACTGTTACTTGGGAGATGTTAACCTTCCCATTGGGCAAGTGTACATTTGGAGATGTAATCACTTAAAATGCTGTCACTGTGAGTCTGACTCAACAGTTTGCATTACAGCCATAGAACTGTGGGGGTTGTGTTGGTGTGTGATGTTTCTGAACTGCACGTCTTTCTTTGTAGATGTTCCATCCAGCTTCTCACCTTTTGTTGAATTCAAGGAAAAAACTCAGCAGTGGAAATTGCTTGGTAACTTGCACTTTTCTATGATTTCTACTGTTATAAAGATCATTTGTTTTCTCCAGAACTCTTCTGTTTTCCTTGCTGTAGCCCAGAGATGAAGTCCAGTAGATCCGTAATTTCAGTGGTTAGGCCTTTTGTATTCTTTTAGCTGAGCAGAAATGTGGTTTACATTCAGTACTTTTGCTAGATGTTATTTTCAGCAGTAGAAAGAGTAAGTGATCAAAGGAACTGAGCTTTTTTTCCTTTATGTTGCTGACATAGCTGTGTTTGTCACCCTTCAGATCTTTCTGAGCACTTTCATGTTTTCCATGCTGTAGAGCATGCTTTCTGATTATTCCATCTAATTCTTAATTACAATTATAAATAATTTAAGCTTCTCTGTGAAGCAGGCTGATTTTATTTTCATTTTACAAGCAGGAACCAAAGAGCAAATTAATAATAAATTTGCCCAAGCTCATATTGTGTGAATTACAGATGCTTTGCATTTTTTACTTTAGCTTTAGCTACTAGGCAGATTTTTCTATTCTTAGCTATTGTGACTCTTGGTCATATTCACAGGTTTTAAACTGGCAAAGTTTTGGAGTTAGGTTGGACTTGGTGATCTTAGAGGTCTTTTTCAACATTAATGATTCTGTTATTCTGTGATATTCCTCCAGTCCTTTTCCTAGTCTTTGGTACAGGTTATGTAGACACTTGTTTCTGCTTGGGGTCCTGCTGACTGAGTTTACTTTGGAAAGTGGAGACCACCTGCACATGTCAAGTGGCTGTATTGCAAGCAGTGTCTTTTCTGTTATTCCTGGAGGTGAAACATTATCCTTCATATGAGCACAGGGGATTTATTAGATTGTAGCCCTTTGCTGTGCCTGAGTGTGTTCAAGTAGTGAAACTGGAGCATCTATGAAGTATGTAAGGTGCCTTGTGACTGGTGATGTGTGGAGGTTAGAAGGGAGTAGGAGGTGATTGGAAAGTACAAGCAGCTGGCTTCATAACAAATAATTTTCATTTCCTATCTTTCTTGATTTTTGGACTAGGTTCTTGCCAAGATCATGAGAAGGAATTGGCAGCACTGTTTCAGCTCTGGTTGGAGACCAAGGACCAGACTTTCTTCAAAGTGAGTCAGAAGAAAATGGTCTTTTAGCAGCACAAAGCGTGACTGGGTTGTATCCAACACTGACATTTCTGTCTCTTTGATAGGAAAATGAAGACAGCTCAGATGCTACAATGCCAATTCCTAGAGTGTAAGTGTGTAATACTGCTTTTAAACTTTCACAGTATGTGCTAAAGCTAGGAGGTTTGATCCTTGTACCTCTAGACCTGAAGAGCTGGTTACTTCAAAGAAAAGTTTTGCATCATGTGTTGGGAGGGAATTTGTAGTCAGTTTATAGATAAAATAACTAGACATTGCAAACCCCAAGAGACCTCTGATCTAATGTGTGTCCTCATTACTAGATTGCTTACAGTCCTTGCTTACTTTCAGATAAATTGTAGAGAATATTTTAAGGACTCTGCAGGATTATTTATACCAGCATAAGTGCTTTCAGAACTTTTTCTTTGATGCCAGAAGAATTTGCAGTGAGGTGGCTAATCCTTTGGGATAGTTTTTGGGATTACTGTGGGTTTGTTGCTCAAAGCTGATGGTGGTCTTTGTTTCAGAAGGACTGACTACGTAGTCCGACCTAGCACTGGAGAGGAGAAACGTGTATTCCAGGAGCAGGTAAAAAAAGAATCTTCCTAAGAGTTGGTCATTAAAGCAAGAGAATTTGTATGGTTTGAGAATTGTGTACTCTCCAAAAACTTTGTTGGTACAAATGATTCATGTGTTTCTTCTTACTGAAGTGGGTATTTCAGCCTCAGATAGAACTTGCTAACGACATATCCTAACTGCTTATTTCAAAAACCCCCATGTTTCCAACGGGTATCAGGAAAATTAATTGATCTAAACTATGTTTGTTCTACACTATTTAAGTGTTTAATTAAGGAACTATCTAGAGGATGATAGTAACTTAACCTCTATTACAATATCAGTTATAAGCCTCAAGACTTTGCTCTATCTGTGTCCTGCTAAATTCAGTCTTGTTTCAAAACAGGAACGTTACCGTTACAGCCAGCCCCACAAAGCTTTCACCTTCCGTATGCACGGCTTTGAGTCGGTTGTTGGTCCTGTGAAAGGGGTGTTTGACAAGGAAACATCATTAAACAAAGCCCGAGAGCATTCTCTCCTGCGATCAGACAGACCAGCATATGTCACCATCTTGTCCCTCGGTAAGGTGATTGCACACTCTGACAGTTATTGATTTACTAATTAAAAGGCACATTTGTCCCAAACAATGACTTTAGGAATCTACATCGTGAAAGAAAAAGGTGGATGGACTGATATGGCATAAATGAAGAAGAAAAAAATTACCTGAAATAATGGTGATGAAATGCTGGGAGCTGGAGTTTACTACAAGAACAGAAAACAGCTGTGTTTTACTTCTTTTCTGAGAAAAAATGGGAAATGGAGAGGAGAGCTCACGGGGCTGGTGGAAGCTAAGGCTCAGATAACTGGAAGACAAAGAATAGTGGTTTAAGTGTGCTGTTGTGAAGTTGGGGCATTGTAGAGTTGAGTGCTGGTCCCTGTGTTCATTGCTCCTGGCTCCACACCAGCACAGTCAGTGTACTTTAAAATGATCATTTGTAATCTCTGCTCGTACAGACATCAGAGGCTCTGAGGGATCATTGGCACTAGATTTTGTTGACTGAGAGGGCATTGTACAGTGGGGAGGAAAAAGGAATACGGAAACATATCTGCTGAATTATTTGAATACAACTGCTTCTTTGGGGCTGAAAGTTTAAGCTCTGATTTTCTACTTCAGTTCGTGATGCTGCTGCTCGGCTTCCTAATGGAGAAGGAACTCGTGCTGAAATTTGTGAGCTGCTTAAAGATTCCCAGTTCTTAGCTCCTGATGTCACAAGTGCTCAAGTAAGTTGGATGTCATCTGGGAAAAAAGACCCAGAATTTTCTCCACGTCATGTATACAGCTGCTTAAAGAATAGATTCAGAAACAGTTGATTTTTCAGAGGCCTTGGATTAAATGGAGCTCCATTTAATCTGAGAGGGCAAGCAGCACCCTGTAGTGCAAGTTCTGCTCTTAGTCACTTCTTACATTCGGATTGCCAGCGAATTGCTCTGGTTTAATGCTGAATGGGTTTAACTTTTCTATACGTGACCTCCAGCTGCCCCAACAAGGACCTTCTGTAAATTGGTGAATTCTGAATTTTCAGGTTAACGCTGTTGTTAGTGGCGCTTTGGATCGATTACATTATGAGAAAGATCCCTGTGTTAAATACGACGTTGGACGCAAGCTGTGGATCTACCTGCACCGGGACAGGAGTGAGGAAGAGTTCGGTAAGCCTGGCTTGGTGGGACTGCCCTGCTCACTCATCTACACAACTGAAAATGTCTCCATATTTCACCCTATTTTTTCAAGAGCATTTGCTGTGTTCTTGAGCTTCTCTATCCTAGTTGAATAATGAACATTAATTCATCAGTCTAGCTTTTTTTCTCTAGTCTTTGCTAATGTTTGCCCAGCAACATACAGTCTTGCAGAGCAGTATGCTAGTTTATAGTAAGTATTTGGTAGAAAAATAGCATTCTTTGTGCAAGAACTGCAGATGCATGTACATTGACAACTTCAGCACATCTTCATTTCAGCCTTTTGGGCTAATTTTGTTTTGCCCTTTTTTATGTGCTATTACATGTACCTACATGGATGTGTGTTGTATTTCTTGCCTGAAGATGAACTTAGAGATGGCCACTTTCTTAAGCAATTTGTTTGTGTTCAGGAGGAACCCTAACTTTAACTTTTTTTTAACTTATACTTGCAGAACGGATCCACCAGGCTCAAGCTGCTGCAGCAAAGGCCAAGAAGGCTCTCCAGCAGAAGCCAAAACCTCCGGCAAAAGTGGTAAATTCCTTTGCACAGATTGGCATGGATGCTTTTGTGATTGAGAATGAGATACGGATTTAACTTAATCTGTAAATTTTGCACCTGTTGAGGCTGATGAAATTTGCCACCTATTCATTTAATTTCCTTTCTGTACACATATGTGAGAGTTAGTCTGGTACTAGTGCACAGAATCTAGAAGAAAAGAGGAAACTTTGCTTCTCCCAGTGTCTGCTGTGACCCATATTACCCATATTGATCTTGGCAGGAAGGTCAACAGGATTTACTTGTGCTCCTTCTCTTAGAAGTGGTCTCTTTAGATCTTTTGAGATTAATCTGTAGCAGGGCATGTGAAACATGCCTGCTATTCTCCCTCTTTCTCTGCTGAAGCTGTGAGGATTTGGATATCTTTCTTTTATTTTTTGGTATTGATACCAAATACCTGTAAAGTAGTCACGGCTGGCAAATTAACCAAAGTGGACATCTGACAGATGTCTGTTGTGAACGTTTCTCAGTGCTAAGATGCATTTCTCCCTTAGAACAGGAACAGCCAAACTGACCAGCCCACTTGTGGCTGCCATTGAGGAAGGCAGAAAGATAGTTGTCTATGATTTCAGGATTTTGCACTATGGCATCATTTGTAATTTTCCAGTTTTTTAAAGTGCTCAGTCCATTCTCCTTACAGTGCAACAATCACAACCAGTTTCTGTAAAAACCTTCATTTTGACTTGTTTTTTTCTGCAGAAATCTAGTAACAAGGAGAGCTCTGTGAAAGCACTCCCCAGCAGCACATCAGAGCCCAGTCAGCTGAGCCTTAGTGACTCCAGCATGCCACCAACTCCCGTGACTCCTGTGACACCTACTGCACCAGCATTACCAGCAACACCTATTTCACCCCCACCAGTGTCTGTGGTTAGCAAGAGTGTACCTAATGCTGGATCAGAGCCAGCAAAATCCAGCCAAAGGTATGCTCTCCTTCTGTCTTATACGTCACTTGTAAATATTACTGTTTTTTTCTCAGTCATCTCCATCTTTGCTGACCTACTGGCTTTATCTTTTCTGTAGTGTTCTTCTGGTTTCATCCCCTACAATGCCACAGCTTGGGACACTGCTTTCCACAGCCCAGAGTTCACAGACTCAGTCTGGGCAGCAGCCACCTCCCACCAGGGTGGTAAGTCATACTGCATCGTCAGTATTGCCACAGGTCCGAGTGGTCAGTGCCCAGTCCAGCCTCCCAGCTGTGTCTCAGCAAGCCCCGGTGGTAACACAGCAGCAGCAGCAGCAGCAGCAGCCGCCTACATCAGTGCCTCAGATCCGTGTTCCAGCTACAGCCACGCAAACCAAAGTACTGCCTCAGGTGAGACTGGCTGCTTGGAAATGGTGGAGTAGCTCTGATGTTTGTCTGTGGGTCTCTCTAGTATGGTGCAGCTGCAGAAACAGAGCATTGTTAACAGCTGTGCACAAATACTGTTCTGTGCTCCCTTTTTTGTTTCCATTGCCAGTTTATGTGGCAGCATCTGTTTGTATGTTACACTAAAAAATACAGAATTTGCAAGCTAAGGCATGAGACAAAACCACTGTGTATTAGTCTGTTAGGGTTGTGTTAGTCTGCTCATAAGCTGCCTCTTTGTTTTGCTGTAGGCTGTGATGACTTTACCAGTAAAAGCTCAAACCAGTCCAGTACAGGTGCAAAGACAAGGAACCTCTGTGACAGGACAGACAGGCATCACTGTGACAGGACTGTCTGCAGCACCCAGTCCTGTAAAGGCAGTAACCAGCTCTCCAGGCAGTTCTGCTACAAGTACCTCCTCTACCACTGTCATCCAGAATGTAGCTGGCCAGAATATCATCAAGCAGGTGAGAGGGAGGAGAGATGAGAGTGAACTGCATGTCCCAGTTGTTTACCATTTATTGTGACAGATGTGCATGCAGATGTGAAAAGAAAGTGAAAGGAATAGTTAGCCATCACGTACAAGTTGACTGACCATGCAGACTTGTGCAATTGCTGGTTTGCTGTATTTATCCCCATTTTCATGTTCAGGTAAAGAATATGCTAGTGCAGGCTCTTTAACTTAGAATCTGCGCCTGTTGTTCTTTTTTCCTTTTGTTTGAAAAAGAAGCAGTTTCCAGGACATTTCATATGATCTTGTGAAAGCCGTGTAGCAAGCAACCAAAACTATTTTCAGGAGTGCAGTAAGCACTTAGCATCCTGCTGAGGAAGAAAAGAACACTGAGCAAACATCAACCTGTTGGGAAGTTTTACTCTTGTTTTACTGTGCTCTGGACTGTGTTCCAGTTTGATGTATCTGGTTCTCTGATCTTTTCCAGGTGGCTATTACAGGGCAGCTTGGCATGAAGACCCAGCCTGGAAGCAGCATCCCACTCACAGCTACCAATTTTCGGATCCAAGGAAAAGATGTGCTGCGCCTGCCCCCCTCCTCAATCACCACAGATGCGAAGGGACAGACTGTGCTGCGAATCACCCCGGACATGATGGCCACCCTGGCCAAATCTCAAGTCACTACTGTCAAACTGACTCAGGACCTCTTCACAGCAGCTGCTGGAAGCAGTGCTAGTGGGAAGGGCATTTCTGCAACATTGCATGTGACATCCAATCCTGTCCAGACTGCTGATTCTCCAGCCAAGACTAGCACAGCCTCATCTTCTTCTTCCAGTCCAGCTGGAAGCACAGTGGTTAAAGTGACTCCTGACTTAAAGACTGCAGAGCCAACGAGTTCTGCTTTCAGACTCATGCCTGCTCTAGGCATGACTGTGGCAGATCAGAAGAGCAAAGCCATTACTACAGTGGCATCCACTGAGGCCAAGCCAGCTGCTACCATAAGAATCGTCCAAGGACTGGGGGTGATGCCACCCAAAGCTGGGCAGACAATTACTGTAGCTACTCATGCTAAGCAAGTACCTTCTTCTGCAGCAGTGAGCGTGCCTGGCACAGCCCATACCTCAACTGTCTCATTACCAACCATGAGCGCTGCTGTTTCAAAAGCAGTTGCTGTTGCTTCAGGAGCTGCTGGGACTCCCATAACTATAGGCACAGGAGGTACTGCTGTGCGCCAGGTGCCTGTCAGCACCACAGTAGTATCCACATCACAGGCAGTAAGTAATGCTGAGGTGTTTCTGGAGTTGGCTGAGAAAGGAGAGTGGTGGTTTATTACTTCTGGTTTATCTCTCAAAATCTCTTACATCTGCAAAAGATCAAATTAAGTACTGTAGAATGTGAGTCCACAACCGATTTTGTGGTGTTGGAATTGCAGCTAAATACTGAATGACTGGAATACAGTTAACGGTGTGTCTCCTTTTGAGACAGTGAGTGAAATAAACTGGGTTTATCTGAAGTCCTCACTACTAGATGCAGTTCAGCATCTTGCCTCGTGCTTCTGAAACCACCTTTTTTGGAATAGTGTCACAAGTAGAAGTGCTTCTTACTTGTATAAACATTTTTACCAAGGTCCCAGTTTAATACAGTTTTAATGCCCAAAGCTGAATGCAATGTAAACTGTATTTGTGAAAGTTGAAGAAGTTAATTGACATTACCATAGTTTCATAAGGGTAAAAATGATGGGCAAATGCAATGCTCCTTCACAGAGAAATATTGTGTGCAAAGCTGAAAGGGATTTGCAGGATTGAGGCATTTGTGAAGTGAATCAGTTGGAGGTGAATTTTAATTAGACTGAAACGGTACAGATTACATCAGCAACACTGCTTTGGTTTCTATTCCCAGGATGCTGAAAAGCAAGCTGAGTGGTAATTGCATGTTGTCAGGCAGTTTCTCTGCTGCATTCCCTGTGGCTTCTCATGTATTCTTCAACTTCTCTAGGGTAAACTACCAGCCCGAATAACGGTGCCTCTGTCAGTGATCAGCCAGCCAGTGAAAGGCAAGAGCGTGGTGACTGCCCCCATCATCAAGGGCAACCTCGGGGCCAAGTGAGTACTTTCCATCTAGTAGTTTTGTTTAGAAATAGACTGAGGAGGTTCTCTGTTCAGTTAGGTTCCTGGGGATCTAGCAAGCAGAGGATGGTAGAGATTTGAAGTCTGTTGAAAGGACCATTAACTAACAGCAAGAAACTGAGAGAATGTGGAGTCTGGCAAAGAATGCAGTTCTTGTTTAGGTGCACTGAGATGTAGATTCTAACAATACAGGGAAGAAAATAATAATATTTGCTTTTAAACCAACTATAAGAGTTTAGTTTATAATAGATTAGTTCTTTGTTTGAGCAAGAATTAACCTGGTGACATACCTAAAATTGTTCATAATCTGAGGCCATCTCTCTGTTAAAGAAACTAGTGTGGTGTTAACTGCCTCAGTGCAAATTCCTGTGGCGTTCAGGTATTGTTGTCTTTCTGTTTATTCTTCCATGAATTCTGGTAGTATCTCCCTTGGTTAATATTTCAAGGCAGAACATTGTGTGCTCAGCTATTTTCTGCATTCCCTGGGAAGTGTTGAGGTCTGATCAGACTAGCCCAGTAACAAACACGGTCCAGAGTTAGAGGGTTTAATCCATGTGATAAGGTAATTCTCTCTAATTGTGAGAAATGTTGACATAAACTTTTCACTTGTGTATTTGTCATTGTTGTGAAACAAAAATAATTAAAATCATTAGTAAATTAGCTAAGTAATTTAATCTCCTAGCAACTGAAAAATAATTTGTAAAAGACATAGCCTGCTGTACTGTTTGTTAACCTTTCAACAATTCTCTTTCCTTAGCATCAGTGGGTTGGGCAGAAATATCATCCTGACTACAATGCCAGCAGGGACAAAACTGATTGCTGGGAACAAACCAGTGAGTTTTCTGACTGCACAGCAACTGCAGCAGCTGCAGCAGCAAGGCCAAGCCACACAGGTAATGGCATGAAGAATGATTCTCTTATTTGCTTTGTGATGACTTAACATCTTCATGAGGACATTACATCTGATAGATGAGTTTCCATGAAAAGTACAGGTGCACAGCTTGTCTGTATTGAGCACATGCACTGCATCGTTTCCTTTTCCTTCCTTACATCCAGTTATGGTTTTAAAATGCTTCTGAAGTACTGATAATATAATGAATGGAAAACCAAAAGTCCTGTCATTTCTGGTTGACTGAAGGATTGTTTCCGTATCCTTGACTTGTTGTGCTTTCCTCTTTGGCCTCTGCAGGCCTACATTTCTTGAAGAAATCACATTCCTTCTTTGTGTAACCATTTTGCTGTCTGAAAACGTAGTGTTCAGTTTCAGAAAAGTAATCTTCCTTGAGAGCTGCTAATAATAAGTCTTGAGAAGTGAAGTGTCCAGTGGATTCAAGTTCTTCCTCTGAAAACTTGCAATAGCAGCTGATATGTCAATTTTTATTCAAACTAGATTTTAATTCTTCCTCTCTAATCTTGAGATCTCTTGCCACCCTCCCACATGAATAGTGGATGGAGTGATCTTATGCCACGTTCTGTTTTTGATATGTTTTAGTGTTTGATCTTGTTACATAACTGAAGTTTTGTCAGCAGCAGAAGCAGATCATTTACCAGTGTGATGCAAGCGCTGTGTGACACCAGGTTGTTCTTGACACAAGTTGAATTTTTTTCTCTCCATTTCAAACAGGTGCGAATTCAAACAGTACCAGCCTCCCATCTCCAGCAGGGAACAGTGTCTGGCTCAACTAAAGCAGTTTCCACTGTCGTCGTGACAACAGCTCCATCTCCAAAACAGTCCCAAGATCAGCTATGAGTACTGGTCTGAAAACTGATCGCTTTCCTGAATACGTTGTCATCTTCCATCCAGCCATCCAAGGTTACCTAACCACAGTCATGGCGAGGGATTGGACTGGATTCTGTCACGTGCAACACATGTTACTTGTTCTGCAGTCAGCATGTGATGTCGAGGTAGAAATTCCACATCAGAAGATGCTGTACCTGTAAAACAAATGGTTTCAGTCCAGATCTGTAAAGCTAAATTCTGTGGCATTCGGCATTTAAGAGATGTCTTTTTTTCCCATGTTCTCTTCCCATCTGAAGATCTTTTTACAAAAGGCCATCTGTCATTTCTGTCCATTTTGGTTTATAGACAAAGCAATTGATCTTGGGTCTTCTTAACCAGGGTATCTTGCTCAGAAGAGGTAACTTGTTGGCTTTTCAAAGTCATGAAGAAGGTGCATTATTTTGGTGAAGCCTAGCTGTCACTAATTTTATGTAGGTGACTTGGGATCATGGCACGGACACCAGACGTTGTTTGTAACGTAGCCTGGAAGTAGATCCCTAAAACATTCAATGTACTATTTATATATAGACTTTTAAAATACCTCTTCCCTATCTCTGAGTCAAACTTCTTGTTGAATGGATACCACTTCCATGTCAAATTTCTGTCAAGGGCAATATAAGAGCCCCTAGGTTGATTCTTGATGTTGAAAAAAAAAGCTAGTAAACATGGGGAAGAGTGAGAAGTGGAGGAGATACAAAAAAGTCAGAGATATAAAAATGATAAGAAGTCATTGTGTGAGTAAGTCTGTCAACAAATAAGAATATGATGGAAAAGAAAGCATTCACCAGAAGCATTCTCCTTTCATTTTCCTCAACAAATCTTTGTATCAGTCAGAAAAGACTAGTTTATTTTAAAAGTTTGGAATATGTTTTCAAATATACCCCAACTTCAGTCTCTTGGAGTTGGAAGAAGTATTTTAGCCAGTGATTCTGGCCTTCAGTTTGGTTTTTATCTTTGGAATTTTATCCCTTTATAAAGTTGAGTTTTGCACATACTGGAGAAGAATTCCTTGCTGTCCTGATGTGACCCTGAAACTTTTCCAGAATAAGATCGCAAGGAGTGTTGAGCTAGAAGAATAAGAATACAGAAAGCCTTACAGATCCCTTTGCCATCTCCTTTCAGTTTTGTACAGCTTGTTGTTTTGTGTACATGATTGTTTAGCTTGCCAAGGGCTAATAGATTGTCCATCTTCCTTTGTGAGATGGTTCCTTCTAACATGGTTTCTCTTGTCTTTTTTTAAAACCTGGTTTGCTCTGAGTTACATTCTATTGAATAGAACATATTTACAGAACCAAGTCTCATCTCTCAGTGCTCTCCTGTGCTAGTAGAACTTCATGGCAGAAGCCTCAGCTGAAGCTGTGTGTTGCTGTTCAGACTGGCTGCACCTGAGCAGAGCAAACTGTTCTGCTGAGCTTCAGGTCAGGTATGTCAGTCTTTCTGTGCAGCAGCTAACCTGCTGTGTGAGTTGGAGGAAATGGGTGTTTAAATAAAAAAAAACTGGCTGGCTGCAAGTATTGAATAAGCAGGAACACACCAACACACAAAGCAAGCTCTTGGATACACCACAGGAACAGAATTGGGAGTGATAACAGTTTTCTGAGCACCTGTCCTACTTTGTCAGTTTGTGTACCTTTTGTATTAAGTCTGTCAAACAAGTGGTCTAGGAGGTGTATGAAGACATTCTTAAGTCCTTTTACAAATCCTTTTAGTTGTGAAGTTAAAAATTAGAAGTGGAAGAGATGGCAACTTTCTTCTATTGCTTATATGAAAGAGTCTCTAAATTCAAAGCAGAATCAAGATGATTGTGCTCTGTTGGTTCTGTTTGTAAGGTTCTTCAGTGTCAAAACTTGCAATCAAGTGCTGAAGGATGATTACAATGCGAAGCACCTTTAATTTCTGTGAGTCCTCTTGCAAGCAACCATTTGAATTTGTCTCTGGACATAAGGCACTGAAAGTATGAGGTTTAACAAAACTAAAAAACATACATCTAATTGCACGAGGTCAGTGTGTCTCTGAGGTTGTTGCTGCTGAGTTTCAGGAGTCTGACTCTTCAGATCATCACCATCTCCTTTCTTCCATAACTGTCTTTGCTAAGCTGCTTGTCCACATGAGCGACCTTCACATGCGTGGCTGCTTGACTGAAGACTGTTCTCTGCTTTTGAAGCCTGTGATCTTTGGGGAAAGAGCACCATCACTGTGTGGGTTTCTTACGTTAAAGACTACATTCTGAATGGAATAGTACACCAATTTCAAGAGCAAAGTACACCCTGTTCAGCTTCCACCTGTCTGATATGTTGATACCACTCTGGTTGAAACATAACCCTTCAGCTTCTGCAAGTAAAGAGCAGTTGGTTTTATAAGTAACCCATAATCTCTTAGCAGTATGCTCAAAGGGCAGAATGAGGTTCAAGTTAGTTTTTCTTTATGCATGCTAGGCATGGATGAGGGTATATTTAAACTAGGCTGTTTTCCATGTGTTTGCTCCTTTGTCCCCTTGCACTGGGAACTAAACACTCTTCCAGGTGTTCAGTTCCTGCAGATTTGTGCACAGGAGCAGGAGTAAAAGGCCGAGAGAAAGCAGTGTGCTGACAGTATCTGTTTTCCAGCTGTTTGTTCTGCAGGGCCTGAAACTGAAAGGATTTTCGTTCTGATGCATCCCGACCATTATCTCTTGTAATTAAAAAATGGAATTACAGCCTGTTTTCATCACAGTGAGTTCCTCACGAGTGTTATGTAAGAGCCTTTATTGTTTCTTAAAAGCTATGGGATAGGTATTTATTTCCACTGAGAGAATACCATGTAATCATTGCTTATAAGGACTGAGTCCTACACAAACTGCCTCAGGCCATTTAAACACACTAACCTTTATTTTAACAACTGCTTCATTTTATTCAAATCATGGGGAAAATCTCTATTTATACCTCAGTGAGATGTTCTCATAACCTAATGATCTCTCCTCTGGGTTACTTTGAGTGTTCCTTTTTCAAAGCAAACTAACTGAACAGCAGTCTGCCTCTTTTTAACGGCTGTTCTTCATTTTTCAGTGGTTAGATAAGTTCAGAAACCTTGTTGCTTGCTTTTCATATGGCAAAATTGAACCACAGACAGTAGAACAAAGTAGAATTAGACTCAGCTTTGGTACCTGGTCCGGCGTGGCCTGAATTTGGCAGCTGGTGCCTGACATCAGGACCCTTCTGGCTGAGTACTATTCACAGTGCATTGTATGGTGGCAGTCTGATGTTCAGACTTTTCCCCTGCAACCTTCAACACGGAAACTTGTTACAGAGCAGACAGAGCTGCAGGGGGAAGCTGATGGAGACTGCCTCAAACAGAGATGTGTTTTAATACTGTAGTTGCTGGGCACTAATCAGCTTAGTTCCATCTGTAACTTAGTTGAGTCATTATTATGTGGGTAGGTTAGATGTGCTGTAAATCAAATAGCAGCTATAGTGCTTACACTGGTCATTCAGTGGTAGCAAAGTACATCCAAGTGCAGCAGTGGGAATTAATATTTTGCCACCAGCAGAGTGGTTAAACATTAACACTGTCTTCTGCTCTTGTCTTTAATAACCCAGAGAAGTACTATGCTTACATGTTCAGTTTGCATAGGTGCCCCTTGGAGTCTGGTTGTTGCTTGTACAGCAGTGCAGTAACCTGTGAGCTGGACAGCTGGTGTGTGCTGGCACTTGGCATCTTCTGTTTACCTTGTGTTTCCAGCTCCACTGAGCTACTGACCTCGTTTGATAAAAACTTTAGGGGTGGCATTGCTGTATCAGGTGAAACTTGTGAATACAAACTTAGTATGGTTGTTTAATGGAAGTTTTGTGAATGTGGATTGAAATGCAAGGTCGTTTTGGCAAGCTGTTAATATTGCTTCCTCCCACTGTGCCTCTCAGTGTCCAGTCCTGCTGTTATCCAGTAAGTGTTGGGATAACAAGGAGTAGAATAATTGTGTACCAGCAGAAGCAGATAGTAATCAGTATCAGAAGTGTAATGTGGGTTAACAATGCACTTTGTAGTTTTGAGCCTGGGCTTCATTAGCATTCTGGCATTTTGTATTGGTTCAGTGTATCTCCCAGGCTTTGTACAGATTGCTGCTGGGAGGTATGGAAGAAATGTGGCATTTGTTTGCAAAAGGGAAATGGTGGCATCCAAAGGTTGGCTGAATTTGTCTTTCTTAACTTGTGCACTGAATTTCTAAATACAGAAATGTGAATTACTCACCCCTGGTACCTCCAGAGGCAAATGCATCTGACCACCCCCAGATTCTTGTAGGATGACTTGCTCTCTGGATATAGCCATTTTTTTCCATGGACTATAAAGATAATTATGGATGACTAGCTCAAATTTGAGCTTTTAAACATTCAGTTTAGAGATGATGCATCCTATGTAAAGTGGCCCATCCAGGAGTATGTGGGAAGATTGTGGAACAAAGTATTAAACTCAGCCCATTCCAACTCCATTTAGTTTTATTGTTAAATTACTGTCAGAGCTCTTACAGTTTTAGAGTTTTAATTTTTCTCAAAATAGTGTAAACATTTTGCCTTTAAAATGATCTGATGTTGGCTTTCCCACAAGTCTGGCAGAATTCATATCTGTGAACGGAGATGGAACACTGCAGTTCTCATCTATGTTTTAGGGGAGCCCTGATTTCTTTTCAGTTGTAAATGCTATCAGCAATTTCCAGTTTGTGTGTGGATTGATCTTGTACACAGTGTCCTGCATTGAGAACTGATAGGTAAAAGTAAAAGGTAAGGTAAAAGTTCTAAGAGCCAATTTGTTCACTTCCACTGAGAAGTATCCACCAAACTAACAAGCCTTACATCTGTCAAGTTATCTTTTCTCACTGTCCTCCAGTTAGCAGGACCTGGGGCAAAGTAATTCACCTTCCAGAACAAAGATCCTTGACAGAGAATCGTGCAGGTCTTTAATAGCCCCCAAACCAGATTTTGCATCCACACTTACAACACAAGGTATCACCAAATGCAGGAGGGGGCAGACCTGCTGAAGGTCACACTGCTGTGCTGATGCTGGGTATAGAGCCAATCAGGACCTGGAAACAAGCACCTGAAAAGATGCTGGCGTTGTTTGAAACTGGGTAAGTGTCTTTAATGCTTTGATGTATCATTCTGAATGAATTTTCAGCAATGGGAAAATGTTTGCCCATGGGGAAGCATGGTTAGTTGGCATTTCTGAGACAGATGGAAACACTACGTACAAAAATAAGCTTGATTACTTAAAGTATTGTGCTGAGGGCTTTTTGACTGCTTAAGCAAGCTGCCTGGAGGCCTGTGGTGAGAACTGTTTTCTTCCCAGTTTTCTGGTGTCCTCAATTATACAGCAAAAATCTGAGTATGGGCAGAGAGTGAAAAGTCACTGCAACTTTATGAATTGCTGGCCTCTCTTTTACTGCCTGGTGTAAGGAGATAACTTCTGTTTTCATAGCTGGGCTGGAATGAGCATGTGTAGTTTAAATGACAAGCAGTAGGTTGGTAAGCTGTTGTATTGTGATTTGCTTTTAACAGTGCTCCTGTAATGAAAGAGCACTTCCCATGTAGGTTGTCATGTAATAGCTTATGAAGCTGTCTTAAAGCTGGTGAAAAGCAGAGAGAGGTGGTTATCTTTTCTGTCAGTTTTATTGTCACAGTGTCATATGTGGTCATACAGGATGCTGTTATCTAAAATCATAACCTTAACTGAGCTGTTGTTCCAAATGTGCCCGAGGACAGCTGGGCAGGCAGGAACACGTTAATATGCAAAGCTTAGGACTCCCTAAAAAGTCCTAAGAGCTACATGGCCACAAACCCAGCACCTTATTTCTTTGAAAGGCAGCAGGAAGGCCTGGTCTGTAAATTTAGTGATGCCAAAGAGAAAAAGACCACAGTCAGAGGGGTGAGTCCTGCACCTTCTGCAACCTCCATGGAGAGAACTGTAAATACAGGCAGCAAGGAGCGATGTTCATCAGCTGTTATCCTTACTGTAGGGATGCAGAGTCCCACAGGAATGAAGTACACAGCCCAAAATCTTGACCAGAGATGCACAGAGCCGCCTAGGGAAGAGAAGAGCAGCTCTGCTGTCTGTGCTAGGCCAGGCTTTTACAGTTGGTCTCTTCTGAAACAAATCTGTGTATTTGATTGGTTGTCTTAACTCTGCAAATACCTGTCAAATCTTTTTGTAGCTAGAAAGCAGACATATATAAGCATCTACTTAGAGCTTATAGGATGCATAAACAGGCTGGCCAGAATTCCAGTACATTTGAGATTTCCATCTCTCTGATTTCACTCTGCTTAGCAGCAGTGCTTCCTGCACTGGCTGGAACATGCAGAAGTACTAGCAGGAAAAGAAAGGCCATTTTAGGCCACATCTCTCCAATGTCAAGGCCATTTTTTTCTGCATGTTTTCTGTGACACAGTTAGCATGATAAAAAAGGAAGCTACTGATAGGTTCTGACACATGCCAGGAGCCACGGCATCCTTGATATGCTGTCATCTGTCACGGTTGTTTAAGGTCATTTGGCTGCTTTTCCCTAAAACTTACAGCATGTTTTTGAATTACAACACACTATGAAGTCCTAAGAAAAGTCTCTTCTCTGTGACCTGCAGGACAGTTACGCTGTTGGAGTGAAGGTTCAGTTTAGGAATCTGTACCAATAAAGCTGCACATCACAATTCAGTTTGGTTGTCCAGCATATAGCAGAGCTGCACCAAGAAATCTGTGGAAGATTTGGGCCAACTTCCCTCCAGGTGGGAGGCAGTGCTGAGCAAATAGGCTTCACCAAAGCCCTGGGTGTTTGTTAAGGACAGGATTCACAACAAAACATCCACCCCTCCTGATTCAGTGCAGTGCAAAAGGAGAATAATTGCCTGTATTCGTTGCTGCTCAAGTTTTGTAATTACTACTGTGCAGTCAAAAATATATGTTAGCATAGCTGAATCACACCCTCTGGTGCAGGGGAGGGACAGCTCTGAAAAGTGAAACAGAATTACAGGAATGATCCAAGCTACTGATCAATAGCACTGCCAAAGGAAGCTGTCACACAGGACAATCACCTGCATCGTATATATTTATATATATATGCACTCACAGAGAGAGAAAAGATATATTTAATAAAGCTACTCCTAAGGATACATACCTCCATGCTAGGAGCATCCTCACCCCCACTCCTGTCGGTCAGCAGTTCACCACAGTAAGGTTCCTTCTCTCCTTTGTGCTGTGTGGTTCAGGCTGATGGCAAACATGTGCAGCTTTCCACTTTGTTCCCCTGCCTGCCCCAGGCTCCCTGCAGGGGCATTCTGAGCTGTTCTGACTGGTGTAGGACAGAGCTCAGTGCCAACCAGTGGTCTGTCTCACAGGAGCACAAATGAGTTAGTATCTCAAATTTGTCAGTCCAAGTCATGCACAGAACAAGACAGAACCGAGGGTGAGGATTACTTCTGCTCTTACACAATAGGTGCATTATTCTTTTAAGTCAGGTGTGGTCACTCTTTTGGCTGCATGACCTAGGTGGAAATGCTGAGATAAGTGGTTGTTTGGTAGCCAAGTGCTAGTCGTGCTACAGATACTCAGTACAGTCTCAGTTAACTTCCAAAAGCCATTGGGAAGTACTGTAGCTTTTCAGAAACAAACTGGAAGGGTTCTGGATGTCAGAAATTCCAAAGGGAGTGCCTACTCCCATTGCAAAAGCATAGCAAAAAGTCCCTATCATTATAGAAAGGGACAGACTACAACTTCAGCCCAACCAAGTAGGAAGCCCTCTAGTTATATAGGTGTTCTGGATGAGGTGCCTCTATCAGGAGGTTTTGTGCTCACTCCGTAGCCAGACCAGGAGAAAGTTGCAGGTGACTCTTAGTACCAGAGTATATCCTTGCTTGTTACTAGATGAATCAACAGCTGATGACAAACGTTGCTTGCTTCTTTGTAGGTTTTCCTCTGAGATTTTCCTGTGTTCTTGCTACAGATACAAAGGGTGTGTGCTTCTATTTTGTGCAACTGCATTTAAAGGTATGCTGTACCATGACACCAAAATCCTACTGATTCTCTATTTGTCAGTATAGTTTATCATGGAAAAGTAGCTAAAGATACTACTTTGTTCTGAGAGCACAAGTCAAAAAAGCCTGAAGCAAATACCAGAAGTATTTGCCCAACAGAGAAACCAAAGAGACCCACTCTGCTTGTAGGGAGGTCGTATTTCAGCTCTTGTGCTTATGAATCTGCTGTTTCCACCATTGTACTTGGCACTGCTGCCTCCTATTGTGAATGCTGCTGCAAATGTTAGGCACTCTCAACACTGTGCTTTCCTTTACAGCAAGATCCCCACAACACTTCTGCAGTCAGATCTTCCCTGTGGATCCTGCAGAGCTCCTTGTGCTGGGGCTCAGACAACTGACCACCCAGGAGGTTTATCACGTGATGTGAAAGCAGCAGAATAAGGTATAGAGGCTCTTCCTTCACTGTCCTTACCTCTGGAACTCATAACAAGATGTTTTTTTATCTTCTGTAGTGTAGAAATGGTTTGTGTGTGTTAGAGGAGAGCTGCTGCTGCTGCTCAGTGGGTTTCCAAGACCCCATCTCATGCTCAACAATGATTTCCAGTTCCTGCTGAGCTTGAAGGGCTGCTTCCTACTGCAGCTTTCTTCCATGCCAAAGGCTGCTGGTCCCTAAATTAAATTATTAGCTTCTGTTTTTGGAAGTGAACGTGTTCTTCCCAAGTTGCCCACATCAGTATCCTTGTTGTTCTGCTCCTGCTTCACTAAGTAGAAAGGAAGGTCACTTTAATGCTAGAACAGATTGTCCTGGGAGGAGGGGAGACAGACTAATTGTCATCTTTTGAGGTGGAGAATGGATTAGAGCAAGTCTGCAAGGCTGATCTAACCAGCAAGGTGTTTCATCCAGCTGATGCCTCATCCTGGAGAGTACAAGCAGCATGTTGGGAGTGCATGTATTACTTCTCACCTTTGGCAGACTGAACTCTGGGTGAGTTCATGCTTGATTTCCTGCTTTAGGGTGGGCCTGTTGATATTACATGCAGTCTCACCATACCCCACTAGAGGGATAACCAAAAGAACATCAGTCAATATGATTGAAAGCAGGAGCTGGACCTGCAAAAAAAAAAAAAAAAAAAAAAAAGCCCTGCTGTATGGCACATCCCTCATCAGCAAAGTGAGGGAAATAAGAGGAATCAATGAAAAACCAAAGTTGTGCCTTTTTTTTCTTCGTTATAAAGAGCAAAGGTAATACTACACCAAGTCTGACCTTTTCCATAGGAAACAAGGAGGCAAGGCAGGTGAGCACAGGTTAGGTATACTTGTTTGTAGTAAAGCAAAGAGAGATAGGTGATTCCAATGCATTGTCTGCATCTCTCTCAGTTCTTACTCATTTGCAGATTGTCAGGCAGACGGGACCTTAACTGACTTTGAATCTTGGGTGTGCCCAAGTGCACAGCTGCATTTCAAAATACACAGTGCCTGAAACCTGGCATTCAAGCCTGTCCACTCTATTACACTTACAGTTTGGCAAACACTGCTGTTACTGATTCAGAGCTCACCAAAAGAGGTTCTGCTTTCACAAGCCATGGAAGTCCTCAAGAAAGGCCTAGCAAATTGTAGAGTCCTGGCAGCAAGCTTTCATCCTATGATGTGTTTCTCAGCCATTTGCATGCTGTGTCCCACAATTGTCAGGTGGCTGGTAAACAAGAAATGACCCTCCTTAATATTGAAATTGTGTCTCAGAATTGTCTGTGGTGTGCTGGAGAGCTGCAGGTGGGCTTTCCTATTGCATGCTGGTTGCATCCCGTCACATCCTTTGCTTGCTGCTCATGCCTATACCTTCCACAGGATGGAGCTGGTCTCTTGTGCCAGCTATCATGAACTCAGGAAAGCTCTGTAATGAGCACTTTTCTGGCTAAGTGCTAAAGCAGGTGAAGTGACTGGAATTACTGATGTGAGGGGCAAAGCTACTTCTGATCCCTGTCGAAGTCATGTTTTGGAAGCAGGATTCAGTTCGCAGCTTCTGAAGGAAGCATTAGAGATCAAAGGGTGTGTTCCCATCCAAATTATACAGAAATCCCTGAAAAGCTTTCTGAAAAGTAGTTCTGCATCTCAGCTTGGCCTTCGTGGCACCGTGTGGCCAACTGAGGGCAACTTGCTGCGCTTTTACAGGTCCATTCTCCTTACATTACAGATGGAGAGACTGAATCATGCTGAGACAACTTACAGGAAGAGCTGTCCTGTGGAAATCGTCAGTTGTAGAGTACCCAATGTTCACCAGGAGATCACACTCCTTTGCTGGAGCCGGGGGCTGCCGGTTCAGCTGGAAACTGCAGTGCTTCTGGATGACGTTTTCTTCTCCTCCCACTGAATCAGCCTTTTATTTACCCATTGGAATGCAAAGTAACAGGACACCCTGTGAGTTTTATCTCTCTCCCAATCTTTTGTATCGCTGTCTAAGTTGCCAGACCGGATTGGAAGTTTTAGCTGCAGACATATGTGGGGTGGTTTCAGGGTTGTCTGGCAGGAATCTGGGAGGGTACTGTTGGTGAAATTTGAATTTGGGAGTCACACTGAGAACAGAACCCTTGAGACGCTGCAGCAAGGAAAACCCTTTGTCACTGCCTCTGAATCTAGCCCATCGCTGGTGTGGCCACGTGGATGGATGGTGCTTCTTTGTGGAATTAGAATTACTGGGAACTGCCTCCACAAGAAGACGTTTCCCCTGCAGGCAGCCTGCCTTCGCTCCTTGTGTAAGCAGCTACCTTTTCCTCTTTTCCCTGCATGGCATTTCCAGGGCTGGGAGCTGATGTGAAACAATTCTGTTTGGTCAGATGGTGTTTGCTCCTCCAGCAGCTAATCCCTGTCTCCTCTGGGACTCTCCTGGGGGTAGAGCTCGCTGTGGTTTAGCTCTTGGAACTTGTGTACAGTTATAACAAAGACGGCCTTGTTTCTCAAAGCTTCGGTTGTACCTAAAGCAAGTAATCTTCTTCCTAAAGGTATTTTAAACCTCAACTTTCTGCTCTCATGCTGCTGTTGTGGCCATACAGATACAAAGAGAGGAGGCTAGGTGGAAGAGGTGACAGCCTTTATTGAATGAACTGCTGTAAGTGGGCAGAAATGGAGGCTTTGTTTGTTGCTGACTGCTACCATTGCAAGTGAGTAATTTGCTTGATCTTTCTGCTTTAATTACATCTTTCTTAATAGTGGAGATGGACTTGCTGAGTTCAGCATCCTTCGGTCAGACCAGAGAGACACGTGGCACATCTGCTAGTGCAGAAGCTCGTGGCATATGCTTATTGAGAATGGTGCTTTGATGTTTTGGGTCTGTACAGTGGTCAGAAGGAGCAGGCCATCACCTACCGTGGCAACTTAGCCATTATTGCAACACAGCCGCTGTGCTTGGGCAGCAAAGAAAAGGGAATCCTGTTATTTAGGGCTCTGAACTGACTGCCTTCCAGCTACATAATATTTTATATTCAGCACATGGATTGCTTTCTTGTTTTCCCAGCAATGATCGTATCTTCTTTTTCAATGAGCCAACTGGGCTAATGAATTAGTTTGCAGAATGTCAGTGGCTTAAATGACAGGAAGCACTGAGCATTTGCAGCTCTGCGTGAGACCAAGAGCCACCTTAGGTCTCAAAGAGTGAGACTGCCCTCATTAGCCACATCCCAGAGCACAGCATTTTCTTGGCACTTGCCTGGAGGAGACTAATTGATATGCAGAAGAGGAGGATGAATTTGCAGAAACAAAGAGCAGTAGCTCAGCTCAGAGTAGCTGCTTTGTACGTACTGTTTTACTGGGATATTAAATCAGATTGGAGCACCTGCAGTCAGCCAGGGAGGGAAAGGCTGTAAAACTGGAGTGCTGGGAAGGGCTGGGCATCAGGAGAGAGCTCAGAGCAGCTCCTGACATCAGCCAGCCAGGTAATTTCAGCAGTCTGACTAACAAAGCCACCTTTTGAAGGGGAATACCTGAAATCTGAAAATAGTTCCTGCCCTGTGGCGCTCAGCAAGCAAATGGGATTCTAGTGGCTGATAAGGGGAGCTGGGAAAGCAGTGGCAGAAGCATTTCTGTAGGAGCACAGAAGTTAAGTTTTTCACCCAGAGAGAAAACAGCAGGATCAGAGAGCGGACATCATCTCTTTTCCCCCAGGGAGACACCTGCAAAAGGGACAGGAAGCTTGCACTCTGCAGGAGACATTTTAGAGCAAGGGCAAACAAAGGTAACCCAGCACGCATCTCCCTGCGGCGCTGTGAATCAGCATGCAGCTTCTGTTACACCAAACTACTGAGGTGGCAGGTGTGTGTGTTCAGGTATGGAAAAAGTCGGTTTCAGGGCTGGAGGCAGTTGATTTAAAAGGAGGACCGGTTCAGACTGACTTTTTGAGGAGTATGTTGTGTGGTGGTAGAGACTGACATGTAGCATGGAGAAGGGAAGAACTTTTTCAAGAAAGATGGATTTGGTGTGTTTGATGCTGAATGTGGGAAACCTAGAAATTAGTATCATTGGAGTCATCTTCCCAAGATGAGGAAAACAGTGGGGTAAAACTGTGTTAGGAATGCAGATTTTGGTGCTGAAAGCTCTCTTTTACAACATCCTGAAAACTCAGATCTTTTCTTCTGATCTCTCCTTCTCATCCCTGGCAGTGCTGCTTAATATAAGGCTGTACAATCCCTGGGACACGTTGCCCAAATCTTGCAGCGTGGGATTTGGATATAGTGTGGTTTCTGCTGTGTTGTGTGTCATTTTGCATCTGTTTTCCTCTGGCTGGAGAATGATTAATTGAAGAGACCTTTAAAGGCCATCTGTGCTGCTACTTGAGGGATCTGAATGGGGGTACAGGAGGGACAGAAAGGCTGTAGTGCTGTCTGAGGGATCGGGGTTGGGGTACATGATGGACAGCAGTCCATGCTGCTGCCTGGGGGATCTGAGTGGGGGTGCTGGGAGGAGCTGTGTTACTATAGAAGGGATGTTTGTGGGGTACACGTGGACGGAGGGGCTGTGCTGCTACCTCAGGGATGTGGGTGTGGGTTCTGAGGGGACAGAGAGGCTGAGCCTCTGCTTCAGGGACGCAGGACAGAGGGGACAGCTGATACTTGAAGGGTGTGAGTGTGAGTACAAGGGGTACAGAGGATCTGTATTGCCACTTCAGGGATGTGGGTGAGGGTTGTGGATGGGCAGAGGAGTGCTTGAAGGAATGTGGGTGGGAGTGCTGGATGGACAGGGGGTCTGTGCTCTGCCCATGGGATCTGGGTTGGGTACGTGGTTGGATACATGGCTTTGCTTCTACTTAAGGATGCAAGCGAAGGTTCTGGGTGGACAGAGGGGCTGTGTTGTTACTTGGGGGATCTGGGTTGGGGTCCGTGGTGGACAAAGAGACGTGCTGCTGGTGGAGGTGTCTGAACTGGGGTCCATCTGCTGGAGGCATCAGGGTTTGGGTACCAGATGGACAGAGGAACTGCTGCTATTTCAGGGATCTGGATGGGATGGTTGGACTGGATGATCTTGAAGATCATTTCCAACCTCAGTGATTCTGTGACGGGGTTAAAAGGACACGCTGTGCTCGGGCGAACAGCGGGCATCAACCCGGGGTCCCTACGGCGCGGCACACGAAGAACGGCCGATCCCCGCCGCCCGCTTCACCCCAACGCGACCCGCTCGGCTCCCGGCCGCTTCCTGCTTCCCGCCCCGCACCTGCCGGAGGGCCGGGCCGGAGGAGGAGCCGCGGAGCGCCGCGCCATGGCGGCCTGAGCCGGCGGCGCTGGGCATGGAGCGCGGCCCCGGGGCGCCCGGCGGCGGCATGAAGTACACGGCGCGGCTCCAGGTGAGCGTGAGCCCCAGCCGCGAGATGGGGGAGCAGAGGAAGCCCGGAGGTGCTCTCTGCTTCGTGATTCGCAGTGCTGAGGTTGGATTGGTGGCGGCCGGTCGTGATTTCAGCTGAAACGCGCCGCGGTGCGTTGCTGGGTTCGGGTTGCCGAGCAGCGCTGCTCGCCCTAACCGAGCGCTGTGGGGCTGTGCTCGTTAACCGGTGAGTTATCTGAGTGCTTAAGCCGCAGTCTTTGCTTTTTGGGGAAAGCGAAGGGAGCGGCGTGCCCGGCGCTGTGCACCCAGAGCTCGCTCAGTACCGCGGAGCTGCTCCAAAGCAGCTTTCAGCTAACAGTGAGCTGCGCGTTTTCTCTCCAACCTGTTTGCTGGGACCCTGGGGAGGCTGCTGGCTGTCAGCTGACGGCGGGTCGCTGGAGCGCTGGGCAGGAAGCTGGCCCGAAACTGGTCTCCCTGCTTCCAGCCCTGTGTGCAGCCCGGCACTGGGAGAATCGCCTGCAGAGTGAGTGATGGGTGAGGTCCTCTGTCACCCTTGTGCCCAGCGCTGGTTGTTCTCCAGGAAAAAGGACGTTAGGGATCCTCGCAGCCTGCTGCTGTGCTGGGACAAGGGTGATGGCCTCAGGTTGTTCCAGGGGAAGTGCAGGTTGGATATTAGGAACGACTTCTTCTCCAATGCGCTGCACAGCTGCACGGGGGGTCGCCATCCCTGGGGTGTTCAGAGCCGTGGGATGCGGCACTGAGGGATGTGGGCAGTGGGGATGGAGCTGAGCTCGGGGATCTGAGGAGTCTTTTTCAACCTGAATGATCGTATGGCAGCTGTGGGTTTCATACATCCTCACGTCACGGCTGGGAGCTCGAACCACCTCTGTCACTGCGGCTGAGCTGCCAGCATCAGGGATGTGCCATGTGCTTCCCTGGGGTCTGAGCACAGGAAGAGCTGACGTGCTCTGGGAGGTCTGTCCTTGCAGATGAACACTTTGAGGAGTTCGTTTCTGGTCGTTCAACTGCTGTTGGGTTTGGTGGACCTGGAAACATGGCGGTGGAGCAGATGGGAGTGTTTTGCAATGACTGTGCTTCCTGCTGTGAGATTTACAGCCTGTGGGTGCAGTGCATGGGGAAGCTAATCCTCGTCCTTAGAAAGGTGCAGAGCTTTTCTCTCAGGCAGTGCCAGTGGCTGCTGGGTGAGCTGCTGCTTGGGCCAGTTCTGCTGCTCTTCTTGCCAAAGGCAAAGAGGGATAAGGAAGGCACAGTGAGAGAGAGGCTGAGGTTGATCGAGAGCGCGGAGGACCTTTGGTCTGTAAACAAAAGATCACTGTAAAACTATTGAGGGAACAGGGAGAGCGGAATTGAGGGCCTGACTGGGGAACGTATGGGAGCAAAGGTTCTCACTTTGCTCGGGGAGAGCACACCATTCCCATCCAAGGGCTGTGCAGTCTCACCTTAAGAAGGTGTGCTGTGACATCTGGGCAATGAGCTCGCACAGAGGAGAGAGCAGCTACTGCAGCGGCTGAGTAAGAGTGGATTTGCTGATAGAAGGCTTTGCTTGGTCGGAGATTCTGGTATTTCCCCTGCTGTTGACCCCAAGTATTGAAATATCTTGGCCCAGGTCCACCTCGAGACTGGAAGAGCCACTAAAGAGAGTGGGCGAAACGTAATGATGAGCTTAGGGTGCTTCACTGAGGTCTGGAGCACAGCTGTTTTTTGTTGTACAGACACTACTCTGCACCAGGCAAGTTCCATTTACATCTGTGGCATGCTTCTCTTCTGGGCTTTGGAAATCAGGGAGGAATTTCAAGACTCACAGCTATATGTCAGGCCTTTGAGGCGACTTTAATTCCCACCTCTCCCCAGGGTTGACAATCTTACGTGAAAAAAACCTGCTACAACAGAAACACAAATAGATGTGGTCACTCCTATGAGCTGTGTGTTGCATGACACAGCTGTGCTGATAAGGCTGATGCCAAGCCTGTGCTGTCCTGTGCAAACATTAACTTAGTTTCTTCTGTAATTAACCCAAGGGAATTCGGTTTCTCTGTGACTCAGGATGGTCACAAGATAATTGAATGCTATAAAGACCTATGTTTGGAATTAGTGTGTGACAGGTATCTTTCCCTGTTAAACTTGCCCTCTCTGCCTGGAAGTTGGACAGTCTGGAGGATTCTGTCCCTTATTCCTTTCTTGGTTCAGATGCCATCATTTTATAGTGCAATTACCCTTAATAAGGAACTACTGGAGGAAAATAAAACACTGATAAAGTTTCGACAGTGCTTTACTGCCAATACTGGGGCAACACAGTGTGGACTTGCCTTAATGAAACATAGCTCTTATGTTTGCCATTTCCACGTCGTTCTTATCAAGAATTTGCATGAAAATTATCCTTATAAGTTTTCTTTCTGGAGCAGTACTGAGGTTTTCAGCAGGTGGTGGTGCAGGAGTTGGTCTCAAGTTGGTGTAGCTGCACTTGAGCTACGTGGGTGAAGTGAGTTGCACACTGTGCACATGCTCTCAGTAGCTTTTAGGGTATTTTTTTGATGTGAAACAACTTGTTTCCTCATGTGCCAGCACCATAAAACTGTTTTTGTCTTTAAGTATCATCTGGAAAACTTTGGGTTTTGAAAGAATGATTTTCTGTGCTCTTTCTGCACAGCATTGCACAAGCCTAATGTACAGTAAACCCTCAGAAGGTCTCTAGGATCTGAACTGCTCCTGTGAAATGCCTGTTTCTCTTCCTCTGCCAGGCCCAAAGAATGCAGTTGGTGATAAAACACCACTTGAGCAGCAACTTCCCTTTCTGCACCGCCATCAAATCTCAGTCTTGAGAAAGTAAATATATTTTGAAGATCTGTAGTGAGAATAAGGTGTGATGTTGTCCTCGCTTTGCTCAGATGCATGAGGCGTTTGTACCCACTCCAGGAGGAGGAGCTTTGCTGCAGCTGGATGCGATGCAGTGTGTGTTATTTGGAGGCAGGCATGTCCCTGTGCAATTGCAGGAGGTCTTTGAGCCCACTCCACTCACCTCCAAGGCCAGGCTGTGAGCCTGCCCTGCTGCCTGCAACCAGAGCTGGGTGATGAGGTGGTTGATGGCTCTCATCCCTCTCATTTCCAGTACTGCACGCTGCTCATGTGATAATTGTTTTAGATTTTATTGAGCAGGTGTGGCTGGAAAAGGGGAGGTGAGAACTGCCTCTTGGATACACAGGCTGGGATCTGAAGAGTGTGATTTCTTGGCGAGGGTCAGCTAATGGTCTGATGTCCCTCCTTCATCTCAGGAGACCTCCCCCAGGTCCTGTCTGACTCTGCACTGCATCTCTTGGCTGTGTGCATTGGTGTCAGGCAGGGAGCCGTAGTGCAGACCTGGAGCAGAGGGAAGGAAAGGGGCTGTGCAGAACCACACGGCTGCCAGCAGAGCTGGGTGATGCTGTTAATCACAAACCTGCCGTTCGTTTCTGTGCGGATCTGTGGCAGAGGAGATGGGGCTGGAATGTGGTAGCAGTCAAGGGAAGCAGTTGAATCCCGTATCTGTGTTGTGCTGACCAAACAAATTAACTGCTGGTGATAAGAGGCAGGTGAAACTCATGGCCAAGAGCCTAGTAGCTGTGTGGGGCAGAGTCCAGTGAGGCAGACGTGGACACCAGGTCAGAGGACGTGCCTGGGAGGGGTGCAGAGCAGAGGGGGCTGTTGATGTGTGCAGAGCTGCCCTGCTGGCAGACAAGCCTGAAACCAGCCAGTAAGGGTAATGAATCCCACGTTGGCCAGCCCTCTGTAAACATCCTAGAAATCCTCTTGCTGGGAAGAGGCACCTCCTGACCTTCCCGGGAGTCCCTGCTGCAGGAGAATCTCTGCTTTCCAGTAAATCATCTCCCATCCAGAGTCTGCCATGGCAGTTCCCACCCTCCCTGTGTGCCTGCTGCATTTCCTGCTAACAGAATTAGTCACTTCTGCATCTTCTGGTTTGTCCGGTCAGGCCGATTAGGGTTGCTGTCTAAAAATAAATTACGTAGCTGTTTTACTGAGGAGTGGGAAGGTCTGTTTACGTACTGGATGTCACTGGGAACCCGTCACTGGGGAGCTGCATGCAGGAGATCTCTGAGCACAGTATAAATCCCTGTGCACGCTCCTCTCCTGATCCTCCTCACAGTCTGGGCTCCAGGAGAAACTGAGGTGCGGGAGAGGAAACAGAGGGTGCCTCTGAAAACAGGTGCTGAGTGCAGAAATCCCAGTCCTTGGTTTGTTCTGCTGAGAAATCAAGGCTTTGCAGAGATGAGAGGGACATGTTGAGGGTGGCACAGGATGCTGCGGTTCCCCACGCTGCAGCCCAGCAGTCTGACCACTAAATGACCAGCTGAAGGCTCACCTGCTGGTTGGTTGAGGGGCTTTTTGGTCTTCTTTTTTTGGGGCAGTTTGGACTGTTCCTTGCTCTTCCACATCAGGAAAAGACTCGGATCATTAACCACTGACTTCCCGACTCTTTACCATCCCCAAAGGACATTTTGAGGAAGCCCAGGCACGTGCTGCTGGACGAGAAGCTCCTTCTTGTCACCTGGAGGCTTTTCAGAAGTGAGCTGCGGAGAAAGCATACTTCCCTCTGCGCCCTGGTGGTTACAGCTCAGGATAAGCTGCTCCCGTGTGCCTGTCCTGCCTCCTCAGCAGTGACACACATCTTTCTGGCCCTTTCACTCCCTTGGCACGTGACTTTCCTCCCAGGACACTGCATGGCAGCAGCCAGAAACCTCCGTGCCTCCCAGAGAGCCCTGCAGGCAGCGAGGGCCGAGTGAGGAGGAGCAGGAGGAAGTAACTGAACCTGTGACTAAGGCGGGGAGAATATCAAGGAAGGTTTTCTGTTAAGGTTTAGAGAAGTCATTTCCTTGTGAGGGGTGAGAGAGTCAGACCTCAGATCGCTCTGTGCTGGCGAGTGTCTCCTGGGGAATCATGAGCAAGGTGAGAGCAGGACATGTGTTCACATCCTCTCTGATTTACATCTGCAGGTGCCGTTGTGGTGAAGGGAATGTTTGGTATGGGTGAGGAAAATGCACAGCAACAGTCAGCTAAAGGGGATTTAAAAAGTGATCATCTTTCTCTTGATTTTACTGTGATCTTTTGGCTCTTTCTCTCTTTTGGTTCCGTCTGGTTTCTGCCTGGCTGGGGTGCATTGAGCAGCAGTGGAGAGGAGCTGCTTTTCCCCGACAGGCAGGAGGGGCAGCAGCAAAGAGGACGTGTAGCACACTGAGTGTGGAGCAGTGGCTGGTTGGACACAGATGTGTCTGGTGCTAAGGTCAACTGGGTGCTTTCTGTGCTGAGTGTGGGCAGGAAAGATTACTCAGAGGTTGGGACAGAGCCTTGTCTGAAATCTTCCTGGCATGGTCTCCTCCATACCTATGGTGCTTGGGGAATGCTTCAGATCCTTTGTATTGACAAGGTACTTCTCAGGAATCACTGGTGCTTGCCCAACCTGCAGTATGCAACAGGTTTTAAAAGCATCTTCATGCATGTCCGTGGAGGCTGGGGAGCAATGGAGCTTATGGGGTGTGAGAATGGGAGAGGATGAGACCTTAAAAGAGAGGGTAGGGACAGAAACCTCTTTATCTCTGGACACTGGGAAGCCCAGGAAAGCTGCTGCCATGTGAACATCATTAAAGCCCTGGAGGTTGTTCTCTTGCCATGGGCTCCTGCAGATGTTAAAAGTGAATTAAACACTTTCCTTTTGCTAACAACAGCAGTGTATTGGAAATCCTGGAGGCCAGGTCCTGGGAAGGGTTGGCTCTGCAAGCAGTGGGGAAAGGGAGATGCTGGTGAGGTTTGTGGCTGTGTTCTTTCCTTTATGTGTCCTTTATGTGAGCTGTGATGGAAGACTCCCAAGCAGAAGGTCTGGGGGATTTGTTTGCTTTGGGAACTGACGGGAGCCAAGTTTGAGTGTGCAAAGATGGTGCATCAGGCACAGCATCTTGATTTTGATTGAAGAGTTTCTTGATTTGAGGGGTGTATTTGTATTCAAGTTCTCTTTGTGTGTTTGCTCTTACAAAGTTCACTTGATTTGCATTTTCAAATTCTGTGTGATGGTGGAAGCTGAGCCAGCAGCAGAGCAGTCGCAGTGGGATGGTCCTTGTGGCCTTCTGAGCCTTCTCTTTCTGCTGGCAGGGGCTGGATGTTGATGACAGAAACAGTCTGACACCTCAGAGATGATGCGGTTCATTTTGATTTCTTTTTGCCAGTAATAAATAGCACAATTAAATGAAGGCTTCCTACCCCATGCTGTCGTTTTTCCTGAGTTGTTGGAATTTGTGACATTTGTCTTTGAGCAGTTGGTGAGGTTTCTGAGCTCTGACACTGACAGGGCAAGCAGCATCTGACCAGCGTCCTGCTGGCTGGAATGTTACCCCCTTCCAGAGCACAGCAATGCATTTGAAAGCAGCAGATTTGTGCTGGTCAGCATTTTGGGTTGTTGTGTCCTTGCTGTCAGCCGGAGCTGGAGGAGAGGACGTGCTGAGCTTCCTCTGTGCACAGCTAGAGCTGCCCTCAGCTGCACAAGCTCTCCCCGTGCTGGGGGCACGAGGCATGCCCTCCCTCTGGAGGACATTTCCAAATTCCAGCTGTGTGCCCTGGCTCTCGGCTACGCCCTCCAGCTTTCATAAGGAGAGCATGAAGTCATCCCTCCTCCTCTCTGCACACCGAGCGGGCACACAAGGCCAGCTTGTCTCATCAGCAGAGCATGGGGATGGGAGGTGGGTTTTCTCTCTCCATTTTGCCCCAGTTGGAGGATGGAACCGCTCTGATTGCCTCCCTGGCTGAAGCCTGGGCAGCTGCAGGTATGTGGGCAGGGCGAGGAGCTGGGGCAAGAAAGTGAAACTGCAGGCAGCAAGGGTTCACTGACACTGGTTCCTGCCCTGCTTTCATCCTGTGCGTGCAGAGCTGCTGCAGGGCTGCGTGCTGTGACAGAGCTCTTCCCCTCGGTGGCCCAGCCCAGCGCAGGGCGGTGATGGCTGAGTGCTGCTGATGCCATTCCTCTCTCCTGGGTGAGACCTTCTGATGTCTGCCAGCACGTTTGGTCCCGAGAGGCGGGCTGGCTGCTGGCGGGGGGGGGGCTGGGTTTGTTTGGTGTTCATCCTTGTGTTCTATTGCTTCTGTAAGGCATTTGTTCTGAGTGAGAGATCCAGGCAGGAGTGTAGGAGTGTTGTGTTGGCCCGGCGTGGTGCGAATGCACAGGGAGGAAGTAGTTTGCCTTCTGTTTCAGGAGCACTGTTTATAGCGTGCTGTGTTCTGTGGGGTGGCACACCTGTCTCATAGCAGGTGTTGTGCAGAGGTGATTTTCTGTCTGCTTTTTCACCCACCGGAAGGCAGCAATCCTTGAGGTTCTGGGTTTGTGACCTGCCACGGCTGTGGGCTGCGTATGGGCTGCCCCAGAGTTTGCTCAAGCTGATCAGCTTGGGTTAGGCCCAGAAGGAAGCATCCACTTCCTTTTGGGGTGTGAGGAGGAGGCACATGTTAGCAGTGCTGTCTGTGCAGGATCCTGCTTGGGGGTGGCTGTGGGGCTGCTGGCACTGAGGTGTGTGCTGTGCTCTCAGTGATGCCCGAAGGCAGTGATGCTCTGTGTCTGTAGGTGCCAGACAGCTTTAGAGTTGATCTCTCTCCAAACCAAGATTGGGGAGTGACCTTTCCATTGTCCTGCCCTCTCTCCCCATATAGGACATGAACAACCTGGAGGAAGGGGTGGAGTTCCTCCCTGCCATGAACACCAAGAAGATGGAGAAGCGTGGCCCGAAGCGAAGGGTAGTTGTGGCCATTCTGGTCATTGCTTTTCTGCTCATCTCCCTTGTCACTGGCCTCCTGGTTTGGCACTTCAAATGTGAGTGTGATGTTAAGCTAACGTGGGATGGTGGCATGCACTGGGAACATAACCCTGCTATTGTGGGTTTGGAAGAGCTTCATTACCAAGTGTTGCTCACGTGTGACCTTTCTACTAAGTGCAGTAGCAGCCAGAGGCTCCAGAAAGCAGGGAGCCCTTTTCTCCCCCATCACTGGAGATCAGCTGTGCCACAGTCCCTGCCCTGACTGCCTTTCCCTGTGAAATGTTACCTTCCAGACAGGAACGCGCCCGTGCAGAAAGTCTTCAATGGCCACCTGCGAGTTCTGAACTGGGAATTCATCGATGCCTATGAGAACTCCAGTTCTCCAGACTTCATCATGCTGGCTATGAAGGTGAAGAGCACGGTAAGCATTTTCTTGGATCCCTACTGCTGAGTTTTTATTTTTGTTCTATGGCAGTAGAGATCCTGCTTGGAGCTTTCTCACTTCTCTCAACTCTTCCTGCTCATCACAAGTTGTGTGACTCACTTTTAAATGGATCTTGGTATCACAGCTCCAGCCCACTGCCACGGTGTCTCCCTGCCCTGTGGCTCAGTGTCCCATGTGAGGTTGCCTAGGCAAATCCCAGGACCAGCAGGTTACCCGGGTCTGGCATGTAGGGTCAGAGAGGAAAAGCAGCTCTACAGCTGAGCAAGCTTTGGGGCTGGGGCTGAGGCAGGAGCTGGCTACAGGAGTCTGGACACTTGTCTCCTTCTTTCAGCTCTCCTTCTTCCACTCTTTGGCCCCTGCAGATTCCTGCACTCCAGGGATGCTGGGTATGTGTCCTGATTTTCATCCAGAGGCTTGAAGCTCTGTCTGTCATTGTCCTTTCCACTCTCCTCACTTTAAGATATGCTGATCATTCTTCTTTAAACTCCTTTTAGGTAGAGGATATCTACAAGAATCATCCAGATATTGGCCCTTACCATAAGGAGACAGTAATAACTGCGTTCAGGTGAGTGTTAGGAGATGCTGTCTGAGCTGAGATTGGGAGTGTAGGAAAGCAGTTCTGGGGTGTCACGTTGACCCTCTTTGCTGGGCTGCTGTTGATGGAGGCACCTCAGTAGTCACCCTAAGTGAGGTGGTAAAGGTTGGGCAGTGAAAAGCAACCTCACAAGCATTGTGCTGAGCCAGAATATTGTTTTCTCCAATCTGTCTCATCATGTGCTGAGAGAGATGTCTTGGGAGAATTGGATATGGTGTGGTTTATAAGCCCTATAAACCACAGCAGCTGGTGTCTGGCAGCCTGGAAAGGATCTTCACAGACTGACTGGGGCCTTTGCTGGACTTCAGTTTGCTCATTTTTCAGTTTGCTTATTATTGAGGCTGTCCCTTTCCTGCGGTCATCCTCCAACAGCAGCTTATCATTTGACTGGCCCCCTCTCTTTTGATACATCAGCCCTCCCATGCCTGTCCTTGCCCTCACCCCATAATCACCCTCCCTCACAGCGAAGGCAGTGTCATTGCCTACTACTTCTCAGAGTTCGTCGTCCCCAAGTACCGCGAGGAGGAGCTTGACAGGGCCATGGCAGACAAGCAGAATTTGGTCCAGAGGCTGAACCCACGGCTGCGAAACCCCACGCTGAAGGTGGAATCAGTCATCGCTTTCCGTGAGTGCTGTGTAACTGTGTGGGACTGGGGAGGAAAGGGGAGGCTCCAGTGTTTCACTGGGGCACTTAGCTGCCTGTTGTACCCCTCCTTCGGGTGCCCTTGGCTGCAGGGGCTGCTTGAAGGGTAAGCACAAGCCACATCAGTGCAAACCCCAGCGACCTCTTCAGCTTTGTGTGAAGAGACTTTTCACAGCTCAGAAGGTGATAGCAGCTCTGTTTCTTCCTGCAGCTGCTGATCCCAGCATCGCCCAGAGTCCTCGGGACAGTAAGTACAGTTCTTCTTCAGTCTCAGTGTAATAGCCTCTGTGCATCTCCAGGTGTGTGCAGGGTGACGGTTTCCCTTTTGGGGTGAGGAAGGGCCTGAAGGGAGGTGCTTTGCCTGAGGCAGATCTCCATGTGCTGCTTGGAGCTGGTCTGGGGTTGGCCAAACTTGCTGTTATCCAGCAGTGGTGGGTGGCCTGGTCTGTCTTTCCACAGTGCCTTTCTGCAGGCAGTCAGAACTACAACACATCTGCTGTCCTCTGTATACCCTGCACCCACAAGAAAGATCTCTCCTCCTCTTCATTTGCCCTTATAACTCTTTGCTGTTCTCCTGGGCAGATAGTTGCCTTTTCGCCCTTCATGCCAAGGAAGGGGAGATCACCAGTTTCACCACGCCAGGGTTCCCCCACAGCCCATACCCCAACAATGCACGCTGCTACTGGGCACTGAGGGCAGATGCCAACTCCGTCATCAGCCTGACCTTCAAGACACTGGACTTGGAGCAGTGCACAGACAGCAGTGACTACATCAAGGTGTATAACTCTCTGAGCCCTGTGGAGCCCCATGCTTTGGTGAGGTGAGTGTCCCCCAGGGTTTGGTGCTCCTTCTCCATGGGGTGGGAGAGGGCTTCGTGTTGGCTCTGCGTTGTCTTTGTGTGTGGCACTGAGTCCTCATGGGAGGTGGCAGGCTGATCCTGAGCTGCACAGAAGTCCTGCTGGTGATGGAACTCGTGTCCCTGCTCAGAGCTGATCTGTGCTACTTGAGGCTCACTGTGCAGCTGCCTAACAGATTCTGTTCCTTCCTTTGTAGGCTCTGTGGGAATTATGCTCCTTCGTACAACCTGACCTTCCTGTCCTCCCAGAACGTTATGCTCGTCACATTGATTACCAACAAGGAGGGGAGATTCCCTGGCTTTAAGGCTGAGTTCTTTCAGCTCCCAAAGATGAAAGGTAAGCATAGACCTTGGCCCAGTTCTCCCCACCTCTCCCTGCCACAAGCAGCTGAAGAGGGAAGTGCAGCTGTGGCTGTGGTCAGTTTGCCAGGCTTTTTTCCAGGGCTGGGAGATGTGGAAGCAAGGTCACATCTTAGCTCTTTGAGCTTGTCTTGCCTACAGCTCTTGGCTGCTGTAATGATGTCCCCTGAGGAGGGGAAAATAAGAATTAGAACTGGGCATGCAGATGGGTGTATGCAGGAAGTACCTATTGATTTCCTGAGTTCTCTTGAAGCCTTGGAGCAGGAGCTGCTTTCTGCCAGAGATTAACTTAAATGTGTTAAAGGCTGATGCCTTTAACATTCCTTCTTTCCTCAGCCAGTAGCCACTTATGTCTTGGGAAAGCCACATCTCTGAATCTCTAACCTGCTTTCATTTTCCTGCTTCTCTTCCAGTGTGTGGTGGGACTCTAAGAGGAGTGAGTGGCACTTTCACTACTCCCTATTACCCAGCACACTACCCACCAGCCACGGACTGTGTCTGGAACATAGAGGTAAGGCACATTCTCCTCTTAGCCTTAAATATTGTGTCAAATAAACCTGCCTATATGGGACAGTCTGCAAATGAGTTTACAGAAGGCACTGCCTAGAGGCTTAGAGTCTGAGATGGCTAGAAGAGGTTTTAGGACTAATGTCAAGGGCAGAAGAGGCTGAGGGAAGTCTGGACCTTGTGATACTTATTGTAGCCCCCAGTAGCTATAGCTTTGCACAGTGCACTTGATCTGGGCTTTGGGACAGAGCTGTCACTTGCTGGTAAAACTGCTGGCAGGGTCTATCTTTTGCCCTGGGGAAGTGGACACAGCTGACAAAGGTCTGGCCTCAGCCTTCTTCTGTGTGCTGCTTTAATGTGAGATCCTAGGGTCAGCAAGCTGAGTGGCTGTCTAAATGACAAGGTGAGCAGTAGTGGCTTTTTGGGAAGGTATTTCTTTTTCTGCTTGACTTCTTTCCTTTTTCAGTTATCTATCCTTATCTCAAACTTTTTCCCATGTAACTCATTCCCATATTTGTTGCTTCAGAAAAGAAGCATGCCTCTGACTCTTTCCTTTCGCAGGTTCCCTCTAAAAAGAATGTGAAGGTGCGTTTCAATATGTTCTTTGTGCTGGAGCCCGGGGTCCCAGTCACCTCCTGCACCAAGGACTACGTGCAGATCAACAACACGAGGTAGGTTTGGGGCAGTCTGTCTGACTGTGGCTTTGGCCCTTCAAGTAAGGAGGCTGTGTTCAGTTCTGTGGCATTCTGTGCTTTCCTTAAACTTGGTGTGGGAGCAAGGTGCTGTGCTCTTGATGTGATGAGGCAAGGTAGTGCTTGGGTCTGACCTCATAGCTCAACGGCCAGTGGTGAAAGCAGATCCACACTCCTTGTTCTGAACATCAGACAAAGGGTTTGTTGCATGCTGCAGCAGAAAAAACCCCAAAGACAGGCTGTGAAGCATCACATTCCATGCATTTCGTGCAGAAAGGCAGGTCCATGAGGAAACAGCTGGTGTGATTTTGCTTGGATGAGTATTTCTCCATTGTTAGGCTGATTGCATCCCCATCTCTGATGCATTTACTTTTAAATTTACTGTTAACTCTTACACAACCTGATGGAAGCTGGACTAAAAACACAGTGTGGTACTGCGTGGGGGAAGCAAGCAGTGTTGTTTCACAACATTTTGGGCAAGAGGGCTGAGCCTTTGAGGAGAGAAGGTTTCAAAATCAGAATCTGTATCTGTAGCCCTGGCTAGTTCCTGTTGTTCTTCCTTGTGAAGCAATTGCCCACTGACCCATCATGGGAAGGGATCCTGGGGCTTTGGAGGCTGCATTTTGTGCATCTGAGTTCAGAGAGACAATGATCAGATTGTCATCAGAGAGCTGGGTGAACTTGTGCCTGATTGTCTTCAAGGCCACAGTTTGGTGTTGCTTGCAGCAACTGGTTGGCCAACTGCAGCAAAATTCAGCACTTGTGTGCAGGCATTGAGATCCAGCAACTCGTGCTCAATTCTGATCTGCTCCCTTGGCTGTCTGCCCACGTGAAGTGACCCTTTGTGGTGATGGGGAAAGCAGGGATGTAAGAAGGGCTCCTCGGTGTTGATCTGTGGCACTCCATCAGTGTTCATTTTCTCCCATCAGGTACTGTGGGGAACGTTCCCAGTTTGTGGTGGCCAGCAGCACCAACAAGATAACAGTGCAGTTCCACTCAGACCGTTCATACACAGACACTGGTTTCTCTGCAGAATACCTGTCCTACGACTCCAGCGATCGTGAGTTGAAGCCTGGAGGCGGTGGGTGGGAACTGGAGGTGTTCTGCAGGATAAATAACTGGAGGCTCTCCCTGTTCTACACTTCTTCTATCTCCCTGTAAATTGGGAAGCATGCTTTTCTGGGGATAGGAGCACGTCTTGTTTTCCTGCAGATCTCCTTGCAGTCCTCTGTTCTGAGGAAAAGCTGTTTTTTACATTGGATGCTGCAAGGAGGAATCTCAGAGCACAGGGAAGTACCACAGAGGGGCCAGCTGCAGGGCTCACGTCTTGTTTTGCTTCTCCTCTCTCCCAGCCTGCCCTGGCAAGTTTGCCTGCAACACTGGGCGCTGCATTGAGAAAAGCATGCGCTGCGACGGGTGGTTGGACTGCGTTGATGGCAGTGATGAGCGGTCCTGCAGTAAGTGCCCTTCCTTTCTTTCTTCCTTCCTTCCTGTTGGCTCTTCACGTGCACTGCTGCAGGGTGCCTGAGGGTGCTGTGCTGGGTTTGTTCTGGCAGTGAGCCTCAGTTCGGTTACAGAACTGGGCAGGAGTTGCAGATGCATGGGTTTCATTCCTTATGCAGAAGTTTTTCCTCTTGCATTCGCAGGGCTATCTATTATGTTATTGTTTGTGTTGTTTGAAGTTAGAGAGGATGGGATTCCCTGGTTTGGGATCTTATCCTTAGGCGTGGGGCTGTTTTCTGAAGGAGAAATGTGCTGCTGGCACAGCTGTCATGTGGGGACACCCCTCTGGTCTGGGTATCCCAGGTGCTTTCCCACCGGTGGTGGCAATGCCTTTCATTTGGGTGTCCTGCTTCACTGAGGATGGGGTTCTGTGAGCATCCACACTGCCTGCCTGACATCGCAGCTCTCCAAATAGTTTTGTTTCTGGAGCAGCAAAAATACCATTTTGTAGGTCAAGTGCATGTATGGTTATGTACTTGTGCCTGGTCACAAGCTGTTGTGATGTTTTTTGGTGTGCTTGTTTCTGTGTGCTTGAGTTCCCACTTAGGAACCATCCAGATTTTCCTGTGATGCCAGGTGTGTTGCTGGTGACCCCATGGGTAAATTGAAGATCTGTCCCCTGATTTCTCTCTGTTCTTTCTCAGCCTGTACTGACCAGCAGTTCAAGTGCCAGAATGGCTGGTGCAAGCCCAAATTCTGGCTCTGTGACAATGTGAACGACTGCGGTGACAACAGTGATGAGTTGCAGTGCAGTGAGTAACTTGTGCTGTGGGCAGGATGGGCTGAGGGCTTGAAAAAGGTGAAGGGGTGGTGGAAGCACCGGTGTTTGTAGCTGCAGAGGCTTTACCCATGTTGGAGGAGAGAGAGATGGATGCAGCCATGCAGATTTTCTGGGACCGTGTGTGCTTTGCTGTTTCTCAGGAGCTGCTCTCTCCTCAGGTTGTGCAAACAACACCTTCAAGTGCAGCAATGGGAAGTGCATCCCCAGCACACAGAAGTGTGATGGCAAGGACGACTGCGGAGATGGGAGTGACGAGGGCACCTGCAGCAAAGGCAAGGATGGGCTGTGGTGGGGACCTCCCTTGAAATGCAGCCTCTTATGGGTGTACTATGGCTGGGCAGCCTGGAGAGCATTTCTGCCCGCAGTGGCAATGTCCTGGGGTGGGCAGAAGGGGGGAGGGCTCCTGATCAGCACAGTTTCCCCAGCTCTGGGACTGACCCTTCTCCCTTTGGCCTTCCTGCAGCAACCCAGTCAACAGTTGCCTGCCAGGCGTACACATATAAATGCCGCAATGGGCTCTGCATCAGCAAGCAGAACCCAGAGTGTGATGGGCAGAAGGACTGCGAAGACAATTCTGATGAGGACAACTGCAGTGAGTACCCCAGCAAAGGGAATACATGGGGTTCTGGGCCGGGCCACTTAAACCAGCATGTGTGGTAGAGAGAATCCCCAGGCAACAGCTTGGATCTGGAAATAGCTGTGTTCGTTAGCAGAGTGCCAAGTGCCTGCATTGTCCAAGATGTTTCAAGAGGGTTTACACAGAGAATGCAGGGGTTTGTCTGCACGTTTACTGATTTGGCCAGTGAGTGTAACAGATTTGTTTTTGTGCTCCTAAGCTGATAGCATCAGCCATCCCTGATGTAGGAGGGAGCACTTGTGCTGTTCTGGAGAAAGGAAGAGGGGGTGGTGAACAGGAATGGGAGTATCTAAGTGTCCCTTCTCTTTCCTCATCCCAGACTGTGGGACCCGCTCCTACATTAGGAAATCACGGATTGTTGGTGGGCAGAACTCAGATATGGGAGAGTGGCCATGGCAGGTCAGCCTCCATGCCAAGAGCCAGGGCCACGTCTGCGGAGCCTCACTCATCTCAGAGACCTGGCTGGTGTCAGCAGCACATTGCTTCCTGCAGATTCAAGGCATCAGGTAGGTGGGAGCCGGGGTGCTGCTTCTGCCAGGAACACTTTGTGCAACAGATCTCAGGGCTGCCTGGTTTAGCACTGTCAGAGACAGATGGATCTGGGGGAGAACCTTGTACTGAAGTGGAAGCAGATAGATAGTTGGAGTACACTGTTTACTTGTTGAGGTGTCACATCAGTCCCACATTGTGTTTGCAGGCACTACAGTGATTGATAGGTGGTGGGATTTGGGCTGACAGGTCGCCCAGGCAGTGGCACTTCCCTTTTCAGCCACTTGCTTTTCTGAATAAGCAGAAAGATTTGTAGAGGCACTTGTCAAGGAAACTTTTGAAGATAGCAGGCAGTTTGTGAGCTGGGGTGTCTGCTGGCTCTGCACAGCAAGTCTCACACTGCCTGTACCCTGTGACTCCTGCAGGTACTCAGATGTCAGCCTGTGGACAGCCTACCTGGGCCTGACCAACCAAAGCAAACGCAACGACGCCAATGTGCAAGTGAAGCAAATCAAGCGCATCATCTCCCACCCCTACTTCAATGACTACACCTACGACTACGATATTGCTGTGATGGAGCTGCAGAGCCCTGTCACCTTCTCCTCTGTCGTCCAGCCCATCTGCCTGCCCGATTCCACGCACAACTTCCCCGTGGGCAAGGACCTGTGGGTGACAGGATGGGGAGCGACTGCGGAAGGAGGTGAGCACTAAAGTGACTTAATTTGCTGGGAGACCAGAATCAGATGCGATTCCCTTGGGAATTGGGAATGCAGTTGAGGTCCCAGAGCTCCAGGGAAAACTGTGTTATGAAAAGGCAGTTGTTGCAGTGGGGACTCAGCTGATAATTAATTGGTCACTTGTTAGGAGCCAGAGGCGTGAATGAATCATACAGATATGAGACTGTACAGTGGAGGGGACTGCTGCTAAACTGACTTTGTGTTTACGCTGTTTCTTTTACGCTGTTTCTTGTCCTTGCAGGCAGTGGATCGACCATCTTGCAGAAAGCAGAAATCCGGATTATCAATCAGACCATCTGCAACCAGCTGCTGACCGACCAGCTGACGCAGCGCATGATGTGTGTGGGGGTCCTGACGGGCGGCGTGGATGCGTGCCAGGTAGGCGAGCGCTCTGCTGTATTGCTGTTAGCAGGAACGTTAGTTAGCACGACCAGCTCTTTGCTCAGCACTTTTTATTCTGGGACACCGAGTCACATTTCCACACTTAATAATATGCTACGTGGATCCTTCTGGGTTCGCATGGACAAACCAGAATGCACAGCAGCAAATTGTGTTTATCGATGCATGCTGCAGTCTCATAAATGGATCACCAGGTCGGAGAGCAGTGCAGCTGCACTCTGCCTGCTCACTGCTATCGAGAGGCTTAGTAAGACAGGCCACTTGTTTAGATTTGTTTAGCTGTTCTTATTCTGGCATTTTGGACTGGTTTTGTAAATTGGATTGAGCAGGAAATTGTAGGACTTTAATTAATCAAATTATTTCATACCAATTTTGTGATTTACTTAACAACTTTTTTTAATGGTTTTGTATTTATGGTGTGGTTTGTTTTTGTGCAGGGAGACTCTGGAGGGCCCCTGGTCAGCGTGGAGGACAGTGGGCGGATGTTCCTGGCTGGCATTGTGAGCTGGGGGGATGGCTGTGCACAGAGAAACAAGCCTGGAGTCTACAGCCGGCTGACAGCACTGCGGCCATGGATCAAGGAGCAGACAGGGCTCTAGGGATGTGCACAACCCCCAGACACAGCCAGCTCCTGCACAGCACTGGGGGGGATGACGCGGGCTGTGAGGCACTGCCTGAGGAACTGCCTCCATTGTGAGCCTCTACCTCACTGCATCTGAGACTCCCAACCTCGGGCTGCTGGGTGAGAACAGCCCTCAGTACTTCATCCTCCCAACCCCACATCTCCACACATTGATTTCTCTTTTTATGGGTAAGCGAATGCAGTTCCCACCACAAACTTGAATGAAGAGTCAGTCAACAGAGAATTAAACTTAGAAACTTTTATTTAAAAAAAAAAAAAATTAAAAAAAAAAAAAAGAAAAAAACACATAGTGTTTTTAGAAGCAGGCTTCCTGGGAGAGGTTCAGTACAGGCTCTCATCATGAATTTAATCTCATTCATTTATCTCATTAATTTGTTTTTAAATTGTCATCAGCAATCCATCATCTGGTCTTCAGTGATGAGGAGGGAGAAGCTGTTAGTCCTGGGCCAGCTTTCCTGTGTCCAACTTGACTTCTGCTCTCCTGTCCATGCAGTGCTGTGTAAGGAGCCCAGGGGTGCAGCACTGAGGGAGAGAAGCAGAGCTGAAACATGGGCATGAAGGGAAACCTGAAAAAAGCAGGGCCCTGCTACTGAGAGCAGGGAAATAGGCATTACCTTCTCCTTATGCTTCAGGTTGCTCCTTGGTACCCAGCACCACCATTCCCACTGCACTGAGCTGCTGCATTGTGCAGCACCCATCATACAGCAATGACTTCATCCTCACAGGGAGATCCCAGGGACAGGGAGGGGTGTTCCCACAGCTCGGCCCCTGCAGAAACAAAACAAGTTAGCTGGGCCTGCTCCCCAGCTGTCAGATACCCCCACTCTTTTTACTGTTTTAAGGAAAAATGCAACAATGTGACTGCTGAATGTGATTTCTTTTTCCTGTGTAGCCCAGTCCTGACCCTAGGAGAACACACTCCCAGTGAATGTAGTTAAATCTTTATCTGTAAATACATTTTTTTTTTAAGACTCTCTATGAAAGGGAAATGCTCTAATAAACTGGGATATTTTATAATACCTGGTCTGGGTGGTTCTTCATGGGCTTCTGGGTAACCATTCCTCTTCTAGGAAATCTGCAGCACAGACCCTCCAACCCAAATTCATTTCCATGTGAATAGCTGTCCAAGGAGGAGGCTGAGCATCACAAATGGAAGTACTCCAACACCCTTTACCTCTTCCCTATCTCAGCAGCTGCACCAGGCTCTGACTTGCAGCTTTGGGCATCCTCAGGCCCCCAGCCCATTCCAGTCCAGAGAGGCACAGCTCCTTTGTGCTGTACTAGAAGAGGTGCTGTCACAGGCAGTGCTGGAAACAGCTTCCCACCTGCAAACACACAGGGACAGCACTGAGCTGCTGCAGTTTCTTCTATGGCTGGCACAGGGACTGCTCTGTGTGCTCAGCTGCACTGCTTCCTGCAGCCAGGAAAGCAAACCCTAAGGAAAAAGCAGAAAAGCTGAAAAAAAGAAGAACCACACACCCCAAGAGACACTGCAAGGAAAAAAGATAGAAATACTACAAGCCACCAACAGCTCACAACCAAACCATTTCTCAAATCCAAAGTCCAGCCTGGACACAGGGTGCAGATGGATTTGTGCAGCACACAGCTGCTCTCTGTTTCTGCCAACTTCTTTGTCTGGGGGACAGAAGGATTTTAACTGCTTCATAGTCTCACCAGAGCTCTGCAGAGGCAGATGTGGCTGGCAAGGTGATGCATTGGCCAGGGTGTGCCAGAAGCACAGCTGCTAGGGCTCGTAGGGGGGGGCCTGTGCCTCACTTCTCCCTACAAGGAGACAAAGAAACATCTTTGTATGCTGCAGCATTGTGTAAGCACAGATACAAGCGTTTACTCTGGGCAGTCACTGACCAGGGTCCGTGACAAAACACTCACACGTGGGCTGTGTGCCAGGGTGACCCCACAGCTGCAGCACTTGGTTCTGGCCACGCTCTCAGCATTTGGAGGAGAAACACTCAGACTGGAGCAGAACAAGCAGGGTGCAGTGCATGAAACTGCTCCCCAACCTGAAGGATGGATGCTTGCAGGGGAACAAGAACTGGCTGTAGTCACATCACAGCTCATGCACACAAGTAGGGAAGCAGCAGGCAGCTGCACGCAGCTTGCTGCTGTGCTCCTCCTGAGGCTGGCCTGGCTCAGCACCTCTTGTTTTCCCAGAAGATACAAGGAAGCTGCCATAAGCACAGCTCACATCTCCAAAGCTGCTGGGGTGCTCACACAGCTCTCCGTGGGAGCTTGAGCTGCCCAGAAGTCTCCCCTCTCCCCACACCCACTCTTGTGGTTCCTGCAGGTTTTCCTACCTCTGTGCAGACCCTCTGTCCAATGCTACTGCTGGGTGGGATCCTGGTCCAGTGCAGGCAAATCCTCTCTTGGTTGTCTCACTAGAACAGAACCAGAGGGGAAAAGTCAGTCATCCAAACTCCAAAGTCGCTGCTCCCCACCTCCTAACCCAGCTCATGCTGAGAGGGGCTCAGCCCCTGTGGGGACAGGCTCTTTGCTGAGCAGGCAGGAAGAAAAATTGCTTTCTGAATCCCCTTCATCAGCATGAGAACAGAAACCTGCCCTGGGGCTACAGCTGCCTTTCTGGCTGCGGAGTTTCCACCTGCAGCACTGGGAGATGCCTGCCACAACTGCAGCAGTTTAACAGCTGCAGCACACTGCACAAATGGGTACAGTTTGCCACAAGTACAACTGCTCCCCTGAATTCCTGCAGGAGTTAAGGGAGGACAACGACCAGAAAAACAGCCCTAGTATTTAGAGCTTTGTGCTGCCTCGCAAGGCTGGATCAGGCCAGAGTCCTCTGCCCATCATCCCCCACGAGCTCTTCATGCAATCAGACAAATAACCCAGCTTCGGAAACAAGAGAAGATCAAACAAATACCTGTCAGCACCCACCCAGGCTGCTACAGAGCCTTTCCTCCACAGAGTAGATCGAAGTCTTCTAGACCAGCAGCACTCAAACCACTGCAATGGGCAAGAAACAAACACAGCATCAGAGAGATGGAAACCCAGCAGCCCTGCCTCACCCAGGAGTGGGTGGGCTCAGCCACAGCCTTACCTCCAGGCAGCACAGATGAGTGCTCGTTCTCAGCTATCACCACGGCAGGCTCTGCACTAAGCATCATCTGCCCTGAATTACTGGGGAAAGAGAAAGAAGGTTTCTTAAAAGCCTTTTTGGCTCAAGCATTCATTTCGTCCTTGCTTTTGCCAGCACGCTTCCTTTATGCCCCAAACATAATGTAACCAGAAACTAACTACCAGCAAAAGGCTACATTCACTTCTGCTGTGAGCCTGCCTCCAATGGAAAGCTCCTTCCTCCCACCACTGTGGGCTCCCAGTGCCACCCACACCAGAAGGGGAGACTGCAAACGCTGGATATCATCATCTGATACACAAAGGAGGCAAGCAGGGAAAAAAAAAAAACCACACCACACTGATCCTTGCTTTGGATGTGTGTTTACTGTGCCTGTAACTCGAGATGAGTTGTGTTTGCACTGCAGTCAGTCTTGAGGGTTTGGCAATGCAGAACTTGGAGTGGCTGGGACAAGAGCTGAAAACAGTAATGGATGGCTGAGCTATGACTCCAGCAGCACCTTCACCTTGGCAGAGAAAGGCCAGCACCCTTAAGCCTGCCTCCAGGGTTCAATAACCTGGGTCAGAGTATTGTACAGACAAAAGGAAGGAACCAGCGTAGAACTGCCCTACCCCAGAGCTTTGCAAGCACTTGCTGCTTTGGAGCAGCATGATTAGTGCTTTGTTTCCCTCCTTGCCCAGCTTTTGTGCTCACATCTCCTGCAGCCTGGTGAGTGCCAACACAGTACTGCACCTCCCTAAGCTACATCAAGCTTGGAAGCCTCTATCAGGACTGGAGACCTCCAGGCTTGGGACTCCAGTGATGAGGCACAATTAATTCCCTAAATTCCCTCCCCCTCCATTCCCTACAGCCTCACACGAGAGCACAGCAATCTCTCCCCTCACGTGCTTTCTTCCCTGCTGCTATTGCTGGCTTCTTGCAGCCCATTAAAGCAAGCCAAGGAGGAGTGCCAAGAGCAGGATTTCAGTAAGAGACAAAGCCTGCAGTTAGAGATCAGCCCGAGGAGAACTGTGAGACATGCAATGGGGGGTGGGGGTGAAAGGGCTACCAGAGTTCTGGGTGCACCCAGAACAAGTAGGTCCTGTGCAGTACTAAAAGCCATCAGAGAAACCAAGGAAATCCCAGCCAAGACTCCCATGGCATCAGAACAGCACGAAAATAAAGTCACGCAATGAGCTGGCCTACCAGATGCCCTCTGTGCCCCAAGGCAAACAGTACAGGACTACTCAGAGTTCAGCTCCTGCTCCTACAGAAGTCATTTCTTCATGAAGAAAAAAAAAATAAATGAATAAAAAAGCGAGATTAAACCAAGCTGTGCCCTGGAGCTCAGACCCCACTAGATGTCCCTCTCCACCAAGGCACAAATGCTCCTGGAACATCACCAGGAGGAGGACGAGAGAAATCCAAAGGCCAAAGGGGAGGGAGCCAAGGGGAACAAGTGCAGAGAAAAGGAAGGAGCAGGCAAGAAAGGGAAACAAGTGTAGGCAGCACCAGATGGAGAAGAGAGCTAAGCAATCCATAGCAGCTGGCTTTGCCTGCAAGGTGCTTAAACGAGGTACTGTGGGGGGGAAGTGACCCATAGAGTCCCTTTGCTTGGGCTGAAGGGACAACTCAAGGAGTTTCCTCCAGCAGCCCACTTGATGTTTTTCCCAGTTCAACCAGGAGGCCCCAAATCATTCCTCTGTGCTGTTGTTCAGATGATTGCCTCCAAGTGGCAACGTGTCAGAGGAAACAGCCCTCCTGCTGCTCCACGTTAATAGAAACAAGCTGACAGAACCCAAAAGGTGTTTCATTTCAATACAGGGTGCATCTGATACCGTGGGATTTAGGTACTATTTGGAAGGAAGAATGGGCTTACACTTGCCATCCTCTGCATGGCATAGCCCAGCACTTAAACCTACCACAACAGCTCATGCAGCACATCTGACATAACATGTATCATTTAATACAAGCTAGAAAGTATGTAAGCTCTGAATCAAAGGAAAACATCCCACACAATTACTTGTAAAACCTATTTACACAGCCTGGCCGTTCCATGGACATGCACAACAAGAAGACCATCCTTTAAGATGAATAACCTCAACCCACACAGCAGACTTTACACTATACACTTACTCACCTTTGGATGGCTGTAGGCTCACTGCTCTTAACAAATACTCTTAACAAATTGGTCCTCCTTCGTTTCTGTGATCAGCAGCTCCAACCTAGCTGATGCTCCTGGACTGGGGCTCCTCAGATCATGGGTGCACTGGGCAGAGTAGGCCTTATCTTCTGCAGCACAAGTGTTAGAGCAAGAGGAAGACACCTCGCCTCCCCTCCAGCCTTTGGGGAATGTCAAGTGACACTGTTGACAGATATGGCAGAAGCTACAGAGTTCACAGAAAGCACCTGATTGAACACGTGCATCCCAGCTGTCTGGCACAGTTGGCAGCCATCTCAGGAGAAACCCAGGGCTGAGACAGCAAAGCAGGGACAGAGGTGAACTGCCCAGATTCAGAAGCAGACTGACAGAAAGGCAAAAGCTGAACACTCTGTGGGAGGGCTTTCCAGCAGCTGCCACTCAACACAGGGCAGACAAGTAAACCTCCTGCACAGCAAACCAGAGCTCTCACCTAACCTAATGCTATCCCTCTCAGAGCTCACAGTGGGAAATAAAAGTGACAGCAGTTTTATAAATAAAGAGCTCACTGTCACCCACAGGGAACACGAGATGCTTTGGCAGAGGCAGGTCTTGCAGTCGCCTTGTTTTAACTTCAGCTGTTATATGGTTCAGCCGCTCTTCTGAGATGGCGGCTTGGGCTTCCTCCAAGAAGAGGAGTCTCTTGCTGTATGTTGATGACCCTAAAGAAAAACACCACCACCACCAGGAATAGAGTCAGATGCCCATTTTGAAGATGAACAATTCTTCTGGTCCAGGTGTACGCATCATCTACCAAGGGAGGCAAGGAAGTGTGGTCCTTTCCATGCTCAGAGCATGGAGTTTTTCCCTCCTACCTTGCTCACCCCAAAGACTTGCAATACCCTTAGCAAGAAGAAAGCCCCAGTCCTTGATTTCTGCACGAGCATTAGAGCAGTCAGAAAAACAGACATAAGAGAAAATATAAACCTGAAGCCTTACAGCTCCAGACTGAGTTCTAGTATTGGCCAGCATAACACTGATAAAGTGGATTTCTATCTATTAGCACTGAAATACACCAGGCCTACCTATTGCAGAAGAGAAGACATCCACCCTATTTGATTTACAGCCTCTCCCCAGAGGACTGCTGATGGGACAGTGGAGGCAGACAACTGCCCCTCTGAACAGCCAGGTTCAGCATCCACAACACAGAAGATGGCTGCTCCTCCTTATCAACACAACTGGCAGCTCAGAAGAAACAGAGAAGCCTCTTTGAAACACGAGGGTCCACACTGCAGTTTGGTTGTTTCCATACCAGAAGCATTCACATTTTAGTGCAGGACCATTCAATCCACCTTGGGACCAGGCTTCTGAAATGAATTCTTTTTGTGGCAGACGTCAGCACTGCAAGGCTGTGCCTCAGAAGAGGTCTTCTGCAATCCTCACAGCAGCCCAGTCTCTTTGTGCAAACACTGTTGGCTACAGGCACGTTAAAAGGCTCAGAGCACAAAGCAGGAGACATTTTGTAATGCCATGCAAGTGGATGGACAGTGCCTTCCAGAGAGGAGCTTTATACCTAACGCAGCACTGCCCCTCTGAGCAGCAGCATCCTGGGGTTCATTGGCACAGGTGAAATCTTTCACATCTGCTGCACTTACAGTAAGAGGGATGACAGCTTCTTTACGAATGCGCAGAGCTTCCAAAGAAGAACAGCATGGAGGGTTGCCGTGGAGACTGCAGTAAGCAATGTGCTGCCAGATGACTGGGTCTCATACCACAGCAGGCATTTGCCAGAAGGGTGATCTCAGCAGTGTGCGCTGCATTATCAAATATTCCTTGATGGAAAGAGTGAGTCTGTGTAAGGAATCGGGTGAATCAGGCTGCACAGAAGGTGGTTCTTTATGTTACCAATTAGTCACGTTCTTGGGCTTTGCCACCACACAAGTGGCATGGCTGTGGTTCTCATCAGAGCAGGGCAGCCTTTCTTTCCAGGGACACAAAAAGCAGCAGGGCTGGCATGCAGCACTGGGCTGCAGGGACCACAGACCCACCAGCCGCCCTCTGTTTCACCACAAGAGATGCGAGTGAAAGATCATCCACTACCTCTGGTCAAACCACAGCAGAGAATGGTGTCAAACAGCCTTCTGTCAATTCGGGTAAAGCATGAAGCAGCCTCCTGGGTGACTCCTGATAGAAAACAAAGCTCCCCATCACACAATGTATTGCACTACCACACACCTCTCAACCACTACCAAGTGCCACCCTTAACATTTCTGCCTTTATCACATTTTATTTTAGTCTTGTCCCTTGCACAATTACATGTTAAATATTTACTTGCCCCTTCTCATACTGGCTCCCATTTGACAGCATCTCCAAGGCCTGATCCCACCCATCCTTCATGGAAGGTAGCTTTATCCCATCATAACCCATCCATTTAGCAGATGATGTTTTAAGAACAACTTCAGCATTAGCTGAGCTACTGGTTACACAGCATTGGCAGCGCAGGAGGATAAGCAAAGAAAGCAAACCATGGGAAAATCCTCAGATTGTTAAGAAAAAGCAGGATTCTCAACTAAGTGCTAGGCACAAGCAAAGCCAAGAGTAAAGAACAGCTATTGCCATATGTTCAGTTTGCCATTTAGTTCAACATTCCAAGGGTAATCTTTCCCATTTTCACCATTTGGAGATATGCTTACAGGCTATAGAAGAAGCCTTTCCACAAACCTCTAATTTCCAGGAAGACCAACAGGCCTTGGTGCTCAAACTACCCCAACTATCAATGCCTGCCAGTCTTTGAGACACTTGTCCCTATATCATGATGTTCTCCTATCCAAAGCCTTTTCGTTTCAGGACAAACATCAAAGTGACACCAGAAGAGTTAACCAGTTCTCCAATAACATGATGAGCATTAACCCACTGTAGCTTTATGCTCTCTTCCACTGTGGAATCCGGGAGAGGAACAGATCAGGTGGAAAAATGAGGAAAACATTTCTCATAGTGAGAAATCCACCAGGCCTCCCAAGGGAAGCAAAAAAAAAGCTCTGATGCTTGAGTCACTTAAAACTGGACCAAGTACAGGAAAAATTAGTGGAAGGGAACAAGCCTTCCCTATTGTGGGGAAAATGGAGAAGTTGGATGACCTCAGATCTTTCCCATCTCCAGTTCGCATGGTTCCAGAAGTGTGAAAGCAACTCACACAGTACGGAACAGGTAAGTAGATGAGTGGTTGTTGCTATCAACCTGCCACAGAATGAGCCAACCCAATCAACACAGCTCATGCAGCAGCAGTCAGGACCTGGACTACCAGGACCACACTCAGCTTGAGGTGAGTAGAAATGTCAGCATCTACAGGAAAACCTACACTCTGTGCAACAGTCAGGGCACAGCAGCTGCTTTTGATGGGTGTTAATATTGACTGGTTGAATCTCCAAGATGAAACACTTCAGACAAATATTATCTGACAATAAATTCACACTTTGTACAGTGCAAGTGTCGAGTTCAGGTGTTTTCAGACAGATCCTTTTAGTCACTCACAACATCAACGGCTTCAGGAGAGCAAATAATCAAAGAAATATACCCAGCAACACTGTACAGGATGCTACTGGCTTTGCTGTTTAAGAGCCGCCTGCTCCAGGAACAGTAACCTATTACCACCTGGAGAGAGGAAGAAAATCCCACTGGGAAAAGTTCCTTCCTTGATTATCATCAGCCTTTCACACATCTTGGAAACAACTGGTGTTGATGCCTGGAAGATACTGACTGGATAGCCCATTCATTTAATGGCAAACCCTGACAAGCGCGAGTTAACTCTGACACACGCTGCAGCCATCAGAGACCTGCACTGACCGACCACAATATTCCCTGATACACCAGCAGATAAACCCAAAGGCATCAACTCTGAGTCTACCAGGATCTCTGTAAGGCAGCAATTACCCGTGCAAGGACACTTGCCCTTGACAGCAACTTGGCAGAGCAGCGAGGAGGGCTATTAGATTGCAATTCTAGCAGAGCGCCAGCTTGCTTGTTGAAACATGGTATTTGCAGTATGATGAATTCCGATTTCAAGATAATTTATAGCCTCAGTAAATAAACAGGCTTATGGCTGTTTAAACACTGTTTAACAGTCGTATACAACAGCTCTGGGCAAGCACACTGAAGAACAGAGCAGTTGTCTGAGCTGGGAAACAGACAGCAATAGAAAGCAAGTGAAATCCAAAATACTTCCCATCAGAAATTAGTTGTTTCCTCTCTCAAAACCAGGATGACCTCTGAACGTAGTTCTTGTTCACTCTTCTCCTCGTGTCTGTGCCAGAAGATCAAAATCTTTTGTGGAATGATGTTATCCTGTCACCTTTCATGGGGTGCCTTTTGCAACGGCTGATCCCAATCACTGCACCTCAGCTCACACCAGTTTTGCTCGTCTGTTTGGGACAGACGAGTTGTCACAAGTAGTGACAACCTTCAGGTTTTCTAAAATGGAACTGACAGACCTGGAAAGTCTGGAGATAGCTTTAGAAAACAAGTTAAGACACCTTTGAAACCAGGGTTGTAGGATCTACTTTTTGCTCTGTTACCAGCGATGTTTTTGGACTGAAGAACATTTCTGCTCCTTCCCTACCCCTGTTTAATACACAAACATGCTTACAGAGAAGTTGCATGAACCTGCTGCTCCAAGAACAAAAGAAATCATTAGGGGCTGGAGGCACCAACCTGGGAAAAAGCAGCCAAAAGGGAAATTGCAGGGAAGAGCCACCCTACAGATGCTGAAACACACCAACCCTCTGGACAGTGGAATTATTCTGGACAATGCAAGGGGCTGGATATTCCCTAGCAGTCATGGGATGAGAGGAAAAGGAAAATTTTAGCTGCCTACCAAGGGTTGCTCCCAAGAGGAAGGCTCAGATGAGTCTCTTCTTCCAGGGAAGGGACAGTACATCCTCCCTGCAACCAGCTTATCACCCCACTGCAGCACACAGGAGATGTAGGAACAGCCCTGCCAGGAGCACAGAGGAGATGAACTCATTCCCTCCCCTGTGTGCTTGTTCCTATAGATCAAGCCACTCAGAATATTCATCCCATGTTTCGATTGTGCCTATGGGTCTATTTGGCTTTCTGCTCTGAATAAATTAAGAGCCAGGAAAGGGAAACTGCTGAACACAGCCAAGCCATTTTACGGGGCCAGAAACCTTGCCACTCTTGGACAGCAAATTCCCACTCCAAGCAATGCTATTACAAGGTCAAAGCAGGGAGCCATAGAATTTACTGGTGGGTTTGCTGGCACCTAGGCCAGGTACAGGGTCAGCACAGCAAAGAGAGCTCAGCAGGAGGAAGCTAGAAGGGGGTTTCAGTGATACATTACACCATGGCTGAAGCACAGCATGAGGGAGAGACAACAGGAGCCACCAGAGATGAGCGAGAAGACAGTCCTGCCCATACAGGTTGTGAATAGCCTCTGACATAAGGGTAGCTGAGTTTCTTGGATGAAAGACAGCTTATAAAGCCACCTGCCACTGCCTTACTGAACCCCCAGGCAATCCTCTCAGGCCCTCCATTTTCCTCTAAAGACAGGACAATAGCTCAGAACTGCCTCTGTAATGACAAAACACACAGGACATTACTTCTGCAGATGATCTCATACAGACATGAAGGCTTCATACCAGCAAACATGTTTCACAGATAGCACAGCTTGCCAGCACTTACCTGAGGAACCAGTGCAGAGCTGGGCCAGCTCCAGGAGCCCCAAGTGTCATTCCCTCTGTAATGACTGCATTTCACTCAAAGCAACACAGCTCATGCTGTAAAGACTGCCAGGACTACTCATGCCTCTCTTCACCCTGCAGGAAGAGTTCACACATAGATGGAAGGAAAGTAGAGTTCTGATTCAATGGCTAAGTGATGTCTTGACCTAGAAAGTTGGCATCAGAGTCCAAAAGCTTGGATGTGAAGCTGAATTTCTAAAGAGCTCAGGACGCTGTTTTTGCCATGCCTATACATGTGCATCTACATCTAAGCCAACTGGAAGTCCTGTGCCTGCACTAACTTGGTACCAAGTTAGCACTAAAGGATCTCGCCTCTTAGCTGAGCTCACTGTTACTACAGGGTGCCAGTTTATAACTGGTTTGTGTCCAGAAGTCTCCGAACACAGGCAAAATGAACATGCACCTACCTGCAAAATACCAGAGACGTTCAGACTGAAGCAGGTCAGGCTCAGAGTGCAGACAGGATCTACAGGGATATCATCTCAGTCTCTCAGATGTTAATTCCACACCACCCTGGAGCACATTGCTTAGAGTGCTAGGAACCGTGGCATCAAGCAGCTGCAAGTTACCTACAGTCAGAGAGCACAGGAGATGAAAACACAGCAAATTTGAGGGTTGTTTGTTTGTTAAGTCTTAGGTCTGACCCAGAACACTGTCGGAACAGCTAACAGTTGGTTAGACAGTAGTAGGTGGCACACAGAGCACCTAGAGACCTCTGTCAGATATTTACAGAGAGGCTTAGCGTACTTCCAAAATCTTTCCACCAGATCTAGCCTTGCTCACAGGCGTGGGTGTTACTGAGAATCACTGCTGCTGGGAAGAATTGTTCAGCAAACACACTTTGAACAGGATCCATACAGAAGAGGTTTGTATTTCCTGAATGGAAACGAAACCCCTTTATATAGGCTGGATTGGAGATTCAATGGCCAAACTGTTCCCTTCAGACCTTATTTTCTTTGGACCTTGAGTATACCCCACATGAGACATCTGGCAAAGGACTTACAGGATACAGTTTGCTTTGGCACTAGATGGGTTTGGAACTCACAATGTTTAAATAGGATTTTATGAATTGAACAGTCTTGCTCTCCTCTGTAATGCTTCAAATTAAGGTTTCCACATGTGCCTTTAATAGAGATTCACTAAGACACTTATTGCACGTTAAATAAACATCACTCAGTGAAATAGAACACCCTCATTGAGGGATTAACAAACACACAATTCAGTCAGGCTGCTGCAGCTGTTAAACCTCAAATACAACTTCAATGTCATAATCAGTCATTTTATTAAGATAATAATTGCCCTGTTAATGCTAATTAAATGACTGATGCCTTCGCAGTCCTGTGATGCTGTTCACTGATAACCCCTGAAATAAATGCAGTAGCCCACCTCCCTCCCCATCTCTGAGACAGCTCAGGTTAATTAACAGGAGACTCCAGAGTTGCTCACTGCCTGCTACTCCAAATAAACTTCTAGAGAAAAGTTACAGAAGCATGATCTGTTTCTCTGGAGAAGGAGGAAGGCACACACACACACAAGAAGAAAACATTTGGGTTTTGTTCCTCTCTCTTCCTGAGAGGAGATGGCAAGTTAGGCAAGCCAAACGGCTTGTTTTTAACCAGGTAAGCAGAGTAGAGGAATAAACACCAGCCAAAGTCATCGGCTATAGTGCCAGTAAGGTAGAAAGCAATCACTGCCCTAACCACAGGGCCCACATACATACCTCTGTCCTGCCAAGAACACCTCATTGGGACCTTACTCATAGAGCTGGGGAAGCCCAGACAACCTGCAAGTCCAAGACCACGCTCAGATGCTCGACAGAGGATGCCAATTCACAGCCTGTACCTCCCAGCACAGCCCTGCAACCCGAGCTCCTTCCCCAGGACTGTCTCAAGCTACGCAGACACCCAGCTCTGTGCTCAGTACATTGGACACAGCTGTTCAGCCCCCACAGTCTAGAAGCTCGTGCAGCAGTCAAGACCAGACTCCACTGCCCAGTGTTCGTCCTGACCATCCATCATGAGATGGACCAGATGTTCCAGCATGGGCTACAACAGGGCTCAACAGCAGCCACGGAGCCTGCAGCCAAGGCAGTGTTGTAACACTTGGCTGCCTATGCAGAGAGATTCCCTGCCCCTCATTCCCAGATTTTAGTAATGATTATTACTTTAAAAGTTTAAAATAAAGAAGGGGAAAGAGAATTCCTTGGGTCTTCATCATTTTAATTGGAAGAATATCTTCCATAAATGGTAAATGTAATTGAGAGAAAAAAAAAAAAGCAGGGAGGAGCAAGTTACCACTTGCCATGTGATGGTAACCTTCCTTGTAGCTCAGGGATTCAAGTTACTAGCACAGGCAGGCTTCCATTTGTTAGACTATAAAATAACACATTGCCAAGCTCCATAATGGACTGCAGATTTAGATATTGATTAATTGTTAAACTATCTCTGCAATGTACTATGTTAAAAGGGAAATGACCTCATGTTTCCTTTGAGACTCCTCACCTTCCTCCTACTTCAAGAATTTCTACAGTAAGGCTTGCTGCTGTCCTTGCCATCCCCTTGCTGCATGGAGCTCCATCACAATTCACATAAGTCCTTTGGAACCTGCTCACCCTACACTGAAGCTTCTTCTGGTGGTATTCAGAAGGAAAAAAAGGGGGGGAGGGGGTCAGATTCAAACAGAAAAGCCCACAGTAGGAACATATAACACCAAAGATGCTCGAGATGTGCAGGCACACAAGTGTCACAGGAGCATGCCAAAGCAGATACGTCTGACATTCAGGGTGCCTGGATCACAGCAACATCTCAACAGGAGAGAAACACTGAATCCTGCTCCAAGCCCGAGGCTCCAGAGAAGACAAGTGGCAGGAGGGGAGGCCAGTAACCATGACAACCACTCCTTTTTTGGTACCAGATAACAGAGATGACACAGGCCCTGTAGCCACTGTCTTCATTTCCTTTTTCCTCAGGAGGGCCCTCCATCAGCAGAGCTACACTGCAACATAGCACAGCTTGCCCAGGCTTCAGAAAGACTTCCCCTTAATTCAAAGGCCACAAAATGAACACCAATGGATCCTGGGCAGCCATTGCCTTCCATTTTGCTGCCAAAAGCAGAAGATAGCAAACAGAAAAGCCATATGAAAAATAACACATGTGCTAAGAAACAGGTGAAATAAATCCACCATTTCATAGCACAGTTTCACCATCTAGAACAGCAGAAGCAATTATGAAACACACGACTTAATTCCCATTGTTATTTATTGTGCATGTCAGGTAAGCAGCTTTCACCTCCACTGGGCAACCACTTCACTGATTTTTATTTTTTAAATGATCTATGCACAGCACATAAGGGTAGGAATAAAATTAAAACTACTCAGATCCCAGCTCTTACACAAACACAGCACAGAACGAGGCAGCACCTCCCAACACACCTCCCAGGCATCTTAAGCAGTTCATGCAGAAGTAGATTATTTCTCCTACCTTTCACTGAAGCTCCCCAGCACTTAGAGCACTTTTTGATTGCGTTGTCTGCCCAGCACACCTGCCTAGCTACAAAACAGATCTCTAATAAAAGCAGTAGTACCTCAAGGCAGCTATTTGTTGATATGGTCTCTTCCCACTTGGGTGGGAGAAGAGGGTTTCTAGATCTTTGGTCACCTAGGGAAGGGCTCTAGCAGCTGGTTGAGCTACAAATGGAATTCAAGCAGTTGAGGGTGAAGGGGCAATAGATCCCACATTAGTTTTGCAGCTTTCTTGGCTCTTTGTTCCAGCTCAGAGTTTTCATATATAACATTTACTATCACAGCAATTTTCAAAGCCTGCAACATGCACCCTCACCTTATCTCCCAGCAGAGAATTCCTTAACTCAAGCACCTACTCTCCAGAGTGCAATTGAATGAAAACATAGCCCTATCTCCCCACCCCAGTTCAAATAACACTTGTACTTTAATATTATGCTGCATTACTCACTTTCCACAGTAGTTTTCCTGCACGTTTCCAACCATGGATTCCTGAAAGCAACAGTTCAATCTCCTGGATGTGACGTAGAGAAGTTCCAGCCAGAGCCTCCAGCATCCACCTACAGAAACATATTCCTGTTTGATCTCCACTGCTTTGCTTTAGTATTTTTACTAATTCCTCCCCTAAAACCCTCTGTACCCCCAGAAACAACTACAGAAGCTCACCAAGTGAAAAAGCACAGGCAGCTCTGCTGTAACGAGCAGTATTTATGCAGCACCTGGTGCCCACATTTAGCCTATCAGGCTGATTGGGGAAAAACTTACCTCGTTCTGAACCAAGCCTGGCTGAGAGGACAGCAAAAAAACCAGCACACAAGAGCCTATGTTTTCCTAGTTAGGGGTTCACCTTTCCTGAGGATCTGCTTTTCTGTTCTGTGATTCCTTGCAAGGCATAACCCACATAGCCTAAAGAGAAACTCAGTGCTACAAGGAGCAGCAGGACTGTTTCAGATGTCAGTGCCTATGGCTGCTGTGTTGATTTTTGAGGGAACAAATGTGCCTGGTGAGGCAGAGAGGTTAACATAACTCTGTCACTGTTCAATGCTACAAAAAGCATTAAGGTTCAAGGAGTGAATACAGAGATCTGTGGCGAGCACACAAAAACCTTATTTGGAAATGTACAGATTTAAGCATACAAAAGAATAAGAATGGAAACAAAATGTACAGAATTTCAAAGCTGACATCAAATGAGCTCTGCAGGATGACCTTTTAATTAAACCATATTAAAGGCCCCTTTTCAGAAAAAAAGCACAGGGCTTTAAAGCTGTCCTCTTCTCTAAACTACTTTGTAAAGGAACTCTTCTCACGTGGGAGATGAATGTTTCTGGAGGATTGAGCCTTGAGTTGAAGGACAGGTTGAGTTTGAGGATGGGAACCACCCTGCCTGTGGAAGACCATCAGAAATGAAGAGGAAGATGATGGTAATAAAGTGAGGAAATGTGGCTTCCAAGTGAGGGTTGCAGAAGAAGGTGGCAAGTGAGTCAGTCTCACTTCATCAGATGCTGTCTGGGCCACTTCTGGCCTGGGACATCACCTGGCCCATCCAGTTAAACCTCTTTCTTTCACCACAAACTGCACATCACTCAAAGCAGAGGAAATTGGGGGGAGAGCTCAGGGCAGCATTTAGCACAGACAGCCAAAGGCATACAATGGTCTGCTTTAACCCTGGGGTTTTGCAGGGGGTTTATGTCTGGAGAGCAGATGCACACATATGGACTGGGAGATGGGGAGGAAGGAGAGGGAAGATATGGCAGGGACAGGTAAGTGGGAAGTCAGTGAGTGACAAGGACTCAGAGCTGCACTTTGAGCTCATGGCTGCAAGCTTCTCTGCCAAGTTTTGCAATTCGTTAGGTAAGAAGGTGCTGTGTGAACACGGGGTTATAACATTACCTGGGAGCATTTCACCTGCCAAAAAAACAAAGCAGAAAGTAAAATTTTAAAAGAACACAGAATAAAACAATCAGGAATAAACTCTGCTGGACCAAATTAGGGAATGAATTCTCCTAATTACCACAAGATGCTCCCAAAGTCTGACAGTATCTCTTGGAGCAGATGTGTTCAAATAATATTTCCTCAGCCTCCAGCCTGCGTGGGCAGATTCCAGAACCAGCCACTAATGTTAAAAAGTACCTAATGAGCATCAACATTAAGAAACTGCCTTGGCTTTTGGTGCTTGCATTTTTCCCATCCTCCAGGCCAAGCTGCAAACACTTTGTTGGTATTATTCACATCAGAAAGCATTTGATTAAAAAAACCAAACCACTAAACTCTGGATCCATGAAAGCAATTGCTAGAAAGGAAGGACTGAAGTCCTTGAGGTTCTTATGCAGGCAGGGTAAGTGCAAAGGAGCAAGTCTTAGTTTTTACTAACAGTGAGAGCAAACACTGCCTGCCTCACTGGAAAGGTTTTCCTTAGAGATGAAGAATTATACACACTTGCACACAGATCCCAAGCAAGTTCACTAATTTCCCACGTGATTAGCTGCAGCAGAAATGCTGTATGGTGACGGAGTTTCTTGGAGTGCTATCTGCTGAACAATGGCAACTCTGCAGCTGCAGAAGAGCATCAGATAAAATTATGCCAAGTTTTTCTCCATTGTGCTTTCTATGCTGCTTCAGGTTATAGATAACTGAGAAAGAAGCAACACAGGTCCTGCAGGCTCTTTTGATCTTTGCCCTTTGTGATGCAGTGACAAGAAAAGTGAAGTTGGGCCATGCCTGAACAGATATGGCAGGTGTAGAGAAGATGAAAAATGTCTTCAGAAGATTTGCCTCGTCTGTGGTAGCCACCTGGCCTCTTATGATGCTATGCATGGCCCTCGCAGGGCTGCATGAGGACAAAGATGAGATTGCTTCTTGGAAGAGCTAGGAATTAAGAAATGCTACTTAAAAGCTTGCCAATTTATTCTTCAGAGGGTCCCTGCAGCATTACACTGACAGCAGGTATCTTTCCTGCTTGTTTGGAGCTCAGTTTCAAAATTCAAGATCTCGTCCTCCTCACAGCCCCCTCTCTACCCCCACTCTGCATCCTCATTTCTGAATGAGCTCCAAGGTTGATTTCCTGCATGTTTGAATAGGACCAGCTTGACACAGCCTGCCTTGGGATGAAATCACCAACTTGGCTTGCCTTCCGTCTGAAAAACAAATCCTTCTGCAGGGCTTTCATCTAGAAAAAGGACAAGGATTCTGAAATGCAGGCAGGCCTCTGCCAAGTTCCTGTGAACTAGTGCCTGAGCTAAGCTTATGTTTGCTGTGTATTTAGCTTAGCTTTAATAAACTGAGAATTTACACTAAAAAAATAATGCATGAACCTCCTCCTGTTTGCTTTTGAAATAAAGCATCACAAGTGCAGGTAAGAGAGATATGGAGTGCTTTCACAAACTGTTTCCAAAGATGAAAGCAAGCATGTGGAAATCACACAGTGTGAGCAAAGACTAGGGAGAGCACAGAGGAAGGAAAACTAGGACAGCAGCATCAAATGGGGGGTGTTCTAAAGTCATTCCTTCCTTTCCTTTGACTTCTTCTGCGACCAGATCTTTAAAGGAACCTGATGGGAATAACATCTTTAGGGATCTCTGGGCTTCAGCTATATTGTTAACTCTGCAAGAAAATAGCGATAATAATGCAAATTTATGGTATGCAAGCAGTGTCATAGCAATGGCTGGATGGTACATGGGTATAAGGGATGAACAGTGAGCAAGTGAGGGAACAGAGGGCAGCCAACCAAGGCCAAGTTCCAACCCCAGAAGGAGGTGATATGACACACGCTGAGGGCCTGCTGAGGGCTGTGGTTCTTGCACTGGTTTTGGGGCAGGGTTGTTTCTATGGCAGTCCCCAAATATGACAAAAAAATCTAGCTAGTGATGGTTGACAGAACATCCTGAGTGAGTGAGATGGCAAAATGGTAAGGTACCCAAATGTAGTACTATAACTACATATAAGGTTGCAAAGGTGTTTACTGGGCACATGCAAGCAGCTACAGACAAGGCTAGGTTGCATATCTATTATCTGCAGGAGCTTGCATTAATTCTTGCTAACACTTCTACTTGTTGGTGATGTAGGGTCTGAGAACCACCATATGGTTATCATTGGTACTGGAGAAGCACATGGCCAGGACATGTGCAACTCACATTTTCCTCTGGACCACACTCAGCCTGCACTTGTTTATTGTGGGGGTGAGACTGGAAAAATCATTGACTCACTGTCAGGAACAAAATATTTAAAACCTTGAGTTGAAAATGACTCCTTTAACCAAGTTTTTTTGCTGGTGTATAGGAAAGAGAACACTTATTGAGCGGGAAAGTCTGAGGGCTGCAGTGTAGGGACATAGCATCACTCTGGGCAATGTCAGGTTTCTACTCCAACCTTGCTCTGAGCTATGCCTGGTTGAACCCCCACAGAAAAATAACCACACTACCTCCATTCCTCAAGTCACGTCTGTTTTAGATACCACTGCACCTTGAAATGTTTCCATCCAAAACGACCTGACCACATATCTTAAACTATCGAACCATCTGCAAGGATATTATGACAGGCAGGCAGACCAAGACTGCACTCTGCAACTGGCCCTAGAATACAACGTGATGTGACAGAAGGGGATTAAAGGTTTGATGTGGAATTCAGTGCGTTTCAGGTACAATACCCAGCTCTGCCATGCATGTACTAGCAACTTTGTGCAAGTCATTTTGGAGGCTTGGTGCCACAGCCTGTGTTACTGGGTCAAAGCTTGTGGTTCTAACGCCACATTGTTTATAATTTACAATAGAAAAAAAAATAAGCCTGTAGAAAAATTAAAGACATAGAATGGCTGTGGGCAAAAAGTTCCCAAATGTGTGCAGTGCTATCCTCTGTTCCATTCCACAGCTGAATTCAACAGCTGCACTTGAGTCTGCTTCAGTGATGCTGACTGAAACACATTCATCTACCCACAGAGCTCCTGCAGATCTAAGGAGGCTCTGCTGGGTCTAAGATCTGAGCCAAGTGTAAGCCTGGATTTTGTGGCATCCAGTTCCATTTGCCACGATGGCTTCTGCCAAGCTCGCCTGACCACGGGAAAAGCTTCCAGTTCTAATTCTCAGCTCTGTTCTCTTGCCTCTTTCCATTCTTCCTCTCTCTTTCTGCTGCCGGAAAACACACGAACAATGGAGATTAGCCAGAGCTCAAAGGCCTTTCAAGTGTTTTCCAAAAAGCATGAAACCTCTGCTTCTATTCCTTGCTGATGTCATGCAAAGCCAGCTCACCCCCCACCCCACACTCTCAAACATCTGAGAACAGTGAGTGCCTCACATCACTGAAGGGGTTCCTGTCCTCAAATCTAATAAACAATAAGACAACTGAACATCTGGAGGGAACAGATGCTTCTTGCATCTTTAGAGAATATGTTTCAGTGTGTACTTTTTGCCACCCAGGGCTGTCTGCTTATGAAGAAGAGGAATATGGGCTCCTTGGCAGAGCAGCACCCACCAGCCATGAATCAGAGTTGCTCAGTACACAGATACGTAGCTGTAGATATGTAGCTGGTGGCACACTGCAATGAACAATGACAGACTGAGCTTTGCTGTTCATCTGATGACCCCAAACTGCACCGCAAAGACAGGCAGATCTTCACAGCACATTTGAATCAGATAGATCCAGGAATAGGTAGGGGTAAACTGCTAGTTGAAGGCTGTAAAGAGAGGCAAGTACAGAATTAGAGGGCTAACTGCCCCACAGCTGACTATTGAGGAATTATTCGCTTTCAATAGCAGGGCTTTCAGGAAAATGGACTTGCTTGGTTCAGCCTGTGCTGATCTCATTTCAGAAAGAACAATGCAGGTTTTCAAGCAAAAAAAAAAAACAACAGGGATTTAGCCCACAGTCATCAACTGCGGAAGTGCCATCTCTGGGTTCTCTACCAAAATCACTAGTGGGGCAGAAGCCTCGTCTCCTCTTGCAGACCAAGCACAGAAAGGAAGAAAGTAAATCTCTTTTCCAGCTCTGACATCTGTACACCCTGCTCAGATATCAGATTTTCACTGCCTGGCACCCAAGGAAGCCAGAGATGAGCAGCAGCACAGACCAGTTGAGGCTGCCAAGTCAAGGTTCCATGGGAAGGGCACTTTGAAGATTGGTCATGTACTATTTTTGCAGCCCAGCCCTGTATGTTTATTGTGCCAACTGCTAAATAAACTTCAGTCAGACCCTCAGCAGTCTCACCTTAGGAAACAGATGAGTGAGATCATACCTGCTGAGTGAGAAAGGGAAGATCTGTGCTGAGAAAGTCCCACCTACCGACAACAGGGAAGGCAGATGAGGATGTTGGAAGTGCCACAGTTCTAGTCTTTACTCAGCCAAGACAAGCCCTAGAACTCCAAACTCATGGAACTTTATAGTTCAAATCCACAAGATATTAATCTAGTTCAGTCACTTCCAACATGGTCGCTAAGCTGCCAAGCAGCAGCATAGGGAGTTACATAGAAATAATCCTAGCCTGAGCTTCTTGTGGCATCATAAATTGCCTGTGTCGTCAGTCAGCAGAAATTTGAGATGAAATTCTTTCCTTTGCAGTTAATTATTTCCAAGACTTTGCAAAACCGGTGAAAGGTGCCGAACTGACAGCCCTGAATGGCTTTCCATTTGCCCACAGAGACAGGCAGAAATGAGCTTATCATCAGAACTTAAAGCTGCTCCACCGATGTTCTGCAAAGCTTTTGCTTGAGTTGGGCTACTCTTCTTTCTTACTGGTCCACACCAAGCAGCTTTGTTGCATGCCCTGGAAAAATCACAACCTCAAACTTATAAAGCTCATTCACAGGGCCAAACCCAATGAGAATTTTACCCCATGTGTCTGGCAGCCCTGGGTGAAGCAGCCTCCTCCAAATCCACTGCTGATGTTTATCATGGCCAGGTGCAAATCTTCTTGCACTGGCCTGGAGCCATGAGACCAGCATGTTTTTAAGAATTTCACCCTCCTACCAGACAGTGTTTTTCAATATTTTGCATTAAATCTTCTGCTGTATTTGATTAGCTTGCAGCAGCTGTTTTCCACTCTCACAACAAATCATAAATCTATAAGCTTATGTGTGAGAGACTGTCTGTGCCTAAGAATGCATGTGTCTGAGAAACTGTGGCTGCACAGTTGTGTGTGAGTTCATACCTGAATGTAGTCCTGAGTGAGGAAGAGCAAACTGAAGAAGAGCAAATCAATGAACCCATATAGGTTGGAGCTATACTGGAGGCCATATGATTATATAGGGTGGCTTATAAAAGCTTGTGTGCACACATGTAAGAATTCCCACTTGGATAACGCAGATAAATTGGTGTGATTCTTTAAAGGACTGCTTCACACTGAAACCATGAGAACTAAAAGTTAATAAATGCTTGATCGCACCAATGTGATCACAGATAAGCATGTACAGTGTAGGAGCATAGGAATATCAGAGCACAGGTAAGAAAGTGTTATGAAGCCCTGGCGTGCACCCATTCCTGTGCACAAAGCCATGAGTTCATGTGCAGTTGTGTTTGTGGCTGTGTGTACTCAGACAAGAACTGCTTGTTGTGACGCCAGGGTCCCCCATCCCACAGCCAATTCGGATAAGGAGAGCAAATGGTTGAAAGAGAGGGAGGGGAAACTGCTACATACATTTACAAGGAAAAAAAAACCACCAACAAAAAACGTTATTCAAAGACTATAAAAGGCAAAAGTTTGGATGAAGGAGAATAGAGAGGGTTGCCAAGTCATTACAAAAAAAAAAAAAAAGAACAACGAGGCAAACTGCTGCCAGGTCCTGGCACGTGTGCTTTTACTTGTATAAATCAGGCACTGCAGACCTATGGTAGTTCTTGCTGACAGGCTGTCAAGCTCCTTGGCTGGGGGAATAGGGCATGTGCTTTACATGCACTTACAGAATAGTAAACTGTTATTAAAAGTGGAAAAAAAAAAAAATCCAGTCTGATTTACTTGCGGTTTTGCATGCTCAGCTGTATTATCACAGAACAAATTCACTCGTGCATGGAGTAGTCTGGGTGCATGGAAAACTACAGGCTAACCTCCCTGTAGAAGCACTTGACCTCTGAAGGGGATAGGCAGAAAAACAAAACATCTCCAAGATCTGAGAATGTCAAACGAAGAAATGGTCTGAAGCCACAGAAATTCTGCGTGGATTTCAAACAGCCCAAAGCACTGGGGGATGTGGTTCCCTCATGCTTTGAACTGGACAGACACCTGTGAACGTCTCAGCCTGATTCAGGAGATGGGGAAAGCACCTCTAGGCAGGCTTAGCTCAGGGCTGGGATCAGGCCTGCTGCTATGGAAAGCACAGACTCATTAGCTGGGCGCAGAGCAGAGAAGCTGCATATGCTCAGTGAGCAGCCAACAGTCCTGAGCTGCCTGGGGTGCAGCAAAGGGGGAAGAATCTTGCTGCTTTCAAAGGTAAGGGAAACACGGAGGCACATGCTTTGTCTGAAAGCTGCTGGGACCACTGGCACGAGCGGACTCTAGACAGCAGGAGATTGGAAGAATGGAAGATCAGCTGAGGGGAGCAGGGAATTAAAAACAGTAAAGCCAAAAAAGGACCTAACAGAAATGTTATATAGTAAGAGAAGAAATAGATAATTGCCTCTGGAAAACCTGACCAGACTAGTTCTCGCTGTATTGACTTTGTAGTTAAGTATAGCTTCGTCACTGCCTTCCCACATTACAGGGCATTCATCCTGTTTTATCACTCAAGCTGCACAAATATAAATACAGACACGCACCAGTCCGGACTATCTGCCTGTGTTATCCCACCAAAACACCATGTCACTAGTCCTGACCACCATCCAGAACCTTTCAGCCTTCCCAAGACTGTATGTCTTGACTGTGTTTCTCAGTTCATGGGGTACAGGGACTCACCTGCTGCTGAGAACCTCTGCTTACTTCATCTGGAACCTGTTCTCATCACTCCCTATGGCTGATTTGTCCTCAACAGCACATTCTGTCACTGAGTGTTACTGCTTATTTGCTGTGGTCTCATTTGGAAGAGAATGCTTGGAAGATAAAAACAAATCAAAGCATTACTACTAATATTAATATTAAAACATTATATAAAAATAACCTTCTTCTAACAGAACAAAACAAACACCAACAACTGCAGCAGCCTAAATTGCAACCCAGACTGAGATCTCATTTGAGCATGCAAGCAGACAAAATGCCAGTAATAATTCTTACACTAATTCAGTGTTAGATAACAGGGAGCACAAGTTCTTTGGGACACAGACTGTGGATACAGTGGAAAGAAAAATAGGAAAAAGAGATGTTTGTGTGGATTTGCAACACAAGCCTGCAGCCAAATCAAGCACTCAAGGTTTCCAAATCACAGCTCCTGGTCCCAGCTGATGGACTCACTGCTTTGCTAGCATGCACATGTCCAGAACAACACACAAGATGCTGTGAGATGGGTTGTGATGCTAAGTGTCTCAGGGTGGATCATGGGGAGAAGGTCAGACTTGTGCAAGACTTGTATGTTAAAGTAGGTCACTGATCCAACCTATCCATTTAGGGTTATATGCCTTACTGATGACTTCAGCATCTAACTGTCTTGACAACACTGCCAAAACATTAATGGATCTAGGGCAAAACTCAGCCCCGAGCAGGAAGCCAGTGCAACACCCAGGCACCTTAACCGCGTTCAAAACAATGCTTAACCAAGATCTGAAGGGCATAGAAGCAAACTGAATTGTTAGCAAGCATGTTTGTAACACCAGTTATGTTCCTGTGTGGTCTCAGCAGTTACACAGTGTTTTGCATCTGACAGATTCAACAACCTTTCTAAATGTCACTGGGGATCATTGCCCATCCTGTACTGATAGGGACAGTGAGGTGCAGAAAATACCTATGCAACAAACCTAGGGATAGCCTCACCCAGGGAAATGCCACTGGACACTTGTTTTCTGAACAAGAACAGTATACACCCAAGCCCAACTGAATCAAAAAACAAGTATAAATATCTCAGCTGTTATTTGTGAAGTTACCTCAAGCAGATTATGTTCGTCTTCTTTAAAAGGTGTGGCTGTGAACAAGTCATAGGGCACGGGGGATTAAAGGAGGGGGGAGTAAGAGGCTAATTGGATCCTATTTGGAGATGGATTTATGTTGGCTGAATTTTTTCGGTCATCAGCAGCATAGTGGAACGTGTCACTTATAATTGAGCTAATGAAACACCTTTGGAGATAAAAAACAAAAACAAAAAAACCCAACCCATGAGCTAAACAGAGACTTGGCGGAGAGAGCTGAAGCTCATTCACTACAGGTTACACGGAGATGCAACTGCTTTGTTTAAGAACAGTGGACTGGAAAGGTAACAGCTGAACAGGTTTTGCTTTGCAAAATCTGTTTTTCTCACTCAAGGCTGCTGGACCAAGGGGTAATTAGGCAGATTTTTTTGTTAAGGACACTTCCAGGACAGGAATCTACACTCTGCCAATATGGTAATGCAATTAATTAATTCCAGCCTCTCCCCTGGTCTAATGATACTTGTTTTCAATAAATAGAACAGGGAGGGCAAGCTGTTTGCTCCACGGTTATAGCAATGGAACTACACATGGCTTAGCTGAAGGACGGCTGCAAATACCTGGCCTTCTTGATGCATTTTTACAGTGAGCTTCCATTTTCCAGCTTAGCTCCTTTCAGTTTTTAAAAGGAGAAACAAGAGATTGTTTTCTAGTCTTCAAAGCTGTAGCAAACCCCCACTGACCTAAAGCCAAGCAACCAAACATGACTTGAATGCAAGTAAGGGAGTACTGGCTTCCCAGGCCTGCCAAAAGGCTGAGCTACAGTCCTGCAGGGAACTGCAGCTTCTTTGTGAAAAATGTTAATGTCCTGAAAATAAATACCTTGTCTTCCAAGTCAGGAAGAAAGGACACTTTTATAAAACCTTAATTCCACTTCTTCTTTCCCCCTGCATTCCCTTCAGGAGTTTAAGAATAGAGCTAGGTTTAATGAGAAAAGAGGATGTACTTGACACCCCTGCTAATAAAAAAACCCACAGTACTGAACACCATGCAGTTGTACAAATAATATCATGGGCACGAGGACCTCTGTCTTTGAGTGCACAAGAACAGTTCTTTGCTAACCACACATGACTACTCAAGAAGTCCTGCACATCGTGTAAGAGAAATAAGAGCACATAACACTACATAAAACATGGAGTTTCTACGTGAGAAGGCAGAGTACAGACTTAGGTATACAGACTGCACAGATTGAGATGGCAGTGATATCCTGGAGGCTGGCTTTTAATGCTCTGATAGGAGAGATGGTTGTTCAACATTACTTGCCTTTTTCCATTTAAATCTTCCTGCTGTGATTTGATTCCTCCTTCTCTGGCTTTAAGAAAGAAGATACAAGTACCTGCCTGGTCTACTAGCAGCTACCTGGAAAATGGAATGCCTTGAGTTAATGAGGGGATCAAAATAGCCAAGGTGCTGAAGGAGAAGAAAATGTACCCTAGTATGTCAGGCAAGCTGCATTCTACACTGCTAGGTTCTTTGTGTCTTCCAACATGCAGCTTAGAGTCTCTGTGTTGGACAGCAAATAAAAGAAAGGCTTTTTCAGAACACGGGTACTGCAAACCACTTTGAGATGGAGGATTTCTGGCATCATCACTAGGAACACAGACAAAAACAGATCATGGCCAGTTACAGCTCTGTAGCTGATTCAGTGAATTTGTACAAATGGCAGCTGATGGGGAAAAGACACCATTGCCACTGTTTCAGCTAAGAGTTCAGCTGCCAGTTTTTGAAAAAAAAGGAATCTGGTACCTTCCTACAAAGCTATAAAGCTCCTATAGCATTGTGGCAAATAAGGGCAAAACCAGTAGGAAAAAAACAAAACAAAGCAAAACAAAAAAACCATAAAACATTACAGATAGAGAGAATAATGATCTCCATGCAACAGCTTCATTGTACCGAGAGCTCTACAGACACTCTTTTGATCAGAGCCATACTTTAAAGGCATTCTGTCCTGCTTTATAAATGGTATAATACCCAGGGAGCCAGGAGCTTCAGCAAGCACTATTAATTGTTCTGGTTATCATGTTGTGCAGTTTGACCTAACCTACCGATTTCCCTCCACTGCTGCTGCAAAACATCCATCACTTCTTAAAGGGTTACGTAAAACTACACAGAGAGGTTCTGGTTTGTGTTAGCTTTATTGCTATAGACTTTAATAAAGCACCCATCACAGTTGCCTAACCACAGAATAGGTCAAACCCCTATAATTCTTTTCATGTCTTCAGAGGGGAAGGCTATGCAAAACATAAAATTTAACCTCCCAGTGCTTTATTACTGCCCTGGAAAGATGTCAAAGGCCGTGTGAGTTTTCACTCACTTTTCACTCCTTGGTCTCTACAGCAAGAGACCAAAGGAAGAAAGCAGGCAAGGCGAGCAAGGACAATGAGATGGCAACATTAACCATGCTCTTCATGTCAGCTAACAGCACACCGAGGGTAATACACAACACTGAGTTACTGGATCAGGAAAGACAAGTGTAAACAAGTGGCATTTGAAAACCCAACAGCTCAAATGGGTAGCTTTGAGATCAGCTTTCTTCCTCAACATAGGTTTATGTGGGGTGAAGCCACTTGTCCATTGTCAACTCCTGGCAAACCTGGCAGGGAATCCAACACAAAGGCTCATCACAGCTGACTGTGCGTGCAGGAATAGCGAGTGCACTATTTTCTGCAGGTTTTCTTCAGCATTTTGCTCACTGAACCTGTTACATACAGGGTAGTAAATACACTGAATGACTCACACTTGTACACACGTCAGTGGGATGTGTAACAAACCCACTTTGTGTAAGCGCCTCCAAAATCTGCTACCTCTCCTCCCAGTGGTGGCAACAAACTAGAACTCCTCTGCATCCTTGCATCTCAAAGGATGAGCAAAGAAACAGGTTTGTTTCCTGTCCCCCATCTATTCTTGACTATGCTGTTCCCTGGATGAGCAGGAAAAATATTGGAGAAACAAAAAAGGCACAGAATTTCTGTGATAAGAGATCCACTTGGGCATTGTTTTTTACGTCTGCCTCACAATTGCAAATTAATTCCAGGTTAGCTCATGTCCGTGCTAAATCTTTAATGGTACTGCAAAGTAATTGCATCCTGCCTTTATCTGATGGATCACAGAAAATGAGGGTCAGGTACAACTCCTGTATAATAGATGCAGGACTTGGGCTTTGCCAGTACAGCCAGCTGGACAAAGAACTTTTCTGTGTTTTCCTTCTATGAATTAATGTACTACCAAACGGGTTTTCAGCCTAAGGAAGGATCCCTCCCTGAGATACCAGATGCTGACCATGCAATGTGCAGCAGCCATGTTGCCTTCGGTTCCACTCAAAAACATCTGAATGCCTGCCAGATGGTGAGAGGAGGAAATTAAGCGTATGCATACGTGTCTATGTGGGCCTTCACCGCAGACAGCGTGAACCAGTGACACTGCAATCAGAATGCTCAACAAAACAATGTGCTGAACAGCTCTTTTAAAAGGAATTTAAAATAGGAACTCAAAATTAAAATATTGAATTACCTCACTGTCAGATTTAAAATTAAAAAAAGCTGCAAGTCTTAAGACAGTAAACAAAATTCTGCCTCTACCACAAACAGAATTTTTAAGAGCAGTTCACTGCCTCTGTTTTTCAAAGAGATTTTTCATCCTGGGCTTGCCCTCACTTCTGAAAAGGAGGCAGACCTGCGCATTTTTTATTTCTTTAAAACAACAAGTTAACCCAAAGCCATTTCTTCTTGTTTGGCTCTTCCTTTCTCTGTATCAGTTTCAATTCAATCAACGAGGCAGTTGCGTAACTGTTGTTTATAATTGCTGTCACGTCAGCCCTGAAACTGATCACTGTAACACTGAAGTTACATAAAAGGTTTTGTTAAGATTCTGACTATTTTTCGCATTTAAACTGTGGGAAGATAAAATTCAACCTTGGAGGGATATTTTGGTTTCCCAAACTGATATTTTAGTGTCTTTCTTTCAGCTCTATGGAGTGCAAGGTTCTGCTTACCCCAAAATTCTGTACACCCCGTTAATGCACAGGACAGAAAATACACTGTGCTGGGACAGAGTAACAACCAGCAGAAGTTCACAAAATGGGCAAGATGTTAAGGAGCAATTTAAACCTATTCCTGGAAAGGCCCACTATTTGAATACTTAAGTGGACTGGGTCTGTAATTTACCTTGCTGAAGCTGAAGTCTGAAGGCAGTGGACTGTTGGCCTTCAGCAATGCAGTAGCAAACCCTGAGTAATCACTTCTGCTCATGTCAAGATTTACACATACATAAATGATCCTGGACTTGAGTCATCTGCTCCACCAGCCTGTGGTCTCATTGCTCCTCTCTCGACGTTTTTGTTTATTCCTCTTTCACTCAGAGGTGTTCTTACCTGGGAGACTTCTCCACCCTCTGCAAAGGTTTCAGATGATCCATTTTACTACCAGTATTCTGGTATTCTGTCTTTCCAGAAAAATGAGTGCTCAGGGGCATGCTCACAGCTACCTTGGGTCCAAGACTGTTTGAAAGCCGTACTGCACTACAGTCCAACAAATAATTAAGGACTATAATTTGTTTTGGTGTAAATGAATACTGCCCATATTTATTCAATGCCACTTCATGCTTAACAACGATCTGTAATTGACATTGGCTTTTCTTAGAAATGGTCTGGAAAATGTTAAGAGTCTACGTGAAGTAAAAACTAAAGCAAAAGCTATGCCGAAGAACCATCAACATTCTCCCACTCCAAAAAAAATATCTCAAGACCACAAAATATGTCTGCTTCCTTACGATGAATATCTTGTCCATAAGTCCTGTCTCTCTGCGGAGGAGGTTTAGGGATGAGTGCAGGATCACATGAAGCCATGTCTCTGCGATTGACTGCAAACACGAAAGAAGTTTGTAAGGGCAAAGAGAAAAGCCCTTACAGAGGTTCTTGCTGGAGTCTGAAGCTTGTGACCTGTCTCATCCAACTGAAAATTAACCAAGAAAAGCATCGTAATAGCAGCCACTTCTGGATGGAAGCAGCAAGGAAAGAGTTTGTCAACCAATGTTTTCGAATGTTCGTTGTTCAAAATTCTTTCTGAATGAGCACATGTTGTGTGCGCGTGCGTTTGTGTACAGGGGAACAGGCAGTACTTTGTGAGAAAAAACTGCTATCTTCAAAATTATGGAAGTATTACGAAACACAGAACTGAAGCATCTAGATTTATGTAAGTATATGAAAGAAAGGGAATGTAGTTTAGACCTACACAGGAGATGTATTCTCAGAGATACGCCCATATAAATCCAGTCAGAAATGTAAAAAACAGCTGTATTCAAAACAGGAGGGAATCAGTCAGGGATAGTGACACAGGCACATAAATTAACATACACAGCCTAGCACAGCAGCTCTCTTATGTGGAGATTATTAACTTCAAAAGTGTTATAGAAGGTTCAAGTGAGATACACAGATGCCCCATGAGTTGCTCTCAAGTTCACCAAGAGAGCTTGTAACTGGGATGAAGGTAACTCATCATATAGGCAGTTAACTCAAGCCTTTAGAATGGCTTTCAAACACATGGCTGTCACTGGGAGTTTGTGGCCTGCTTCTAAAGGATTTGTGAAAGGTAACCATGAAAATCATGGCTATTATCAGCAAGTGCATATCTACTATACAAGAAGGTCCACATTTCTGAAAAATGTGTCTAGATCCAAAAGTCAGAATGACTGAAAGCTACTTCTCAGAAGAGCTCTGAGCTGTACTGAGGCTCTAAAGTACACACTTACCCCTGCTCTGCTTGCTCATGGTCTCACAGCAATCTGTGCTCTGAGAATGGTGATGACAGACTTATGTTCAGTACTCTGGAGATGCTGCACGCACAGGCAGCTTGTGAAAAATGCTTTATATATGATCCAAGCCAGGTTCTTCTTAGCAGCTTCATTTTCACCAGGATATCACATATGTAGGAATGGTGCAGTAAGCCCTGGAGAGCTCTTCCCTGCTACACTACATTCTCAGTAGCTATGAATTCAATCTCATCTCAGCCACTCTCCTCTGTGCAAAAGAAATGGTACTTCATTACTGTCAGGAATAAAATGCTTAAATGCTGTAAGTAAGCCACAGAAAAACTTTGATAGTGTCCATTTGCTTTGTTAAGGATCTCTAAATGATGTTTCATACCAAACCTAAACATATGGCTGTGCTTTGCAAAAATCCACTTCAGTCGCAAGGCTGAACCTTGATATCCATCAAAGGCATGCACTCTAACAGTCTCGCCTTAGCTTTATGGCTATACATTCATATACAGTCATACAGGCTTTAGATTTGCAATGCTCTGCTAAACATCACTGCATATTCCTAACTGTAGTCTGACAGTCTTCAAAGCGACTGGATTCTTTCTTTTGAGGGAGACCAATGGAGTCAAAGCCTTTACATTTCAAACCGTAATTCTCTCCAAAGCTTTCCCCAGATACGTTCCCTCTTCCAATTATGCTTTTGATAAAATACTTCTGTCCCTACGCAAGGTCCTCAGGAACACGAGAACTTGGAATTTATAAACTCTCTCAACCTCCTCTACCCAAGGTTCATTGTGACTGCTTATGCTGCACAGTGGAATGCTTTTTTTTTTTTTCCCACTTCCCACATCAGATTCTGACTCCTAGTGTACTAATCATGTCAATCTGCTTGTTATTCATACAGGCTACTGAGCAGAGTTATAATCATTTCAGCCAAGTAATTAAAATGTCCATTTTCCTACCTGTGCCCTACCTATGAGCTGATCCAGCTAGCACCCCTACCCAGTCAGACAGGCGGGTCTGGATGAGGCAAATTAATTTAATTGCAAGGGTTGCCAGAAATGGCAGAGGTATATTTTATGTCCCACAACTCTAGGCTGTTTCATGACTATTTTGCAGCTCACGGCTGTGATCACGATGGCTGTCTACTGTCCTTTTTAAACATCTTCTGCTTTGACTAATTTGGTTAGGCTCATTCTTGGCTGGCTTTCCTTCAATAAAACCCCATTCAGAAGACGGCCCCACCGCTTTTGCAGAATACAGCCTAAAAGAGAACATTAACAAAAGGAAATGTAATATACAATGGAAAATTAAACAACAACATGTACTTTATTCTTAATACTCTTCACTTATGTAACTTCTTCAATCATTTCTTAATGTTTACTTTATTTCAAACTACCCTCCCTCTAAGGACAGCTTGAACAATATTGAGTTCTTCCTCATATTCAACTGTTTGGAGATGAATTATAAACAAAAGTTACAAGAGAACGTAACTCAAGTAACAGATCTGCACCTTTTAACCGAAGTCTTTTGCACTTTAAGACAGATTTTGATGTAGTTAAAGAATGACACAAAGCAAAGATATACTCCATAAAACATTAATATTTTAATGAAAAATCTTAGCTTCATGTTTCTATCCAAAGACACTCAAAACTAGTTTTTTCTCCCCCCTTAATTTTGACCTATAATGGGACCAGTTTGGATAATTTTTTTTGCATTTTAGAACATTTTTTTTTAAAGATTAAACAACCAGGCTAGCAAAAAGGTATCCAATACATACTTTTCTTATATCAAACAAGCTAGTATTTCAATACAATGTAACTATACAGAATATATACATTACACATATGATCACAAAGCAAACACTACAGGCTCAGAACAGATTTGAAAAAACATGATATTCACATTGATTACAATAACTCTAAAAATGATTGCAACGTTGAAACGGCACTTAGTTTACAAAAAAAGTCACAAAAATATATATAGCCACCAAGAACTATGGTTCCTGAAAAATACTAATAGCCAGATAGTATTATATAAAATGTGAAGTGTATTTAAACATCGTATACATTAAAAAACAAAACCAAAACCAAAAACCAATTCTGTTAAGTCAATAAACATGCCAAGTAATCTAGCTGTGGCCAGCATCAACAAGAGAAGCTGTACTGTGGATGAGATGACGACTGGATATACGGCTGGTGACTGGAGACTGGCACAGTTAAGGGGGTTTCACTGTTACTAAAATGCACAAAGAAGCCCAACAATAATTTAATTCACATTTTTCCTCCAGCTTTACTCTTTCCCTCTTCAGGGTTTCACCACAGAGCAGCACCTAGAGTGAAGGCACTGCAGGTACAGGGCAAAGAAGCTGTCCAAGAAGTTTGTGTAGCCAGGGCTATAAGTCAGAATATCAAAAGCATGCACCAGCTAAATGAATGGTTAAACAAAATCACTCCTCTGGGGACATCAGCAACCCTCAGGAAGACTGTAGGTACAGTTGCCACACAGGCTGGCAGCACCAGAAACCGACTCGACTTTTTTTAGTGCAACCAGATTTGTAGTTGAGACCTGTGGGACACTGAATTACTGTGATAGCACATATTGAGTCAACAAAAACCCAGAGTTAAGTACTGTTGCATTAAAAGAAATTCACATTTGTTTTTTATGGTACATTTCCTCAAATACTTTGAATCGAGTCCACCTACGAGGGACCTCCGATGTGGCTGAGGCACAGTCTGACCTTGAACACTCCGATCTGTCATCAAGATGCTATGGAATTTATTATGTCCATAACTGGAGAGGAGAACCCTCCAAAGATGGGTTTCACCTTGTACGCAAAACTCGAACTTAATCGATCTGAATGAAAATTAGCTATTTTCCATTTTCTGATGGTGTGGAAGTTGCAATGGATCTAGGAGCAACAGGTGCTCCTACATCTGCGTTTTCTCCATCCCTGCAGGGTGCACAAAGCTCCCGTTCTATTTGCATATAAAATGCTTCCTGGTATGTCTCAGAGAGAGACTGGCAATAGTCTCAATGCTCTTACATCCTGGGGCTGGAGGGGAAAGCCAGCAACCAAGAAGCGACTGAAGCCCTCATATAAAAACTTTAAACCATAGCTTAAAAACAATAAAATTTTATCCCGTAAAGGATATATAGGGATCATAGTCTTACAAAATATATCTTACTGCATTGGCAGCTAGTACTTTTTAAAAAAGTTTAAATTCACACCTTTTAGACTCAAATACATGTGAACCCAGAACCATTTTCAATAACCTAGTCTACTAATCTCTCAGTATGAGAGACGTGACTACACTATCTGTGAGCCTGACAACTGAACTCAAACAGCAGCGAGACAAACCATGAAGAACACATATCACACGTGGTGCAAGAAAAGTGACAAGCAGTTCTGATGGGGAGCTTAATTTGCTGAACGTGAAGGCAATCCCATGGATCTCCAGGGGAGTTGTGCTATGTATCTGCATCAAAAAAACAAAACAAACCCTTACAACTTGGCCAAATCTCCCACACAGCTAAAATAGCACTCATTTTTCTTCCACTCTTTGCAGGGAAATAGAGAGCTGCTGAATTTTATCCCCTCTCCCAAAACACCACATTGAGGCAGAGAAAAAAAAAAATTCCACTGCTTTCCTGTTTTTCTCATTAGACATACTGCTCTATATGCACAATATGCAAGGGAGAAAGACCCCATACAGACCCCAAGAGTCTGGGACCCAAGCATACGGCAGAATCTTGCTAGTTCTGCGGTAGTGAAGGCACTCAACTTGCAAATAAATGGATGAGGAAAGGCTTTTCCACTGAGTGTAAAGAATGGTGCTGCATAGGAGAAGGACATGCAGAAGGAAAACATGTTTGCATCACTTTGTGAATGAATTTGGAGACTACTCATCATGGCAGAAACTACTGCAATGGGTAGCATGTATCCATTTGAAGATTTCAATATGATGAAGGGATTGGAGCATCTCACAACGCATGCTGAGAGAGAGCTGGGACTGTTTTGCCCAAAGAACAGGAAGCTCAGGAGGATCTTACCCATATGTACAGCTACTGGATAAAAGGGATAAAAGATGGAGCCAGACTTTTCTCAGTGGGCACAAGCTGAAATTCTAGAAATTCCATTTAAACGTGAGAAAAATTTTATTAAGGTGAGGGTGGTCAAACACTGGAACAGATTGCCCAGAGGAGTCATAGGGTTTCTGTCTTTGGAGACATTCAAAACCTTACTTATCCTGCTTTGAGCATGGGATCTTGGACCACACAATTTCTAGGGGTCCCTTTCAGTCTCAACTAATCTGTGATTCTGTGATGCTGGTTAAGTAGAAAGATAAATGCAAAGCAAGGAACTTGAGGATAGAGGGGAAAAGGATGAAAATGCAGCCCGGGGTTCAAAACACTCAGATAACGTATGGAAGGAAGCTTTCTGATTAATCCCAGGTGTAGCATAAGACAAGTTTCTTCTAGTCTAGATATCTATCTTGCTCAATTTGGAATCCAAGTTTTAGCAACAGAACTTGTTTTAAGATGTTCTACATTTTTACATTTGTCCCATGAAGAACACCAGTATTCTAAAGAACTGAACATTTCCAACAAGTTAGGGAGGAAAAATAAAAAGGATATTTGTATTTAATTTATGCTCTATGGAGAAAAGAAACAGTAACAAGAAACACTTATAAATGGGAAAACTAACAAAAAAATGCCCGATCCTAAAACAAACAAACCCTCTAAGAACTCTACTGTCCCTGCAGTGGAATCAGACTGAAAAGTGAGAAAAACAAACCAAAACAGATGTTATACAGATATTACACGGGTGAAAAGATAATGTGTAACACTGTGCAATGAAAAATGAAACCCACGGCTTGCCTTGTACCAAAGTGTTAACTCATTTCTTCTCAAGGAAGAACAGATTAGAACTACAAAGGTAGTGGGGTGTTTTTTAAAGTTTCTTTTTCATTTCTCTTTGGTATTCAGAAAGCAGTTTGCCTTCTGACACAAAAAGTTACGACTTTTAAAAATCCAATATCCAGATATGTCTATTCTGTGTTTGCACATCTCCTCACCAATAGACATATTAATAAAAGATCCAGTGGGTGAAAATTATCAGATTTGAACAGAAGTTTATGTCCATCTACACCTGACCACTGAATGTTACACCTGTACAGTCTGGAACTATGTTTCTGTGTGAGTACTATTTACTGCGTGAATCACAAAGGAATCTCACGGACCTGGAAAGATGAGTAACACCTATTACAAAAAAGAAAATCCTTTATTTGAGTTCAGTGTCATAGCCCTATAAGTCAAGATAAAACTCATCAAAAGGCATTTTCTTGTCTCACTGGCTTTTCAGTTATAGAAATCAGAAGTGGAAGAGAATTGGTCTTTAAATTCAGCCCGTCAAAAAGACACTGGACCGATTCATAGCACAGCATCACAAAAGACTATTTCTCCTTCAAGCCCTTTTAAGAAGACTTAACAAAGGTAGACAACAAGACTGAATTGTAGCAGAGAACTCCTTTGCAGCATATTTATAAAACACTCTATGGATCTGGTAGGGAAACTTCACTCCAGTAACATGGAAAGGATTTAAATTCCAACCGTTTTCACTTCATTTGACTAAAATGTGTATTTTGTACTTAAAACAGAGTGGAGAAAAACTGCTGAAGACAATGAAACTCTTTAAGTTCTTTCCAAAGGGCAATAAGCTATTTTTCCTTACCAAAGCAGGCTATCAGTAGAAACAACCCAGACTTACAGAGCATCAGCTGCCTAAGCTAACTGAATACAAACTGATGGCGCAATATTATATGACTTTTGTGTCCTCTGTTTCTTCAGGAGCACTCTTTCCTATCAGCATTTCCTCCTCGTGTTTGCATAAAGCAAATCCAGACAGAAAACAATAATTTAAAATCAAGATTCAAAACTAAGGAAGTGTATCATGCCTTTGGAATACTAAGACCAAGTAATACCTACTCTCTCAGCATGTCATCTGTAGGCAATAGGCATTTGGCATCAAACACCGAGTTAACTTCAGAAGCAATAAAAAAAATAAATCAAAAACCTCCTAATGTATTTCCTAATTCAGCTTTCAAAGCAGTACCATAACCCAAACAGCCTCAACAAAACAAGAATCACTGCTCTGAAAATCCCATACCCTAAATTTGCAGCTTTTTCTAAATATGGAAAAAATGAAATTGCAAATCTTTCACAATTTATTGCTTACTTGAGCTGTGTATATAGCTGGAGTAATGGCCTTTAATAAACTGAATTGGCAAGGATTTAGAATGTTTTGAAATAGGAACAATTCATCACTGCTATATAGGCTCTTTGTAAACAACCCCTTGTTGGGTTAGAAAGTTGGCCTCTGAAGGGAATAAATTGCTTGTTTTGTCCAAAACAGCCTAATAAAAATTTGAGAAACCATACATGCATATGTATAAACAAAAAATGTGCAATAATGCAGAAGAGAGCCCATTTATTTTCCCCATCTGTAAATTCCCTTTAGTCAGGTTTTGGAGACTAGTAAAATACAGTATAAGTGATAGGAAGAAGTGACCAGAACTGCAAGCAATCTGGCCAAGATTTAAGAATTTCAGTTTGGGAAAACCTTCATTTTCACACATGGTTTCCCCTCTACAGAAAGATACAGTCATGAGATATCAGTCAGGCGTGCATGGTTATACACCCCTCTAACCTGCTCACTTCATTACACACCAGAATTTTCCTGACCATAGTATTTCCATGCCTAACCTCAGACTGGCAAATCCAGACAGGCTATTTGATTGAGATGTTTCTAAAAGGACTGAAATATAAGAAGGAGGAATACCTGGCATGACATCACTTGGTTTGTCAAAACCGATTTATCTGAGATGAAAAAGGACAATGTGTTTTTTCAAAGTGTGTGACTGTTAGTTTCAAAAATGCTTACCATTTCCAACAAAAGGGTTACAGTAAGCGCTTTGAAAAACAGCAGGCACAGAGATAGGAAATGTCATTTTTTTTTTAATGTAGAAGATTAAAGCATCCACTCAAAACTAGTCAAAGCTGTTCAATAATGATTTCCAACACATCCTGTTGTTTGTCATTTTAAAAAGGTTTCCTCTGATTTCTTTCCCTTAACCAGAGGGTCTGCAGAAGCAAGAGAAACTTAATGAGCTGTTCTAACTGCGGAAGAAGAAATAGTTAAAGTGATCTGAATCAGTTGTTCTTCTTTAGAAGTGTATCACAGCTTCCATGATGTTTTGACAAGATCTTTTTGTGCATTCAGTCTTAAATATTTTCACAGAAGTGATCATTCAGTCATGAAAAATAACGTAACATCTGTTGCAGTTTCCTGTTTAAAGCGTAGCTTACAAAGTAAAAAGGGAAAATCTCCCCACTTTCGTTTAAAAAAATTAAATTAAAATGTACAGGACCAAACACAGGCACTTTCCAAAGAACAAAAATGAAACCAAACCATGAATTATTCAATAGTAATAGATGACAGCTCCGGTTTTGGAGGGTCACCTGCAGTTGCCTCAGCAGTGGCGTTAGTCTTTGGCTGCTCTGGCACATCTTCTTCCTTCTCTGCCAACCCACCCAGAGACCCCAAGGGGAAAGTGCTTTCACAATTCTGAGTTGACGAGACCTGTGAAATGACAGGCATTTGGACAGAAGAGTTGCTTTCAAAGCCATGCTCCCCTAGCTCATACTGCCCGAGGGTCTCTTCTTGTTCCTGGTTTAAGTAGTCCGGTACTAGGAAGTCACTAGAAGAGGGGCAAAGGACAGAAGAGAAATGTCACTTCTAGCACAAACACTGGAGGTATCAGTTTCTTTGTATCAGTTACATTATACAAGCTGCACAGAGATGAGATACTTGTTTCACATTGCTCTCAGATCTTCACAGCAGCATCACACTGAGGACTATAACCCAGTTCTCATTTAAACACACAGAAAAAATTAATCAACAACATCTACTTGGCACTGTTGTGCATCCATATTTCCTGCACAGAAAACTTCTTATTTAGACTGTATCACCTTGATGAGAAAGAAAGTTAATGATCAGAATATCACATGGCACTGAAAACCTCATTGACAAAAGGGAACACTCAACCATTACAAACAGAAACAAAAATTAGTTCAGCACTGGCAAAGATGTGGGCCTTTTCCACCCCTGAGATAAGATCCACCCAAGAAACAGCAGCACTCAGAGTGGACAGGCTGTAAACAGAAGCATGAGGTGAGGAAGCAAAGGTTCTGCTGACAGTATAGGAAGGTTGCCAATTGCAACAGTATTTTGTGATGGGCACACGAATCACACTAGCTTGAACAAAGCTGAATTTCATTTCCTTCCCTGATCCGCACCAGCTTACTCCTTCATGGACAACAGTTCTACAACTATTTAAAGACACCACATTCTGTTAGTCTGATCATTTAGCAACAGGGTAGCTAGAAAATTAAAAAGGTATGAAGTCATGCAATCTTTCCACAATATCCACCATTAAACAAACACTTTAAATGAAGTCACAAGTCTATTCCCTACGTAAGCAAACAGTCTGTGGACAACATTTTGAATATTAAATCACACACAGAACTCCACAGACAGTAGAGAATGACTTAACTCCATTAGCCTGCCCACGGATACAACTGAAAATATAAATTAAGTAGCCCAGAAGCAGTTTCTGCATATCACTGGGTTCTCCAGTGCCCTGCTATGAAGTTCACACACTGTAAAACAGATCAGATATAACAGATAGTGGTGCAAGAATGAATGTGATTCAAATTAGCTGGCAACCTGATGAGAGGCACAGCAGGCTGCCCTGCAAGCAGGAAAAGATGATTTAGGAAAAAAAGGAAATAGGAAAAAAAAAAAAAAAAAAAAAGAAGAAGCAAGTTTCCCTGTTAGGTTTTTGCTGTGCACCTCACCTGCTCTGGAAGTAGTTTGCTAGCTCTGATGCTTCATGGTTCAAGCTCCGCAGGTGAACGATTAAATTTCCAGAGTTGGTGAACATGGCGCCGCATGTTTTGCACTCGTAAATCCGAGGCTTGCGGATAATGTGCCGGGAAACCCGCATGTGGTGTTTATATTCCCCGAAGGAAGTGAAAGTGGCACTACATATCTGGCACCGGAAACAGCGTTTACCTTCGTGCTTCAGGCGATGCATCTTTAGCGAGTAAGCTCGGGTGAACTTTTTCCCACAGCGGTCACACTGAAATGGTTTAATGCCTGCAAAAAGAGAGCAGCAAACGTTCAGCTTTTGGAATGGCAAAATCCTTCCAGATTTCTCACAGTGAAAGCACAGGAGCAGCACCCCGCCACAGCGAGGCGCTGATTTAGGAAGAAGCACTCCTGTTAACTTTAAAATGGCAAAACAATTAGCACAGAGCTGCAATTTTTCAGAACCAGCTGCTATTATTTCATAATTATGTAACCCATCTTTAATGCTTACATTTCTTCTTCCTCACAGTTTAAAATGAACATAAGTTTCCATGGATTAGACTATGATTAAGAAGCTGAGCCACAGCCAGAAAGGATCTGATGCAGCTGTCATCTCGAAACATCTTTCAATTCTTTTGATCTTGGGAGATTCTTGTGCCAGACTGGCTCCCAACAATGCAATTATCAGACTAGCCCTAATTGCAATGTCTTTTTCTTGCCGCCTCTGGCCTCAGAGCAGTGTTCTGGCAGGGGGGACATTGTGTACAGGGTTCCCCCTGTAATGCAGCAGGAATGGCGATAAAAAAAGTAAACCAGCAGCCTTTATATTGTGTGGGAACCCTTATACACAAGAATTTTCAGCAACCTTGCATGACAGACAACTCTTTAAGATGGTTTAAGTTCATGCTTTGCCTTTTTTCTTGCTTTAATTTAGTCATTCTGTTACCTGTTCATTTTCCATTTATTATAGGCACTAATAAAATCCCAAAACATATGAGCTCTGCAACATGCTGCAGCGCCTGAGAGTATGTAATCACACCCAAACAGAACTATTACAACATAAAAGACTGAATCACCAAAAAGTTAAATAAAGAGTCTGAACTCCAGAAAGTGTGGAAATCCAAACATGAGGCCAAGAATCTGGAATATGGAGCTCTATTCATAATAGGGCTGTCAAGGAATAAAGAAGATTTTTTCAAAGGGCTGAATGTGCATCAGTCCAGGCTGTTAATTCCACTGGTCTTTCACACTGCTTTCGTTATGTTCAAAGTGAGAGCTGAACTTTTAATTGGGGCTTTTACACAGAGAAAGCTGTAGTTAAGGTTACACTGAAACTCCTCGTTAAGCATGTGAAAACAAGTTAATATTCTAGAATATCGTCTCGTGGAGCTTTTCATGCTTGCATACGGTTCGCGGGCACCTATTTCCTCAGATAGTCTGAGCAAAATCTCTTCATCCACTTTGCTCATGTGAAAACACTTCTAACACTTCCAAGGTGTGGGAACTTATTTTGCACATTTTGCACAAGAATTACTCTAAAAGAGTAATCTCTTCTCATTTTGTCCAGGGGCAGCCAATCATCAGATCTGCCGGAGATGCTTTGCTGAAGCTTTCTTCCATTAGCTACAACTTTAGCAACCTCCTTTGGATAATTTTGCAACTGATACATCTGTACAGTTTGTTTTTTTAAACACTAAATGTATTTTTACTGCTGGCCTGAACACATTATGGCCATTTTGCTTGAAGGACAAAGAACTGCTGACAGTGAAGAATTCATGCCTTGACATTTGTGGGTGCTCTGCCTAAAACTGGTACAGCATCTGAGTGCAGGTAAGAGACAATCTCAAACTATGAGATGCTAAACTGTTAAGCTTAGTTAGTGCTCAACTATAATAACCCTTCAGTGTTCCCTTCATTCACTAAAATGTCCATGTCCTTGCTGGATACCACTGAAAAGTCTAGAAAAATACCGACAGCAAAGACATTAGGAGTTCATACTTTGTGAGAATTGAAAATGGGTGCAACTACTTTGGGATGAAGACTCAGAAGAGGCACTTGTACAAACCATTTCATGCCTGTACTATCTGTAGAAACTGAACTCATTATCAAACTAATTCAATTACAATTTTTCCAAAAACTCAGATCCAAAAACATGACATTTTTCAATGCAAAGACATAAGATGACATATTTTCTAATGGCTGCAATTCTCTCTGAAACACAGCAGACAATTATGGTCTCTAAGAAGAAGAATTTCAATCTACATCACTTCTTTAGTATAATAAGAAAGCCAAGTATACTGTGAGATTTCATCTTAAATCTTTCCTGTGAGAAGAACTTATTCTGATGACTCCCAGGCACATTTTTTTTCAGTCCACACAAATGCTGATTATCCACGGGTGCAGCTATCAGTCAGATCTAATGTATCAGATCAAAGCATTCAGTGAGACATACCTCTCTACCCAATTCTTTCTGAAATCAATTCTCTTGCACCTGGCATGTGATTAAAAAGGAATTGTATTACTGTATTTGTGGCATTGTGAGCCAACTTCTGCATGTCTATGAATTAGTAATTATTGGAAATAGCACCATTTCTTACCTGAGTGGATAAGCATGTGTTGTTTTAAGTTCTGAATGCGAGTGAACCGGACCCCGCAGGTTGGACACTGAAAAGGTCTATCTGGACCATTTGGGCTGGGTCTCTCTGTGCTGCTGGTAGAAGGAGCAATGTAGAGTTGGTAGGGATACTGAACGTTCTCCAAACTACAAAGAAAAAATTCACTGATTTACAAGCAAGCTAGAGAAAAAAATTAGAAGCCATGTCCATGGAAATCTGAACCTTGAACATATAAGAAGGAAAAAAAGACTGGCCTTCTGCATTCCTGTTGAGATCTATATTTACATGGCAATCCTCTTCCTCTCTACAGTTATGTGTCTGACCTGCATCCTGAGTTTTACATTCATTGAACAGACAGAATAGTTTGTATTTTTTCCTTTACACAACAGGTCTCAACACCAGCTGAATGCAATTTTCAGGCGTGGGCATTTTATCACGCATATTGATGATTTACAACCAGTCAGAAGTCCCTGAGGAAGAATTTAAAGAACTGAGTAAATTGGAAAGAAAAGGTTTATTTTGCAGTTTCAGTGACATTTACAAAGGAAATTAAAGCCAATTCATTTCCATTTCAATTCATGTTCCATGAACAAACATTAGCATCTACAATTACACAGTCCTAAATTTAAAATATTAATCTAATTCATCAATACTTTTCCTTCTCTGATTCAATCAGCTCTATCAGAATACCTCAAGCATTGTGCTGAAAAAAAACCGGCATGCAGAGTATAATAACAGAACAATTTAACTTTCAAAGTAATTCATTTAAGACTAATTGCTCCTACACAGCCTCTAGCTGCAAACTGTTTAAGTGTTATAATCCAAGTCCTCTGGCAATGCAATTGCTTCACCAAAGGGCACAAAGAAATAAAAACATCTCTGCAGGTACAAAGAGAATAACAGTAGGAATTTGTACTTACCTGGGATTTCCCTTTCCTGAGCATTAAGGTCTACCTTTTTTTTTTTTTGGTCAAAATAGACATTTCAGCTTGCTCAAAGCCTGATGGCAGATCAGATGCCACTGGCAGCATGAATCTGCTCTGACCCTGAATCTCGCCTGCAAGTCACAATTAATAAGGGCAGAACAATGTAATTTTACTAAACTCTAATGTCTTAAATGCAAGGTGAAAAAAGTACGTCTCCTGCTGAAGACAGTCAGAAGGTCTCCCTGACTGAACAAATCCTTTGGCTGGGAGATCCACCTTAAGCCCACTTTGTTGGTTTCTAGGTAGGGTTGTATTTCTGGACTTCCAACGGGAATTCCAAAAGGAATTTCACAAATACATTCTCCTATCTGTCACACAAAAATCCACAGACCAGATTAGCACAGGAGGATAAGCACTTGAAATCAACACCTTAACTGTATTTACCTTGGAAGTAAATGCCAACAGAACTTCAAGAACCAAGACTCTGGATTCTGGGTACAAATGATCCAGATGAAATATTTATCTGGTGAGAGGACATCAAGTACTGCTTGATTCTATGATTCTATGATATACACAAGGTAAGAGTCTACTGCAGAAGTTTAGCATCTATAGTCTATAAAATCAATGATTTCTGGCCTCATATGGAACTGGAATAATACTTGCCCTAAGAAAAGTTAGCATGGGGATTTATACAAAAATTTATAGAATTTTCTTCCTGCATGCTGATAATATTAGCCCAACAGGTTTCTCTCACCCATAATAACGGAAAAGCTGGTACCAGGCAGCACAAACCAGATGCAGCAGCACAGCTCTGGCTGCAGCCTGACCACGTGTCCAGTTACTGCTGAGCAGGCACCACAAATGGGCCAAAATGGACCCAAAATGAGTCCTGGGGAGCCATTGAGACAGGCTTAAACTGTGTATCTACAGCAGACTTCTGCTATGAGAACCCACTGCCCATCCTATTATTAGAAGCCTGCTGAGAGCTGTACCAGTTTTTTGAAACTGGACAAGCAATTTTATTGTCCTTTACTTCTTTTTATACATAATTGGGTCCTAAAGAGCTGTGGAAAAGATAGATGCTGGCAAACTCGCTGACCTTTGCTAAGGGGAAAACTTTCACGAAGGAAGTTACCAGCTGCATCTGACAAAATGGGGCCTGCCACTTAGGAGTCCAAAAAAGATGCCACATGCACCTGCAACAGATGAAGTTCCATTCAAACATAGGTTCTGATTCGCCTAACTAAATTTCTGCCATAAAGGCTGGCACTCCTGCTTCTCTTCGTGAGCAGATCATTAGACAAAGAACCAAGTTTACTCAGATGGTATTTGAGAAATATTATGCCATTTGGCTAAGGGATAAATCCCTTCAAAAAAGATTTCCTTGCCCTGAGCTAACTGGAGAATACACAATTAAAATTTTAAAAAATATGTGGCAACAGAAGTGACAGCTGTGATGCACAGACCTGCTGACAGGACCACTGGATAGGCTGTAAAGTTCCTGGCCTTAAATGTACATACAGACATATGCATGTGTGCTGAAATAAGAATTACACTTTGTCATTTGCAACAATATTTAAACTGCTTTACAGAGAACTTCATTTTCTGGTTCCGCATTTCTCAGGTCCTTCCTCCCTCATTTCCTGCACTGTGGGCTTGTCAAGAGGCAAAGTACACTGTGCTCCCCAAGCTTTCTAGGGAGACACTCAAACTAGGGCAGAAATCAGGAACCACAGCTCTCCTTTTGTTTCCAGCTTTCTCAGGCCAGCTCATCTTTAAAGCCTGTAATGGTGCCAGGTTCTCTGCGATTAAAACTGAAAGGAGATGTGCTATGGGACAATCTCTCTGGAAGAAATTTAAAATAAAGATTTGGTTTTCTACACAAAAAATTCATAATGAGAAAGGCTGGTCAGAGCAGATAACAGGCTCTGCAGCTACCAGTGACTGGCCAATCCAAGGCCATTCTAAAATTATAAGCAGGCTGAAATATCTATTGGTGACGTAACTTTGCACCTTAGCACAACAAAGAAATTACATTTTAACACAATCATACTTTCCCTTCCCTGCTTCTTTTTCTTCCTATACACTCAATTTCTCATGACTCTGAATTTGTGACAAATGAAGCATTTAATAGTTGAGATTTTTCTAACATCTGAGAGAATTCTCTCACAGATGTATACAAAGATAGACACAGAATGCTACTTGCAAGTTTTTCCCCTTTTCACCCACTGATTACACATATCTTCAATGATGTAGAACTAAACACTGGCAAATGTAAATGCCAGAATGCTTGGTGAGCCTAAAAATGTCCTCTCCTTGTAAATAACAAGTGTTTTAGACAAATGGAGGCTCTCATTATACTGGACGCTACAGATCTTGTCTTTGCAACCTCTTTTTAAATGCAGCCATGAACGTGATATAGAGACTAATAGTTAAACCAGCCAAAGCTGTGTTACAAAGCTGTCAGAACAGCGTGTCAGAATCCAAAAGTGAAATACCAGAGAAAGAACGTAACAGAAATCATTGTGAAATGGTGATTTTCATACTTAACAGATCCCTGCATGCCTGTTAAACTGACCACACTTACATGTGACCTGCTCATCAAGAATGCTTTCATTTTGTTGGTATTCTACTAAAAAACTGTAATGCCTCATTTAATGCACCCCAAACTGTGCATTCCAATTGCTGCACAGTGGATGACAGGCTGCATTTCACCTGCTGATGTGCTTATCCTGTGCTTGAAACAAGAATTCAAAAGTGCAGTGCTTGAATGGCTGTCACTACTTATCAGAATGCACTGTCCCAGCCTAACAGGCATTATACACATGTATGTGAAAGAAAATATCTTATGACATGAAAGCATCATTTTACTCATTTAACTGGACAGGAAACCTTAGTTTTGAGTCAAACATTTTCATAAATTCCCATAACTACCAGTTTTCTTTTTTAAATAGAAACAACGTGTAATGTGTTCATTTTTATGATGGTTCTGATATTCTGAGATCAGTTTGTTTCAAACCTGGTCATAATCTTTGGTAAGTACTCTTTCCTTGTCTGCATGAAAGTGTTGACAGAAATTCTCAGTGTTTAAAAGGATTTTATATATTTTGAATTTTTCCACTCAGTTTGCATGGAAGTTCTATAATTTGATGGGAAATTTCTGAAATAAATCACTGCTGAAAATACATATGTCACTAGATTTTGTAATTTAAAATCAGCCTAAAAAAACTGGGATTAGCTCTAATGAATGCAACATGTGTTCCTACTACCAATTCAAACCCCAGGCATTGGATATTTATTTACAGTGAGGTTTTCTAGCAGATCCATAAAATCTTCTGTCATACACAGAATCATTTCTAGGCAGTTATTTTCCCTTCAGATTTAATCCTACGATGAGGCAGTTTTAGATGGAAATGGCAGGGAAGATTTTAGAGCTACGAAAATGCAGCTCTTCATAGTTATCTCCATGGAGTTTCACTTGACACAGTTTCTGGAACAACTCCCAAAGGTTGGCACTTCTCAGATCAACTTGTCTAACAAAACACTGTGAGAAAGCTAGCTTGTCAATATTTTAAAACTTTTGCTTAGAAATAGAGCAGCTATCTATACACCATACCTGACACACATGACAAAAGCAAAGAAATAATGTGCACACTCTTGTAAGCCAACTGCAGGTGCATTGTTTTGCTCCAGCAGGGCCACCATACATCCTTCATTAAACAGACTCATCTGAGTTCTACCTTCTAAGCCAGCCTGCCCTTACAAGGGATTCCCACAATAAATTACTCATCTCAACACAGCAAAAGGCTGCTGAATATGTAAAGCATCCTGGTAAAGAGCTACACTGAAAGTCGGGGGAAAAAAACTACAAGGTTGCCCTGCCTGCTTTGTGTTTTATGGCAACAGAAATGTCTGAGCAAGCCACAATCAGCTATTCCATTTTGTTGTTTTTGTGGCCTTACGTCAGCTTCAGCACGCATGCAACAACCATATAAGCCTCACAGTAAAGATCTTTGTACTATTATTTATTAATATAGAGCAGCGATTAAAAAACAGCAAAAACATGAATATCTTTCTTCACCAGTGTAGCCTGGAAATAGACAGGAAATGAAAAGCAACAAGTAAACAAACTCTGACTTTCATCACCTACATTCTTCTAAAGCATCCGATCCTTCAGGCACTGATTGTACTTTGATCAACACAGAGAAGTATATGTACGAACAGCTGAACGTTCTGGGATTAGGGCTGGGTAGGTTAATTACAACATACCACTTGCTGCAGAACAGTTTGCACACTGCATTGGTACATACCGATCATCATCATCCGCGTGAGCGTTAGCGCCAGAGGTGCTCTGGAGTGTGGGTAATCCCTCTGTAACCCCCTCATCCATTGAGCCTAGGCAAAGAAAGAAGGGCGACTTAATGCAAATATGTGTTCAAAAAGGGCTGAGGGGGGAGGTAAATACACATACAGCTTGCTTTGCCAAATCTCTGAGAGTGAGTGCTTCCTGGGTGGTGAGATACTAAAATTATCTTGGGAAAATCACTTAGAAAACTGAGAAGCAACGTGTTCCAACTTCAACTTCTCCTCCGCACAGATTATCTAGTAAATGGACAACTCAATAAAGGGCAAATATTTGGCACACCTAGAAAATGAAAAGAATCTATGTTAAATGCAGCCAGAGTTTATAAAACACATCCAGTACTAACAGAGCGAAGTAGAAATGTTACTTTCACTTAAAGGGTATATTTCATCTGTTCTCAAGACTTTATGAGCAATGAACTTCAGTTCTGTTACTTTACAAGGCTTCTGCAACCCAAACCTTCTCGGGGGCTACTGATAGGAGGATGGGAGGAAACGTGCATCTCCAGCAGTTTCAAAATAACACTTGTACAAAAAATTTTTTTTAATTTTCCTATGAGCTGACAAACTATATTTGGGAAAGTCAGCAATATGCAATCTATGCAGTTACAACAGTTAATTCTATTTTGATCTATCCTTCTTTCTCATGCTATACTTAAGTAAGTCGACTAAAAAAATAATCCCAGTTCCTCATAGGTTTAATTTTATGCCTTCACCTCTCCAATGGAAACTGTGTTAATGAGTTATGAAAGTATCTTCTCAGGCATAGCTATTACTGTTGCTATAATGACTTATTTATCAAGGCCCCGCTTCACATCTTCTGTATTATAAAGTGCCTCCAAATACAATAAATTGCAAATGAGTAATTCTTGAAATTGCCCAAAGAGCGAAAAAGAGCTTTTTGCAATATCAGAAAGGCAAGAATACTTTTACAAATGCATTATAAAACACTGAGATAAATATATGCAATTATACAAGGAAAATTCGTTGAGAGAGGAGAAAGCTGTACTTTAACATATCTTGCTGCCTCCATTTACTGTTCTTTATATTACTGCATGAAGAAATACATCTTCAGGAGGTAAAAAGTGCTTTCTGAGCTACCAAGCACGCCTTATCATATATCTGATACATGCAAACTGTGCTAAAAATGACAGCGTTGTTTCTCTTGTAGGAAAATGTGAATAAAAACTGTTATCAGGACAGTTAATAATATTATGCAAAGACTGCTAAATATTAATTCAACCATTCAAAGACAAAGTAAAGACTTGCACATCGAAGATTTAGGGCTGGCTAGCACACTGTATCTCTATGCAGCCCTTTAAAGAAGAACATGCTGTACTAATAACCCCAATAACAGACATTTTAACCTTAAACATTATCATCAATAAGATCAATTATCATCAGTGGGATCCTCCACTCCATACTGTACAAATGGTCAGCTATTACCTCAGTGATACAAACCCTAGGATAGGAAACAGAAAATGCAAGATTTTCCATGAAACAACACATGGCTCCAAAACAGATACCTTTTCAGGATGGGCATGTAAAGCTACTTGTCAACAGAAATCATTTCGGAGATGAGGAAAACAGCTGAAGCAATTCTCAGCAAGAGCAAGGTACAGCAAGGTGCCTGGCTATGACAGTATGTTTCACAGGATTTTTTGTAGTCTAGAAATTCTACCTTGTTTATTCTTAAGCTCTTGGATATGATATTTCTAGTTAGTAAAATTCCCTCCTTTCACTCGATACACTATTTTTAACTTCAACTAATCATCGTTTGTACTTGTTCTATTTTGTCTGTCACAGTGCAATTATGTTGATGTAATAATTTGCATCTCTGATCACTTGGCCCTGGTGAGGTCTATTCTGTGCTCCTCCTACAATGACTGAACAGCTGAGTCAAACAAAATGTGTTTTTGAACAAAGATCAATTTTCCTGGAAACTACCCATTAAGCAAACTTTCTTTTAGTTTTCAATCTATGCATTATTTTGCCAAGCTCCGTTAGAATCAGCAGTTCTAAGCTTAAATCTGCTCCTCAGAAAAGGTTAGCAGCACTCACTGCAGTAAATAAAACATTCTGATTTGGAAAAAGCATTACTGACCTAAAATGTCAACACAAGAGCCACATAAACTGACAAACAGAAACAAGACTGAAGTCCTGAAGGATGGCACAAAGGGAGGATATTTTCATTTCTTTTTAGTGAATATTACCTGAGCTAGTTTAACAACACAGACAAGCCTAGAATGCTCAGCTCCACTTCCTGCAGAGAATGCACCACAGCGCTGCGCTGACCAAAGAAAAAGAATTTATGCAGGCTACATTTATTTACTTTATTTTAGTTTATTTTAATTAACTGACATAGCCTTTCATGTAAACATCATTTGGATGAAGCAGACCAGCACATTCTGCACCCTTATGGTTTTCTAATAAAATAGGCTTTATTAAACATCTTTCAGTAAACAAACTCTACCAAACGCAGGTCAAGGCACTTAACTGAAGGCAAAATAGCTGGCTTGGGCAAAATTTTGGCAATTAAAATAGTTATATTGCAAAATGTTTGCCTTCTGACCTACTAATAGCGATTCAATGCATTCTGTGCAAAGAGAAAAAAAGATTATTACAGTAACTACCTTTAAATATTAGCTATTAATAAGCAACAGCCTGCTAGAACACAAAACTAGCTTCAAATTGTCCTTCATGGAAAAAGGTTTCTCACAGCAATTGGCTGTATTTGAAGAAGCAACTTGAGAACAGAATCCCACAGAAATGGAAAGATACTCAATATTATGACTGTGTGGTTTTGCCTTCGTCTGGGACATTAAGATGACAGCGTTTCACCACTTATTTTGCAAATCTTCTTACAAAGGCTCTCTGTCATGACTACACAAGATTTCATGTCTGATGCAAAGAACCATTCTGTCCCTCTGTGGCTATAAGCCATAAGCCTTTCAAACTTGGTGATACAATTTAACTGAGCTCATGCCTTGTGATACCTCTGCAAACAAGATTTCTGTTTCTGCAGTCAAGCAACCAGAGGTAAAATGGGGTTATCAATCTCTTCTGAATAATCAAGAAGTCTACCACCAGGCTTACCTCAGCTGTGTTTCACAGTTATTTCCAAAGCTGTAAGTCCCATTCTCCCACCATGGTTTATATGTAACATTAAATAGATAAAAAATATAGTAAAACTTGAACTTTAGCAGATTTCCCCTCATAACCTCACGATTATCACTATTATACGTGCACTCATCTACCTGCACATGTATCTAACCCCAGGAATGGTCATACCTATAGAGGACGATTGTGGGCTGATCAGGAGATCCTCCTGAACTTGCTCGCTTCCTGGGACTGTCTGCTGGTCACTCAGAGAGCTCTGGGATGCACTAACAGGCTGTGACACTTCCTCATGAACCTCCTCATCACTTAACCTTTCCACTTTGACGCGCACGTCTTCTTCGATCACAAGGGGCGAATTGGCTTTTGTGCTCTCACACGTCACATAATCTGCAATTCTCCTGTTTGACTCCGAGGGCCCAGGCATGTCCAAAGTCCTAGAGTTCTCCACCTGCTTCACTTTCTCAGACTGAAGCCTTCGATCAATTCCAAAAGGAAAAGTCCACGGAAAAGCTAAGGAGGAGTCTACGGGCTGATTTCTGGACTCTGGGTAAGAAGTTGAAGGATTCAGCACTTGGGGGGAACTTGTTTGTGTGTTACACTTGACAGGGCTCTCAGGAGACATAACGATGTAGCTTTTGCGCTTTCTTCGTGACTCTCTGCAAACAGGAATGGCTCTTTCCACTACACTGCATTCAGAAGAAACTGGAGAAAGGCTGCCGTCTCGAGAAGTAAAATTGCAGTTTGCATTATTCTCCTGTCCTGCATCGAGCACTTTCTCTTGCTGGCTGTTGGGCGTATTCCATAAAATGCTCGACTTCATGAACTCTGAGCATGTGCTAGCAACACTGAACATTTGCATATAGCTGGCTGCTGCCAGCACATCAATGATGTTTTCTGTGTTAATGGACAACGTTGCTGTGTAAGCGTACTCCAGAAGAGGAATAAAACCAGTCACTGTCACATGGTGCAGGTCCAGGACACTCTTGCTCTCATCTTCTGCTTGGCCAACGAGTTTGGAGCGGAAGAAGTCACTGCAGGCTGCCAACACCACCTTGTGAGCCCTGAAGATTTTGTCCTGGACACGAATGGTGATGTCACAGAAATGTCCATCGTTGCGAAGCATGTTTAGCTTTCCAAGCATCTCCTGACTGTGAGCAGGGGAATTATGAGTGAATGTTTTAACACCCATTTTTACACCTTTCTGCCAGCGTTCCTTCCACATATGAGAGATCAGGGGTAGCCTAAAACAAAAAGAAAAGCTGTCACTTTCATTTCTGGAAGCAGAAGTTAAGAGGCTTCATAAGATTGCATGCAGAAAATTCACCAGAATACTTTAGGGTCGTTGTTTCTTTTAAGATCCAGACTATATAGTGGGTTAACTCTACAGAAATGCAAATACTTACTTGTAATTTTCAAAAACGCAGACAAAATTATTTGCAGTCTATCACTAATATCATCTGCCACGTTTCTGCTACTGTCCAGTCAAAACAAACTGAGCACAGCTGAGAGAATTAGAAGTACCTAGCACTGAAAAGAAAGCATCTTTGAAACCATCACCTGTGTAAAAAATCCCCCCTCTTTTTTTTTCTGGACTCAGAAAACTATTGCTCACAGCTCTTAAGCCTGGGAGAATTTGTCAAATCATTCTTTTAAGCAGAATAGACATTTTATTGGCCCACTTACAAGCGTTAAGGAGCAGGCAAATATCCCAGAGAAGGCATTTAATAGCAAAAGAGTTTTAGAGAAACTATAGCATGAATTTTCAGAGGGCAGAGGTCAAGCTAGTAAACATAAAATAATTGTTGCCAATAGCTCTGCTTTACTGCTGTACGGCAGGTACTGATTGCCTAGTGCTGCTTTATATATGTGAAAAATAAACAAGGCATGCAACTTTCTTACAAAAAAACCCAACTGCCTTCTTAGGGACCAATTCTCTTCGATGTGTAGAAGCACATGCATGGGATTTGGGCAATGTCCTCAAAGACCAGAAGGGACCGTATGCCCCACAGTCTGGCAGAGTTTTAAGGCTGCATCTGTATCCCAAACCACAATGCCTCTGCTTTGATGAAGCTGATCCACGACTTAGTTCCTCTGTAATACAGAAAAACACTGTGCCATGCTAGGTGCAGTATGCCTAGAGATCCCCTGCCCTGCATGGGAACATCTGTGGCCACCAAAGCTGTCCCAGCTAGCAGAGAATAGAACATATACAAAAAAAACAAGCCCAAGCCTAACTGAGTTCGTATGTTCACTCAAACTGTTTCTGAATTATTCCACTGTAAAGGAAAAACAAGCTGTAATGTTATACCTTCTTAAGGCCCCCAAGCTTCCATGCAGTCTTCTGTGTTCTATGTGACTCACACAATTAACATGATACAGAAACATCATCTGGTAAAGTTGGTGGTTGAACATCAGTAACATAATTGGATCTGATTATTTCCTGGAGTCAGTCAGCTTATTCACATCATCTTTTGCTTTCCCCTTACACGTATACAAAGCTGCATCACTTTTGCAAACTGCTCGTCTGAAGCTTTTTAGATACAAAGAGCACTGCAAATTTGGAACAACTTACCACAAATCTCAGCACGTATTTAAATGGCAGCTATCAGAGCCAACCCTGTTCTACAGGGCTTCTTCTTTCTTTGATTTCACTTTTGATACTGCAAACCCTCTCACATAGAGGAGAACAGACCAACACTTAATATATATAAAGCCTGAGTGAAACTATAAACGCCATTTGGATTTGAAATGAAATTTCACACTACTGCAAAAGAAGAAGTTAAGCACAAGCAAAACACTCCTCAGTCAAAGAAAACATATTGACCTCAAGAGGCTCTGAAGATCCAGACTGTTTGATCTTCAGTATGAATCAAATGAAAATCATATTTAATTGATCTCAGACCAAAACACTGCAGTAAAATCTTGTAACAGCATATTCTAGAATGGCCTTAGGATACCATGCCTTCTGAATTCCTGAGTAGCTACAGCAACACGCTGGCACCTCAGAAGCCCAGAACCAGCGCTCAGGAACTGGGTTTGAAAAGATGAACACATGCACAAGGACAGCCAACAGCAGATCTGACATTTGGAAATAGCACCAATACATAATGGTAAACAAGGAGAACAAATTAAACAAGCGATTCTCTCACTGCTTAAATGCCTGGAAGACCAACCAGTATCTTCCTTCTCCATTCATCTGAATGAGTAATGCTCATCCCTCCCATCTGAGAGCTCTATTCTGCTCACCTCCTCCAGACTCCCCTCAAACCATTGCTTGTCCTGCTTCCCCTTCCTGCCCGCCTCTCCCCTCTTCAGGCTTCCTTTCCCTTTCATCTTTTGCTTCCTTGACCTTGATCTGGTTACAGAATTTAAAACAAAATAGCGGAAGGCAGTGATGTGCAATAAATTCATTTACATTTATTACAGGAGCAGGGTGCCTGCCATGAACACGGGATAGTGCTCTGTTAAGTCACTTCTGTAGCTGACTTTGCCCCTCGTTCCTCTGACATGCCACCATTCAAACAAGTGGCTCCTACACAGGCTGCAGTGCTGCCAAAGGATGCTGTATGCATATGCATGTTATTTTCAGAACAATCAAAAGAGGTGGGCTGGGAAGGGGAAACAACATCAGTTATTTGGAGCTAAGAAGCTAGAGAAAACGTCAAATATTTTTAGAAGGTAATTTAAGCAAGATGAAAGTATTTCCAACATGAAAAGATGGGCATGCTAAAGCCCAGACAGGTCATAGAGGAGTTCAATTCTCCTTTTTAATCTTTTAGTTGCAGAGGGCACTTTTATAACTGCAGTAAATCATAGTCATGAAAGAGAGGAAAGGGCTGAGACAGAACAACTTCACCTCACGTCTGACATCTGTGGACTGTCATTTCAAAATCACACTTTTTTTTGTCTTACTATCGATTATCAGATACACCTGACAGCAGCAGTTAGATCCTAACGTGTGGGGTGCTACATTCCCAAGCTATTAAGAACCACAAACTAAACACACAGTGCATTGGGAATCTTCAGGGCTGGAGATTAAGGCATATAAATAAAGTGATACATGGGTTGCAGCTGAAAAGTTACCATTTGTCCTTGACTCATACACCACTGGCAATTCCACTACCAGGGATGGACTTCTGGTGTCAAAGAAACAGCAGCCTGCTTTTCTCTTGCAGCTGATGACAGCACAGCTCCTCCTCCCCAGTCCCCATGCACACACATCTTGCCTTGCCCCACGCTACAGCAGAGTATTTCAAAGGTCAAAACAAACACAAAGAAATTTAAAGATACGTTTCAGAAGTAAAATATTCTCAGTGGGACACTTCAGTGTGCATCTGAGTTGTTCTTAACTTTGCTCAGACACTCACAGTTGGAGAGAACGGTTGTTCCAGTGAGCATTCTCATAGTGGGAACGTGTGGGAATTCACAAGTCTTGCCCAAGCACCGACCCCAAGACAAGGTGAGAATTCAAACAAGAGCATTTCAGGACTTCCAAAGAGAAGGGAATGTTAGCCACTATGAGGCACAAGCAGTTTGAAGGCAAGTGCTGCAGTACCAAAGACTTTGTATGACTAGAGTGAATATTACTTCAGATTTGATTTGCTTTTAATCCGACAGGCATTCATGTAGGCCCTGTCTCTAAGCAGCTCAAAGTAACTTAACTCATCTCTACTCAGTCATGGTCAGCACAAAATAAGTTTTAGCACATTATCAATTCAAGTACACTGTTTTGTGACAATCATTAAATGTGTGGCAAGCTTCTGTGCTCAGAAACAGTAAATGTGTATGTATACACTGTGCTGCATAAAGGGAAAAGAAACTAACAGAATTCAAAAATCTTACTTAGGTGATCTGACTGCTTCCGCACAGCCAGAACTTAGCTTCCTATTCACTTCCTGAGCAGTACTACCACTCAAATCACTGTCTTTAAAACACTTACCAATAATAATCTTGTTCTTCCTTTGGAATAGTCAGTGTAGTGCTTCAAAGAGCTGTTATATTCAATTTCTGACTTAGCTACATCACTTCACAACAGGCACGACATAAGTTCTAGTGCCACAAAACTACCACCCCACCTTTAAGCTTTATGTCCCAACCTGCAGACTCTTACAAAACATGAAAACCACCACTTCTCTGAATACTAAAACAACAAACTTCAGAGATGTAGATGTTGTTTTTAGTGCCAAAATAACCTTAAGAAATTCCTGCCCTCCTGCTCCCTGATCCCTCAGGCACACTCACTCACCTCTCACATCATGGTGTAAATGGGATCACTACAGTCACCTTTTGGGAGATTTACTCTTTGCACAGACTGCTTCTTGGACACTGCTGCAGCACCACATCCTGCAGAGCAGCAGCAGCCTAGGGGTCTTCTGTGGGGATAAATGGCTGGACTAGGAACAAAGCCCAGCTACACCTTTAGCTAAAGTAACAGTCTGTTAACCTGACTTTCACAGCACACCTCTTCTCTGCTTCTTCTGTGTCCCAGAGGTAGTACCCAACTAAGACACAGAGGCAAAAAAATCATTACCAGTCAACATCCCACCCTGCTACACACACAGGTACAGGCATCCCATTCACCCTCAGTGTCTAACTGGTTAGTACAATCAAAGTTATAATTGAAATTGAACAACTGCTCTTAGTGTGTACTTAATTACAAGTTTACTGATCTTATTTGAGACTTGAAACACTCATGTATCTAAACACACATCTGTTTCTCCCAACAATGCCAGCTGGCCTATTACAAAGTACTATCCCCACTACAAATCTTGCCTTGCTTGCTGGCTGCAGATCACAAACTGTTCTCGCCTCCAAAGAATCAACAGTGCTTTCTAAACTTTAAAACAGTATTTTAAGTCAGGTCAGTAAACCTAGCTTGAACTCAGCCTGACACTGCCAAGTCTATGAAAAAAAAAAAGACGACAAACACAAGGTTTCTTTGCTCAAAATTATGTCAATGTGCAGCATTCACTTTGGTGTGCTGGAATGTGCGGAATGCAAACCTGTAACCTTTAGCTGCAGCAGGCACATGGACCAGGGAAATGAACCATCCCGATAAGCATGCAGTGGTTCAGAACTCCAACTTCCTCTAGGACACTTCAAATTGTATGTGCACAAAGGAGCTAGTGTTAAATTAGTTACTTCATGAGCACCAGTTATGTTAAAACATGACATAAATGCTGAGCTGCGATCCATAAACAGAGGCCCAAGAGATCATTGCTACATCCTGCAGCAAATATGCCAACATTCAGCACTGAGGCTGACCCAGTCCTTGGTTTCTTGGTGCTGGAAACAGATTTTTTCCTTCCTCACTGTCCTAAGAAATTGAAATGCTCCTCTCTCCTTTTCCTTTCAGCTTCACAGAAGATTGCTATTTTCAAGCATTGCTCTTTCTGAGGAGGATTTCAGGGGCTTTATGCTCGGACAGGGCTCTCCAGCTGCAGGTTGGACACTTCTCCTGGAGCAGCACCACACGCACATCCCTTCTGCAGAGGAAAGAACTGCTGACAGCACGATAAGAAACTCTGCAGAACTTCACCTGGGAGCTTTAATCAGAGAAGAATTTCACAGAGTAACCTGAAGCCCAGAAACACTATAATCCATCTATTTACTACTAGCAGTAATATTCCTTTTCACAGTAGAACGCAGAAGAAAGTGTGTTCTGCTTTCCATTCATTCCCCGGCAGTGCTGCATTTGATAATGCCATTTGCTGTGCAAGAAAGTGTTTTTGGTACACAGCTTCATATACCAAAGCTTTTGAGGCCACTGACTCCATGTACCATTAGCGTTGCTTATAGAAAACATTTGTTAGCTTCTTCGTATTAACAGAAAAGTTTGTACATACGTTCTCCACTTAGTTTTTCATAAGAATTCTTTCCAAATGTACCACAGCAGCAAGTTGTGCTTCCTAAGCTGCCACCTCCTCCTTTGAAAACATCCTGGCACAGATACTTTCCAAAAGCAGACCTTCCCAAATCTCAGCTCCACACCCCCAGAAGTTGGTACTGAGGGTGGCAGAAAGTATTTCATAATCAGAATTCATACAGGTGGCCTAACATACTACAGCTGACAGTTGTGGTTAAAATGTGTAAGTCTGTAAATAGCCTACATAATTTTCAGATGAAAGATCAACTCCATACACCCAGGCCCATTTAACAGCTGTGAAAACCACATTATGGCAACAAACGCCACAACCAACTCTAAATCCTGAACAAATTAGCAGGGATTCAGCTAAGTTCCCCACAAGCCCTGTAACAGTTGAGCTTTACAGAGCCCAAGTACAAAGGCTGCACCCTCATCATAAGAATCTCCTGAAAAGATGAGCACATCTGGAAATCCTGAGCTGTGCCACAACCCATAACTTTACCTGCTTGGTACCAACCAAGACAAACCACATGAATAAAGGATACAGAAAAGCAGGTGCAAAAGCACAGATTAGTCTTTCACTGTATGTTCTCTGACAGACTCAAAGCATCCATCAGCAAAGGACAAGGAGAAAAAGCATCCAATAGCTTCTCTTCCAAAATAGTTACTTTGGAAAGGGAAGCATCCACAAAATGTTTCATATTCCTAATACATCCCTTAAGTTTTCCCAAAATTAATAGAAAAGCTACATCTGTAGTACGCCCTGAGAACAGAGAAGAGGAATACGGCCATGGCAAAACCCTGCTGGCAGTTACAGCAGTGACTAATATTTCGAATAGCAATGATATTGTAGATCTTTAACGTGGCTAGGAAAAGAGCAACTCAAATGACAGAAAAGTAGATTTGCATGGCACAGATCTTGTAGGTGCATGTTACTTCACAGAGATGGTGAACGCACTGAGACCAGTGGTGGGATGCCAAAAACTGCAATTTTTTCTACAAAATGATTTTATTGTAAATAGAGATGGTAGGTCAGCTGCAACAGAAAAGTTTTGAGAGAATGAAAGCATTTACATATCCATTTTGATGGAAAGCTGATGTAATCTTTGCAGTAACAACAGATGCCATTCCCCTCCATTGTGACAGCAGAGCACAGATCATCCTAGACAGGTTTGCATGACTGGAACTTCAGCTTTGAGCTGGATTGAGAGTGTGCCAATATTCCTTCTCCTTAAGATGCCACAGCTCCAAGTCATTTATCATGCCTGCAGTTTATCACTCAAAACCCAGATACTGTTTTTGGCAACAGTGCTGTAATTGCTGTTGTTTTAATCCATATTCTAACCCACCCAATTAACTTTAAGGTACATTCCCAAATTAGGAATGAGCAAAAATGCACCTGTTCACGATTTCAGCTTTATGTACTGATATATTCATCACGGTTTAAGGTTTGACCAGAAACCAATGTTGCTGCTGAATGCACTGAACTCAAGCCCTCTATCTCCTGGAACACGTGTTTCACTTCGTGCTGAGTAAAGTCATAAGCAACACATACAAAGCTAATGAAAGAGTTCACATTTCTGTGCAAATTCCTAAAATAATTACAATTCTCAGCTCTGCCCTCAGTTTTTGTCATGATGAGCTCAGGACCTGCTCATCAAAATTATTTGTCATCCTTATTCATCATCTGGTAGTGGGTTCCAAAGTTCCGGCTGAGCAAAGCACTCTTTCAAAGCTCCAGCAGCCCATCCCTTAAGTGCCACTGCTCTCCTGGGACTCAGCAAGAGAAAGATTTCCACTTCACATGGCTGCCTTGACTCAGAGCTGGTCTGAACAGAAACAAAGAGGCCTGTGAGTTACATCAAACCATCCTGGTAGAGACCCTGATGATAACAACATACTACTACTAAATCTCTGCTAAAAGGCAGGATGGGGAAAGGCACTGATTTTTGCAATCCACTCTGCACAGTGTTGTTAGCATCGTTTGGTAATAGATGCACAGGTTGCTATTCTATTTATTCCTCGGTTTTGAGGTTTTATTTTAAACCATGGATGTTGAACAGCTACACAGCACAAAACCTGCTGTTACAGACCAAGAATAAATCAGATATTTATTTAACTACAAACATTTCAGTTACACTGGTTCTATAAGATAACACTCGAAACAGAAAGTCTACAGATGCCAGAGTGAGAAGATCAAAGTCTTCCTCATGTTACAAGACTGCCTGTGTGCAAAAGCAGCAACCATTTGCTGGATACATGAAAAAAGCAATGTTTACTGTAATGAAAAACAAGGGAATGTGTCTATTGCTTTAATCCTAAGTAATTTAGGAATATTAAAAACAGTACAGAACATATCACAGAGCTGCTGTGCCTGTAACATGAGATCATGAAGAAAGGCCATAAGCCATTAGTTAAATCATTATTTTTCAGGAGCTGCTGTTTGTATATGATTTGAAGCATATTTTTTTTTTCCTCCAAATTGGTCATTCGCATGGAAATTAATACATCAAACATAGAAAATGCAGTATTCCTCTTCTGACAACATGGCAGGAGACATTAGATAAAAAGAGTTTGGGAGCTGGCTGATAGGAAGATACACTTCAGCCTGAGCAGCATCGTACAGTAGAAGCCAGCAATTGGCAGGGGGGATGGAAATTCATGCAACAGAGGTGCCTCCATACTGCCCAGTGATGACACTGAACAAGACGAAGAACTTACCAATTTGGTGGACATATCTTCCAGTGTACCCTTGGCACAGTGTCTGTTTGAAAGCCCCAAGCATGTTCTGGAAGTCAGAAAGGAGTTCTTCCAAGCCCTGCATCTAGCAGAATTAAGAAGTCATCTGCCTGAACACAACAGGCTACAGATGCCAAGGCCACATTCATCAAGTTTACCAGCAGACACATACTTGCAACAGACACTTGTGCAGCTCATCAATTCCACATGGAAGTGACACTTCTGGATTTACTTTTGTCCCTTACCATCTCATACATGTGGCTTACACAGCTTTCTTCTGACCCATCTCAAGTTGGCAAGAGAATTCAATCTCACTGTAGATCTTTCTTTTTATTTCTGCTGCAGGAACCACACTCTGCTGATGTGTCTGCAGCTGACAAACTTATGCCTGTCATGAGACAGCTTCACATCAGACAACCAATATACAGATAAATGGGAAATTATTAACTGTGGAAGGTGTCACAGCATTGGAATTCAGGTCATACACAGTGAAATGTAACCTGCTGAACAGTTTTGGTCCCATTGGCTTTGGGCAATGGAAATTAACCTGCACAGCACTGTAAATGGCCCTAGCCAACAGCAGACCCCTCTGACTGATAGGAGAAGCTGAAAGCTGACAGTAGTTTGTAACCAAAAAAGCTTGGGGACTACTGACAGGCAACTGAGAGCTCTGTATGTGTGCACAGGGTGCGCTAGATGACTACAGCCAGATTAAAGCATAGCTGCAAGTCCTAGCCTAGATAAAACTTGAAGATTAAAGCTCATGTTGTAGGTGTATAAAATGTTACCACTGCTTTCATTACAAGTCAACCTAAAAATGTTTCCATTAGACATCGCTGTGATTACAAACATGCAAACTGATACTTTAATCCTCAAGAAAAGGTGTTAGTGTAGTGGGAGAAGAGGCACAACTGCTCCAAGATTGTCTCATTGTGTGGCACGCACCTGCCAGAAATCTTGGCAACATTAACACAGTGTTAATGTAATCCCTCAAATATTTAGTGCTGAAGTTCTGGTTATTTAAACATACAAAGATGTTTCCGTCTCTCAAGGATCAGCAGTGATATGTGATTAGGTGTTTGTATAAAGCTGCAGAAATCTGGCTGAATGAAAATAACCTGAAGGAAAGAAGAATGAGAAACCAGAGACAGCACCTGTGTTTCCTGAGGCTAAGTATGTCATACCAACCTGATAGTGTATTTTTCAGAAAAAGGGGAACACCACGTATGATGTGAACTACATTAAAATGCTTGAATCATGTGACAAGCAGAGTTAAGAGTGAAAACAAGGAGATGAACAGACAAACTACAAGTTAGCTAAGGAGCCAGTTAAAAAAAGAATTAATCCATATACTTGGAGTAGCAGGTTAAAGGATTTAACTGCAAAGTGTCACAAGGACTTGTCTTTAGCAATAATCTGAGTGTTTCTGAAGAGACACTCAAAAGAACACTGATGAAAAGCCTACAATGTATCAGCACAAAGCATGAAAACGTATGACTGATAACTTGAGCCCTAGAAATAAAACAAAGTTCAGTGCAAATCCAGCAGTATGGAATTAAAACTTCATCATTATACACATGGAACCTAGAAACAGATGAGGTATAATCTGGAAACTAATTAGTTAACAGTGACTTTGGAGAAAGTTCTCCATGGTATTTAACTAAATTGAACAACTAACTGAAAGGCCCCCAAATAACCAGACTGTTAATATCTTTTGTCAGGTGTTTGTCGGGATTATTTTAACTCCCAAAAGGTTCTCAGGAGGTTTTTCGGTGTCTTTCCTCTCTGCTCATCTGCTCCTTATCTTTGTCTGTAAGGAAAACTGGGTGCAGTTCTTCACATAGCACTTACCTCAACCAGACAACGTTTCAGACAGGAACGTGCACTAGGCAGAGCCAACAGGACATCCATTAAGTGCACTGATCAGCAAGACAGTTCTTAACCTCAGGATCTAATTAAAAGGGATTACGATAGTCAGGGCAGTACTGCAGTGCAGGCCACGCACGACGTGTCGATCTGCTGACATTAAGTTCTTTTTTATGCAAGACTTAAAAGAGGCTCCTTAAAACATTTACAGATACATAAGGAAGATAGATGGGGCTTTCTTAAGCCACACTGTACCTTACAACATCACTGAAGCTTGCAGATCCCTGACGTGCAGCTGAACTCCGACAGATGTACAGGGTGAGAACATACAGTAACTGCAGCACAGCTGAGCACGAAGGGCGAAGAGCTTCAGGAATACAACCAGTGCAACGTGCTGATGGGCTGCTCCTAACATGCAAGAAACACCACCCGTTTTCACAGCCTGTATCTTTCCCTCTAGTCTTGTTTTCCCGAGCACCAACAGTTCTCCAAGTTTTGGTGCGATCAAGTCAGTTCTTTCAGAGAACAGAATGTTACCATTCAGTACTTCAAAGGACCCCTATTTAACTTGTTGCCTTTTTGAAGCTGCAGTGCAAAGTATAAACTTTATGTGCCCAATATAGCTTTCACATGGTTGGATAAGCAAACTAGACAAATGCCACTTTCCCTGGCCTCCAGCACTTTGAACTTTTGGTTGTCGGAATCTCACATTAGTGTTCCATATAACACATAAAAGTGAATTTTCAGACAGTGGTTAAAACCAAGGCTCATTTAACAATACGAGCAGTAACTGCTAAAAGGTCTTACAACATATGGAATTATATCTTCATAATAAAAATAAACATGCAAATTTCATTAGACAGAATGTACTGTGATATTTCACAATAGATTCATTGTCCTGCAACCATTTTTTTTTTAAACCAGTTCTCTGTAAAAGCACACAGCCAAGCTGTTAGATGGCAAGTTTAGCAGTGGCTCATCCTGAAAGCATGTGCCACAGATGATCGTACTGTCAGCACATGAGCAGATCTGTTTTTGTTGCTGTTGCTTTTATTTTAGTAAACAAACAAGCCAAAACCAAACAAGTGGACCAGTAGTGCCCTCGCACAGGCACACCCCATGGAACATAACATGACAGACTGGACTGCAGTTACACCCATGAGGCACACATTCAGAGTCGACCACTCTTCATAACACACATAATTTTAACATGGTATCTACACCTCCTTCACAGTTTCCCTCTGTGCTAGTTCAGAGGAAGTTCCCCAGTTTCTCAGCGTAGACAATCCATTGTGTGACCTCCTCCCAGTGTGCACAATAAAGAGCAGAGCTTCTGTTTCACAGCCTCAAAGGGCAGTACAACCCAACACAACCCCCAGCCACCTGCGCACCCAGTGAGACCGGTGTGGAAGCCCAGGGCCAGACAGCACAGCAGGCAGGCAGCTCTCAGCAGGACCCAGACCCTGAGAAAGCCCACCAAGGGGAAACACCAGTGCTTTTCCAACACCGACCAGGCATCGGGGCAGCTCAGGAAGGGGAATCACTGCCCAAGACCAGCACACAGTTTGGTTCCCCACAAGCACCACTGAATGGCAGTCAGGACACTGAATGCTGCCTGCCCCGCACACCAGGACCCACTCCTACACACCTTTGCTGCAAACTTCTCAGGCCCTTTTGAGCACACTGGGCAGGAAGTCCTGATTTGAACAATTCTTTCAACCTGCAGGACTAATATGTGCAAACATACTAAAAAACACAAGTTAAACATAACATTTTATTTTTTTAAGAGCTGCAAACTGCCAAAAAATATCCATAAAGCACTTTTATTTGTCACAAGGCAGCAACATTCTAGTTTAATACCAGAAAGCTATTTTTTTTCTTGTTCTGCCATGGCTACCTATAGCACTTCAGTCTGCTTTCAGAAGCTCTGCAAGAATTATCAACAAAGTTCTGAAAAATACACATCAAAGGCTGCTTAGCCCAGCCTCCCTCCCAAATCACTAACAAAAGCAAAAATCTCCAAGCCCTTTCTGGGGGAACCACATGAAAGAAACAGGAAGAAATATGGCCTGTTTGGCATGTCTGCGTGCCAAAATATCCTAATACAGATGAAGGTTTTCTTGGTAGCACTGCTGCATTAGATCCATGAAAGAGTCAAAAGGGAAAATACAGATCTGTGCTTCCTCACGCACGTGTGTGCCTATTTACCAAACCCAGCCAAGTCTGCCTGCATGTGTTCAAAGAGAGACGAGGGCACACGAGGCATGCTTCCAGACAGAAGGGAGTCAACTGCAGAGATCACTGACCGATGGCTCAATGAAAGCCACACGTGGAAAATAAATCACTTCTTTGTTTTCCTGAAGACGAAACGAGCCTAACTGGGCACGTTGTGCCCCCAGAGCTGCCACAGCAACACAGTTCTGGCAGCAGAAGAGTTCCTTCTCCCCACCCCCTGCTGCCATCCCAAGCAGTGTCTCCTGCTTTGCTGTATGCAAGGCTTTAATTTTCGTCACTTGGAAGTGACAAACCCCCTTTTACAGAAACAAAAGACTGTAACTGTATATCACAATCATAAGGTTTGTGACAGCCAAATTTGGCTAAATGCTAGTTTTTACCAGATCTGCACAAAGCTTACCTGTCAACCGAGCTGTTGTTTCGAGTATTCAGTTTTATTACAATAAATGACAGCTTTCCTTCTCTAGCTTTTATTTCAGATTAGCAAGAAAGCGTTGCACCTTAATGAAATACACAGTAACTACAACAGATGAATTTATCTGAAGCACAATGCAAGCCTCCAACCCCCCCCCAAGCATTCTAGCTCTGTGAATGGCAGCAGTGCGAAGAGCTTGCACTGACAAGCAGCAGCATGGAAAGCCTGCGTAAGGAGCAAAGGGGAGACACTGAGGTGAAGTCACACATCACATCCAACCTCACCACACCACACACCATCTCAAGGTGTTATGGATGCAGACAGCACGGAGCACAGCCAGCCTGTCAGGTGCCCAGACACAGAAGCAAACAGCCACCTTTCCACCAAAGTGCCTATAAAGAATCCTGAGCAAGTTTAAGCAAGGCAGGAATGTGATTGTGTCATCGGCCTTTTAGCACCATGCATACCCTTTATTTTCCTAATGACTCAATTATGCAGGTAAAATTAAATGCCTGAAAGGAGTTCTTCCTGGCCCCAAAAACTGAAAATCCTTGTGTTTATCCACAAGTCAGCTAATGCAGGAAGGGCAACACCACAAGCTTTCTCACTTTCTTACCTTGTATGGCCAAACCTGGACTGGGAGGACCAGACGCATGGCTCAGGCTGGGAATAAGGACAATCTGGTGGTTTGTTTTAACTCTGTAGCATTCTAGTAGCATTTCACAAACTTCTTGGGGTCATTCTTATCATGGGTATTTATGCACTACAGAAAAAGAAAACTGCAGGAACTGTTAGACCTGGAGAGCTGCAGCAATCCGTAACCACCAGCTCCTAACATGGGATTAAACACACCTGAGCCCATCAAACATCTCCAGGGCTCCTGGGTCTCTGTTGCATTTTTTACTATAAAAACACTACATACAGTAGAATGTTATCACAGATGAGCTAGAAGGTGTCCCTCTAATAGAAAGAATGTCTTACTGCTCTAGAAGAAAAGGCCTTTATTCAATCTTCTTGGGTAAAGCAGGCAAATCTTGTGGTCAAATCACCTCTAAAGAACATAGCAGACTTCAAAAAAAAAAAAAAAAGGAGGCATTGCAGAACAGTCTGCAGACAGAGGTACAAAAGACTGGGACAATCCAGCTTGGAAAGAAAAAGAAAACAAAACCCAAAGAAAACAGAACACACATCTATACAATTGCAAATGAAAAAGCTACCGGGGGGGGGGGAAAAAAAAGATTCTTTATTCTTTCTCCTGCTACAAAAACTAGGAGGTGCTCAATGAAATTACCATGCACTGGGGCTATAAAAAAAAAACCAACAGGAAATATTTTTGCCCAAGTTGTGGAATTCATTGCATAGCATAAGGTAGAAGGCTAAAGGTATAAACTGCTCCAAAGGCTTAGGCAAATCCACAGCTGACGAATGCACCAGGCATCATTACCCACACAGCCTGCACAGCTCCTCTGGCTCAGGCCATCCCTGGCTGCTGGCAGACACCCGAGGAGCCATCAGTCCCTCATCTGCCTGCTCTGCTTCTTTCCCCTTATGATTTACTTCTGGCCACTGTCACAGACCACATGCCAAGCTCCACACACACTCCGCAGCCCTTATTATCCCATCATTCACATGTTCTGATAATTATTTCACATGAACGGGTTTATTTCCCAGCTCTACACTGTAATATATTAAAAACATACTATCTGCAAATTATGTGTAGTTTAAAGTCACTTCCTTAAGTTGATTAAATAGGAGAGAATTAAATGAAATTCCCAGCCTTTACAGTTCACCCCTTCCATCCGTACATCCAAATGCCATTTTACCAGGCTGCAGTTCATTCCCTACCACCACCATTTCATTTGTGCACCTTCCACAGACATTTGTTTTCATCCTGTGAAACCATTAGAAGAATCAATTTGAACTCCAAAGCAAGCTGAGAGTAATGGACTACTGTGTTTACGTAGCAGTAAGTACACAACTATTTAATTGGATCTATTTGCTAAAAACTGCATCTTCCAAAGCAACAGCAGCATCCACAAGGAGCTGCCATACATTTCTTATGTAAACCAAAATTTCCAGTATTTTTTTTTCCTGCTTAAAACTGCTTAAAATAACAATCATTGACTACCGAAATAGTGCCACAGAAGGCACGTCTCCCATCTAGTTTTACTCCTGAAATTGAACACTTACTCAAAGGGAAGTAATTAAGTTGCTGCCCCTTTTCAGCAAGACAATTCCAAGACTGATGTCATAATTCAAGCGACAGGCTGTGAACAGCTCTGCAACCATAGCATTTAATTTAGAAGTCAGCACTTGACACATTGAAGTATTTGGAATTCCTGAAGTCTGGCTGTCTGCACAGTTGCATAATTTGAACAGGAATAACCTACTTACAACCAGACAAGATAGAAGTATGTCAACAGACAATCTCTTCTACGTCAAGGGACATCTCCTTCCTCGTCACATACCAGCAGCAAGAGCATCACTCACTGATCTGTCACAGTTTGGTTTTCTTCTCCTTTAAGTTAGTCAACTACAGTGCTTTCATGAGCTGTTACATTTATCATCACATCTTCCCACAGAAATATACACAAATGTTCTCAAAGATCATCAAGAAATAAGTTTACATGTGCAACAGACTCCAAAAGTGAAATGCTAGATGTGCAGAAACCAACACCAGTGCAAAGGACCCAAGGCCTCCTCTCTGCCAGGGCCACGTGAGATCACACAAGCACCATCCATCTTACAGCAGGTATCACACAACCGTTTAGGAGAAGGACACAAACATAAAAAGCCTCCAGAAATAACATCTGGACACTTGTTCAGCTTCACACACACAAGGGAAGCTGTATTTTCTTTCGCCCCTCCTAGCAAACAGCCGACCAGACGCTCAGCACAGCAGACATTTGCTACAGACACCACAGAAAGAAATCACCCTTTTAAAAGTTGCCAGTTTATGATTAACCTCCTGTTGCAAAAAAACATGGCAAGGGTTCAATTTCACTTGCTAACTACTTCTCTTACGTGCTACAGAAGAAATACATGAAGACACTCCTCCCCCTAAACTTGACACTCACAAAAAGAGGAATTCTCTCACCCTGTTAAAAAACAAGAACAAAAAAAACCCAACAGCGCAAAACCTCCTGCGTGGGAAAGCAAAAGTGATCCCTCCTCCTCACAGGTGAGCATCCAGACAACCAGCATCCACCTGGGGAGAAAAAAAGCAAGGGCTGGAAATTCCCTTCTCCTGGAAAGGGATTGCTTTGAGTGTTCACACCAATTAGAGTTTCAGATTAAAACCAGCTGTTTAAACAGAAGAAGTCCCCAGGGAGACACACTTACAGTATTATAACTAGTTTTTGGTATAAACAGCTTTACATCAATGGAAGTATTTATATTGGTAGAGCTATATGCAAGCTAGCAGGTTAACACTTGTTCAGCTCTATCTTAAATAGATTCACTCAGAGCCAGGCAACCTCTCCAGGCGCATCACATCTTGGATCTGCATTACACATGGATATCAAGATGCAACAGGAGAGCTCAATGGCAGAAGAGCAGCACATGTGAAATGCCCCACGAGACTCCTGGACACCAGCCTGTGCCAGACAGCCATTCCCACCCAGTATCACCTTGCAGGGTTCACAGAGCAGTCCCATGTCACTCCGTGTACAACAGCTTGCTGCTAGAAACCAGAGGTCAGCTCAGCAGGTGGGCTGGGTGACCTCCACCTAAAGAGAAGCCAGGAGAAAAGAACGGAGAGAACACAGGGGGCAAACATGTCAGTGGGAAAGCTGAGAAATTTCCCTCATGATAATAGGGCAAACTTCACGTGAGGAAAAGAGTGAATGCTAGAGACTTCTGGAAACACATGAGAAAGGCTGGATGGGAACAAGAGGCAGACAAAAATCAGGAGACTTCCAAATTGCATGTACGACTAGAGAAAAGAAATGCAGTGCATTTTAGACCAGCAATGTCCAACTTGAGATCTGCAGATGCCTAGGGAACACACACAGTACTCCCATATAGAAAAGCAACCCAAAGGCAGCCCCAGATTGCAGGGCACAGCTGGGTGACCCCTCTGGCACACACAGCAAGAAGTACCACACATGGGAGCAGGCACCATGAGGTGTCTATGGGAACAGATGAGACACTAAAGGACAAACAACAGAAGCCTCCTCCTTGGGAACATGCAGGAGAAACGCCTGCATCCCAAAGGCTGGGGGCAAAACATCAAGGTGTGTAAATACATGTTGGGTGTGCCAGCTCTTAGTTAATGGGATAGCCAGCTCTTGTAGACAGTCAATGGGATAACCATTACAGAAGGCACAGCAGGTTGCCCCTCAGCATTGGGTAACCCCACAGTGCAGGGAGATGGAGGAACTGCCAGCAGGTCTGCAGGAAGACGTGCTCCTCTATTGGGGTGGAAGAGCTCACAGAATGGCCTGGACTGGAAAGGACCTCAAGGATGATGAATCTCCAACCTCCCCGCCACATGCAGGGCCACCAACCTCCACATTTCACAGCAGCCCAGGCTGCCCAGGGCCCCATCCAACGTGGCCTTGAACACCTCCAGGGATGGACGGGGCATCCACAGCCTCTCCAGGCAGCTGTTCCAGCACCTCACCGCTCTCAATAACTCAGAGGTTTTTGGGGACAGGACAAAGCCCCCCGGGACGGCTGTGCTCCATGGGCAGCACCGGCCCAGCACACCCGTGCACGGAAAGCATCACGGGGGAGCTCCAGAAAGCAGCAAGACCCCTACCCGGAGCGTTCCTACACGAGAAACGCCAGCCTCCGAGCAGCCAAAAGCACCACCTCCCCCCTCCGCATCCCCATGTGCCAATGTTTACGTCGATACGTGCGGCGGATCGGGACCCGCATCACGCACAGCTGAGCCCCGCACCCCCCGCGGGTCGCGGCCCCCGGCAGATGGGCGGCGGCGGGAGGAAAGGGGGGGCAGGGGGGGAACAACAAAAGGCCGCGGGCTGCCGGCACCGCGCGCAGGGACGGGCCGAGGGCCTCGACGGCGGAACAGAAGGGGTCGGGACAGCGCCGCCCCCCCGCACACACACGCAGATACACACGCACATACACACACACGCACACGCGCGCTCTCCCCTCAGGGCCGCCCCGCTCCCGGCCGTTCCGCCCTTACCTGCGGTCGCTGGGCCCGGCGGGCTCTGGAGGCCGAGCCCCCTATCTCGGCGCTGGCCGGGCCATGGCGGAGGGAGGCGGAGGAGGAGCAGAGGCCGCCGCCGCCGCCGCCACCACCGCCGCCGCCTCCCCCTCAGGCGCGGTGCTGGCGGGGCGCCGAGGCGGGGTGGGGGGGGAGGGGGAAGCAGCCCCGCGTGCGCGGCCGTTGGCGGCGGGGCGGCGCGCTGCGGCTCGGCGGGAAGGGGAAGGGGAGGGGCGGGGGCCGCGGGAGGGATCCGACGGTCCGAGCTCCCGCGCGCCGCGCCGCCCGGCCGGGCACTTTGTTTGTGTCCCACAGTGCAGCGCGGCGCGGGGGGGCGGGGCCGGAGGGAGGGGCGGGGCCAATGGGATTGCGCGTGCGCGGTGAGCGCGGTTGCGGGGGGTCGCGAACGTGCGGGGAGCGCGGCGGCGTCCGGCTGTGTGCGCGGGAGGGACGCGGTTGTGCGGCGGCGGGCACGTGGGACGCCGCGGTGTTGCGTGCGTGCACGGATTGGGAGCGCGAACCCTCAGGCGCGGGGTGCAGCGAGCAGGCAGGCGGTGCATGCGTGCATTCGTCGGGAGCGTGCATTCATCGAGAGCGTGCACGCAGAGCACCTCGGTGCATGCACGAGGGGACCGAGAATGCGTGCACCAGCCGCCCCAGTGCATGCATGCGTGTATGCGTGAAGCAGGACTTGCGTACACACGTCTCCTTGCACTGTGCGCGCTGCACGCCCCAGTGTGTGCACATCCAGGGTTGTGCACTCTGCACACGAGTGCGTGCAAACCATGCACAGTGCACGCCATGGTGCGTGCGTCCCCCAGGTCCTCATCCCAGTGGGTGTGCTGCACAAAATCTATTTGAAAAACGCCTCCTGAAAAGTGGCACAGTGCTCCCAGCCTCCTCAATAGAACCCCTGGGGCCGTTTTCGACTGTTTCTTGCAAAACCAGAGGAAGAACGGAACCCCAGCGGGCTGCAAGATTGTGCTTGCTGCTGCTTAAATTTCTCCTCCTGCTTCCCCTGGCTTTGCATTTGCACGGAGCTGCACGATAAGCCTGCTGCATTGCTCTATGTGGATTGCTTTGGTGAAAAACTGGAGTGAAATAGCATCAACTGAAGCAAATTGTGTGTGTGTGTGAGCGCGTATGCAAAGGTTGCTCTCGCTTTTTTCAGCCGACAAATAAGAGGTAATTTGCAAGGCGAGGAAGAATGCTCACCCTCCAAATTCTGCTCCAAAAAGCGCACAGCCGGGGGTGTATCATGTTTGCAAATGGAGCGATGGAAAACGTTACAGCCTTAAAGCACTCTGCAAGAGCAGCTCCTGCAGAGCTCAGCCATCCGGCACGGCTTCCTCTGGGGCAGTGCTGCTCTTCCTGCTGCTGAAGCCTTTAGGATTGGGAACATCTGACTTTGGGAGCATGCAAGTCCAGCTCGGAGCGCACGCACAGGAACTGTCCCACCAGGAAGCCACCAGCATGCTGATTGCTACCGCTGCAAAAAAAAAAAAGAAAAAAAAAGTGCTGCTGGTGCAGCTTTGCTCGCTGCTTCCGCCTGTTTTGCAGCAGGAGGTCCCAGAGCACAGTGCTGGGGGCCCTGGGCAGGATGCAGCAGTGCCCATCGGTGTGACACATCCCAGGGTGCTGCATTGCTCCCACACTTTAGCACGTTAAAAAGAAATTCATGCTTTGTTTAGGGGCTGGGAAGGGAACTGAAAAACAGCCTGAGAGAAACATTAATAAAAGCTGAGAGGCGATAGGCAGGAAACCCTTTATTGAAGAGGTAAAGGCAGAGTCACAACCAGAGTTGCCCTCAAACTCAAACACAAAGATAAAATCAGAAAATGATACTTTTTTCCCCTTGCAATGGAAGTCCCGAGCTTGGTTCTGCTGGATCCATTCTGCAGCTGATGGGATCTGTGCATCCCAAGGGTGACAGCGGGTGCTGCCGGGCCACGCGAGGAGCGATGCTTTGGAGGAGGGATGTGGGAGCAGCATGGTCAAACACAGACAGTCTGTTTTTGTTTTTTTTTTCTTAGGGTACAGACAGCTACTGTACAAAACAAACCAGAAATCTGTAATAAATACACAAGAGGCTCAGTACATTGCTACAATCCTTCACTGAAGGGAAACACATATATACACATATATATCCTAATATATAACCTCTTTGATAAATCAGCATAAAGGCTACGTGTTGCTATGGGAAGGCAGGAGCAGACCCCATGTCCCCGAGCAGGACCCACCAGCCCCCCAGAAAGCCCCAGAAGGCCCAAACTGAGCAATATTTCTGCAAGGAGCCACCAGCTTGCCTTGGCCATGGGTGGGCGCCTGCAGCTGCACTGCAGCATTCCTCCTTTGGCATCCCAGGGGCAAAACAAAGGGCACAGCGTGGGGTCTGATGCAGCAGGGAGCTTTTTGCATAGGGGAAGCACTGCAGAGCAAATGTGAAAAGCTGGAAAGACCTTTACGGGATGCAGAGCTCCTATGCAGGGCTGATACTTGCAGACATTTTCCTTGGCACTGTCTCAGGCTGAAATATCTGCCCCATCCTAAATGGATGCTGCTTACACCGCTGGAGAGGAAACACATGCTTGCCTTTGAGTTAAAACCCTCTCAGCTGCAAAGCGGAAAAGAAAACAACCCAGCGAGGCTACATGACTTTAGCATCCAGCTATTTGTTAGTGCAAGAGGCCTTAAATTCCTGGAGATTAATTAGCAGACAGAGAACATTGCCCGAAGGTAGGTCTGAACTGCAGCCCAAGCAGCTCTGGATCCAGACTGCGCAGCTGGCTTTTGTTTTTGGCTTTTCTCAAAAAGAGCCCAGCCAAAACGTTCAGCCCCTGCTCTCCTTGGTTCTGCAGCCCTTGGTGTCACTCACAGAGGGGTCCATGTCCCTCCTAGGGGACAGATTTCACATCACAGCTTTGGCAAGGGCTCTTCTTCCAACCCCATTTCGGACCTGCACGATGGGCACTGTGGTGGGGAAGAGTCCACATGAATTTTGAAGTGATCTCCCTTGCTCCGAGCACACAGTCTGCATCCCCTCTCCTAAATCTGTATCCCATTCCAAAATTCTGCATCTCGTCCAAAAATCTGCATCCTTCTCCAGAATCTCCATCCCTCTCCAAAATGTGCATCCTTTCCAAAATCTGCATCCCTCTCATCCCTGCAGCTGCCCAGATTCACATCTCCGTGCAGTGAATGACAGCAGAGCCTCCTTGCAGACAAGGCAAGCTCTCTGCTTGAAAAGCTTTCATCCTGCTGTATAACAATGGGGACAAAAGCGATTCCCCCCAAGGCACGGTTTGCAATATGGACCTGATGTTTGGTCACCTCCACGCTGGCAAAACAATTGCATCATGCACAGCCCTTCTTGCAAAAGCTCCCTCCCATGTGCAGGGTAGGATCGAGCAGCTCCTGCACCAAGAGCAGCTCCATGAGGCAGCTTCATTTTGCAAATGGGGAAAGTAAAATGTAGCAAAAATCCCCAAATATCCACCCACCGTGCGATGTCAATGACAAAACATTTGCAAATTCCAGCCCTGCTCCCAAGGCTCTGGCTGCTGCCAGCACACATCCAGCGAGAGGCGATTGCTTCAAAAGGGGAGAGGTCAGTGAGTGAGCAGCATCTGCAGCATGGCCAGAGCGTCTGGGCTGGGAGAGGAGTTGCAGCCCTGTGGGACTCCCTGTTGGAGTTTCCAGCCCCAGATGGAGCCAAATGCTGGGGCTGAGCATCCTCGTGTGCCCTGGGCTCGAGGGATTGGGGCTGAGCAGTGGCACCGGTTGGGTCTCATCTCCAGAATGAAAAGCACAGCTGGTAAAGTGAGCGCGTGGCAGGCAGAGCCAAGAGGATGGGAGAGGGGATGTGGGTGCAGCCAAATGTCTGCTTTGCAGGGGAACAGGGACAGCAACAGGCATTTCAGAGCCAGAGCGCTGCAGAGCTTTAATTAATCCTTGGGGCAACCCTGCAAGTGGGAACAGGGGTGGGATTGGTTTTATAGTGGGGAAATGGAGGTGAGGAGATGCGTGTTCCTGGTGGGGCTGCAGCTCAGGGAGGAACAGCGGCTGCGGGGGATGTTTGGAGGCAGAGCTCTGGCACCTCCTGGGTTATAAATCCAGCAGAAGCCGCCACGACCGCCTATAGCCCAGCCCTCGGCTGATTCCCTTCCAGCCACACGAGCCACTTATCTCCAGCTGAAAAACCACAGCCGATAAAATGCTCAACACACCCACACTGCTGCATGGCACGGACAGCGACCTCAGCTGCACAACAGCGCTTTTGCAAAGAAGCCCCAATTTTACCACATCCCACACCACCACCACCCACCCCATCTTTCCTGAACCCGCAGCCCCAGCCAGCCAAAAAGGAAAGGACACAAATAAGTGATTCCTCCTTATCTTGCTGCCCTTATTCCCCTTTCTGAGGTAGACGAACCGCCGGGCTACCAGCAGCTCTCGTCCTCAAGCAAGCCTGCGGCACAGTGGCACTCAGTGGCCTGCATCCCCAGCCCTGTGCCCCACTGTCCCCACTCAGCACTGCCGCAGCAGGCAGGTGGCAGTGGCTGGCGGTGGCCCCGGGGAGCTGCATTTCTCCGGTGCGATGACGGTGCCGGTGTAGTGGATGCAGGAAGCATTGCGTGTCCGCACGCCCTCGCCACACGTCTGGGAGCACGGCGACCAAGGGCCCATGCGCCAGAGAGGACATGGGATGTCACCGCAGGGTTTGATGTCCTCAGGCTTGAGGGCTCGGTCGCAGGTGGCTGAAGGTTGGCCTTCGACATCCCGGCACTCCACCGTCCGTCTTTGCCAGCCAGAGCCACAGGTCTTGGAGCACTCGGACCAGTCGCCCAGCACCCACTGCGAGGTGAGCATCGGGCGGATGACGTTGGCTGACTTCTTCTCTTTGTCCTTCTGCTTGCTGAAAGGGACGTCTTTAGGGATGAAGAAGGTGTACTTGACTTTGGGTGGGAACACCTCGCTGGCGATGGTCAGCAGTTGGACGGTCAGGGGCTCTGGGAGCTGCCGGAAGCTCTGCAGCCTCTCCAGAGTCGTCATGGAGCCGCTGTACTTGAGGATGGTGCCCTTAATGAGGATGTCCTGCTCCATGGCCGAGATGGCGAAGTCGCCGTTCAGCAGGTACCTGCCCTCCAGGGTCCTCAGGGCCAGGTAGTTCCCGTCATGGCGCACCCCGCGGTGGCTGCGCTGCTTGATGTCAATGTTGGTTGCCCCAGCTGGGATGGTGACGATGTCATTGTAGCCGTACCTGAATGGGGTGAGGGGACATGGTTATTTTCCTGGCCTTTCCAAGGGGGATCGTGGCTCTGAAGCCATCTGTCAGTACCCAAGAGCACTGCAGAACTGGAAACACTGCAGTTGTGCCAGATGTGCGCTAGGCTGGAAGGATTTACTAAATTAAACACAAAAATGAGCAATGCAATCAAACAAATTAGCACAGTTATCAGCCTTGGTAGGAAACTATGTTTCCCCTGGTCCCCTTCGTTTGACACGACTGCAGCATTTGGCACAAAAAGCCAAGGTGCCCCCATGGCTTTGTCAGTGCTGATGGCACAGGGGGAAAGGCGAGCCAGGCACTGCTGGCACCGCGTGCGTTGGCCAGATGTCACTGCTCACACCCAGTCAGGAGCCAAACAGTTAACAGCACAGCCACCTCCGATCTCATTGGTGCCAACTGGAAAGCCTTTCCTAGAAAACAGCAAGAACTAGGGCAGCAAAAATACTGCTCACCGCAGGCGGGCATCGCTGCACCAGGCACCCCAGGCTCCTCTCGGAAGGGTTGGCAGCCCCATCCCGATGCCAAGAGCTCCATTTGAGGATACTGTGCTGGAGGAGGTTTTTTCTGCAGAGCACGACCCTTGGGAACACTTTGTTTTTCCCTTGGCTCAGGGCTGCGTCCCCGTGTGCCCCCAGTGCTGCAATGCTGCCTGGTGACAGTGACAAAATGCCACCCTGGCACCCCATCCCCCCACATGAATCACGCCGTGGAGCTGGCAGGGGGCTCACACACATTCCCCAGGTTGACGCTGCGGTCGGGAATTATGGTCAGAGTATTTTGGAACAAAGCCTCAGGGTCAAAGCCTGCTCTCAGTCGCCCTGGCCTCCATAACCCCGATCTTAATGGGATCTCTTCTTGGCTGTAGCTACCACGCTAATCTCTCTTTAGTCAACCACAAACAATTCATAGGAGAATGGAAGCTCCATTCATCTGGCTCCCTGGAAGGAAACCAGTTAGGAAATCTAATTTGACTGAGTGAGTCACCTCGCCGCATGGAATTGGATGTGCTGGGCTTTGTTACTATCTGTTCAGCAAAAGCCTCTGCGGGATGCATTAACTCCAGCTCTGTGACAAAGCAGCAAAGATTTTGGGCAACAGAAAGGCCTGCCCACATCCTGGGACCTTATGGAGCTAAGGACCTTTGATATTCCTAGTAAAGGAGAATGAGAGGGGGATGGTTTCCCAGGCATCGTGCTGGTTTGCAGCAGAGAGAAGCAGGAATGGGTTTTGCTGCACGAGAGCAAAATGCACCACGTCAAACACGCAGCTCACCCTTCTGCAACACAGCACCTTTCAGAGCTGCGTCCTGAGCAGCACCGTGCAGACACAGCAGAGCAACGCAGAGGGGACGCGTGGGGTCGGTGCAGGGGAGCCCAGCTGTAGAAACGCTGCCTCTGCTCTTTGCTAAGCCCTGACTCGATCTTGTTTCCTTTGCGGCGAGCGTAGGAAGCGCTTACGCAGACATTGGGCTTTGTGAACATCTGCCCAGCACCCCTGGGCTGCCCGCAGGCACGGAGCAAGCAAAGCTCCCCGGCCAGATGTTGCCGGGTCAGGTGCTCTGCAGAGCCAAAGCATCTTTTCCAATCACAGCCTCAAGAGGAACAAATGTCTCTGTGCTCCCTTCCTACAGCCTGATGCTGCTTTTCCCCCCTGCCCATCTCCAGGGACTGCTCTCCCCTGTGCCTTACTTGGATCGGTTGAGTGAGCCGGATATTTTCCTGCAGGTTGAGCCGTTGCCACCGCACACCCCGCACTTGTCCAGTTTCTTGGAGGACCCAACAACGTGATCACAGCCAGCCTTGATGCACTGCCCATGCACACAGATGGATAGGGTCTCCGGACCACACAGCGTCCCATCTATCACCTGGGGAGAGCAGACAAGGAGCGTGGAATTTGCAGGAATTTGCTCTGAAATGGGTATAAAGATGGACGTTGGGAACTGACATTGTGAGATATCTTACTTTGGGCTCAAAGACTTTAAACTCGCTCCTTCCCCTGGCTCGGCAGAAGAGCTTGCAGCGGTCCCGGGGGGACACCCCGGCGTACTTGGGGACCCACTCCAGCTGGTTCCCCTCCAGATCCGTGAAGTTGTAGCTGTTGTATTTCTCACACTGCTGCTCCCGAAAGCTCTTGCCTAAAAGGAAAGGCAAAACAATGACCCAAAAGCCCCGTGCTGCAAGTAAGGAACTCTCATCCTCCTCAGCAGAGACGTGGGAGAGACGCAAGGACAGTGGAAGCATGCAGAGAGGATGATGCTGCTTGTATCCAACGGACTGCAGGGTAATCACGGGGTGCAGGAAAAAAGCATGGGGTGAATGGGAACAGCAGGGAGCTTACCATCCTGAGGGCACTCGTCGGTGTGGCACGACTGGTAACGCGTGCGCTGCCCCTCGCAGTAGCGGCCGCCGTGCTGTGGCCGGGGATGATCGCAGTGGCGGTGGGAGAACTGCACGCCACCGCCGCACGTCCGTGAGCACGAACCCCATGGGCTCCATGCACCCCAGCCGCCATCAACCGCCGGCTGCAAGAGGCCACGAGAGGCTGCCAGGGTGGAAAAAGTGCAACCATCCCCCCCAGATCCTCCCCCCGTGCTGCGAACCGGGGCCCTGATCCAGCAAAGCACTTAAGCGCGTGCTTTGCGTGAAGCTGTTGCCGGCGTGCACGGGTTCGTGTGCTGGAAGCCTGCACTTTGCTGACTGCCTCAGGAATTGCTGCTAATTCCTCCAGTAGAACAATGCAAATAAATCAGTTTAATCAGAGTTAATTGCAGAACTGCTTGCTGTGGTTAGGACTAGCTTGGTCCTACGATCCTTTATGAGCTCTCTCCTGGTTTTGGCTGGGAGAGAGTTAATTTTCTTCGCAGCGATTGGTATGATGCTGTGTTTTGGATTTAGGAGAAAAACAATGTGGATGTGCTGCACAGAGCCAAGGACCTTTCACTCCTGCTGCCCTGCCAGCGAAGGGACCGTGGGGGGACGAGGAGCTGGGAGGGACAGAACTGAGACAGCTGACCCAAACCAGCCAAAGGGGTGTCCCATATACTGAGCAATAAAACTGGGGGGTCACCGGTGCTTGGACATGGGTCAGTAGGTGGTAAACATATACATATATAAAAATATACAAATACAGAGAGGTGCAACCCCATCCCTCCAGCCCCTGTCCTGCAGTACCTGGGGCTGCAGCGCATCCTGTGGCAGGCAGGCTCCTTCCCAGCACAGCCCACCGCCTGTGCAGGGGGTGCCATCAGCCCAGGGCAGGCTGCCATTCTTGGTGTGGCACAGCGGCTCCCCACTGCTGGTCCTACACCACAGCTGGGCACAGATGTCCTCCTCCGTGGTGTTGGGGCAGTGCTGGAAGTCTTTGCCAAAGATCTGCTGGCACTGCTGGTCCAGGCTGTACAGGGCTCCTCGGCCAGGCAGCTCCGAGGGCAGGGAGAGGGCTTGGGCTGGGGCATCAAGCAAGCAGTCACCTGCAAGCAGCAAGGAAGGGCATGGATCAGGATGGAGGTGCACGGGGGTTTGGTCCCATGGGTAACACCAAGAAGAGGACACCAAGATGGGATGGATGCTCCATTCTTGGAGATTTACAAGGTCAGGCTGGACCAGGTACTGTGCATCTGATTGAGTTGAAGGTGCCTGGGAAGTTGGACCAGGTTCCTTCAAACTCAAACAATTCTACGATGATATGGGGACAGAGCTCAGCCTGTGTTCTGACTGAATCCTCTTCACCCTCTAGAGTTTGTAAAGAGCCCAAGCAATCAAAAAAAATGCTTTAAATTCTGCTGAGCTGTCCCTTACCGTGCCCTCCATCCAGGAACTCAGTGAGGTACATGGCACTGCATGGGGACCAGGGCTGGCTCTTGTTCAGGTGGACGAAGAGCGGGGCCATCATATGGTGCTTGCCCAGGGGCCCAAAGAGCCGCTCACAGGTCTTGGAGTCGTCGTGGGGCATGCTGAGCACGTGGCCTGCAGAGCAGAGAGCATCTCCTATTAGTTATCAGCCTTCTTCCGTTGCTGCAAATGCTATTTGCTTCCAGAACAGAAGCAATCATAGAATCTTAAATTGGAATAGACCACTAAGATCATCGAGTCCAACCATCAACCCATCGCCACCATGCCCACTAAACCAAATCAAGCAAATTAGTTAGCAAGTCAGTACTGCAGAGGGTGATACCCAGAGCAGAGATGCTGGCACTGGGCTGAAAAAAAGCACAAAAGCTCCACAAAGACACACATTACCCAGCTCGTGAGCCAGCGTGTAGGCAGCCTGCAGTCCCTCATCCTCGATCACCGAGCAGCTTTTGTTGCGGTCACACATGGTGCCGATATCCGCCACCCCCAGCGTGTCACAGCCTTGATGCCCGCAGAAATCCTGTTGGGAGGCAGCACCCGAGGAGGTTGAGCAAACCAAAATTCCATATCCCAAATGCACTAAACTCCCGAATTGGCTCGATTTGCGCCACCTGGAAGCTCCGTCCCTTGCGATAGGAGCTCTCCCCTCCCTCTGGGCTATCTCAAAACCTCATCTCCTCCCAGCGTCCACACCAAGGGACCCCCAGACCTGTCGGGTGAGCAGGATGGCTGTGTCATAGTGCTCAGGGTGCCGGTCGCTTGGTGGGTTGAACTGCTGCTGCCAGCTGCAGAAGTTGCGTAGGGTGAGGCCACCGTTGTCCGACACCTCTGGCCCTGCTGCCTCCTCATCCACCACCAGCACCTTCACCACCACCAGGTTGATGGCATTCTTCAGGCTGGGATGCTTGTAGATGCGAGCTGCCATGGACATCAGGGTCAGGACATGGTTCTGCAAGAGGGGAGATAGCTGGGGTGAAATCTCTACGCAGGGCTGTGGTGTACCTGCCACTTTTTCTTATTTTTGTACGATCATAGAATCATTTTGGAAAAGACCTTTAAGGTCATCAAGTCTGACTGTTAGCCTACCTATCTTTACTAGGAAAGGAGAACTCAAACCCATTTATGGAGTCTACCACATCCAAACAGTCATGCATCCACTCAGGCTGATGGACTAGGTGTTGCCATTCCCATACACGATGCTGTGCACCCTGTGCCTGCAGAAGCCACGGGCATAGCAGTGTCACTCCATTTTCTGCCTTCACACCCAGCACCGCTGCTCTTTAAGGACAGTTCTGGGCCATGCAGAGCAGCCACAAGGCCAAGCCATGCGTTGCCCCTTCCCAGCTCCTGAATGGGGCTGTGGGGCTCCCACACCAAGGCTTTGCCCAGCAGCGTCCTGCGCTCAGCAGCTGAACAGCCGGCGATGACTTCATACATCAAATGCGCCAGCACCGTTCCGGCTGATGTAAACATCTTATCAGAGCATCGAAATTCCTCTTCTGCTTGGCACGCATTCACAGACCCGGAGTCATGAGAAAAAAATGCACGATTACACAACGGCGAGTGTTGTGAAAGAGAAAGTGGCTTCTCTCGTCCCCAGACGGTTTGCCCGCCCGTCTCGCTGCAGTATCAGCATCGCTCCATGCTGCTGGGAGCCCTGGGAGCTCCCAAATGGGATCAGGAGCACATCCATGGAACCTTCCCATCAGCAGATGTCTTGCTTCAGCAAATGCAGCTGAAGCCTTCCTTGGGCTGTGATAAAACAGCGGCCCCAGCGAGGCTAGTGGGAACACAGCAGACTTTATTTAGACTGGCCAGTGCTCCACGACACGGCTCACATCCCAGCCAAAACATGCAACGAGTGTCATGGAGAAGTCACCATGCAGATGAGTGCAACCAATTAGAATCCCATTAGGGTTGGAAAAGACCTCTGAGATTCTCAACCCACCTCACCATGTCCACTGCTCACATCCCTCAGTGCCACGTCCCTATGGTTATGGAACACCCCAAGGGATGGTGACCCCCTCCCTGGGCAGCCGTGCAGTGCAGCACTGCTCTTTCAAAAGATAAATTTTTCCTTAAATCCAATCTGAAGCCATTTGCTGCAGGGGATGAGGGATTTGTTTATCCCATGGGGGACCAACCTACAAGCAGCATAAAACATTCCCAAAATTACCCCCTGGAGCTTCCATAGCCCCAGATGTGACTCTGTAGGGTTATGCCAAGCCAAGGAATTATTCCAGCAGTGGGAATGGGGAGCTCAGAAAACACCCACCTGCCTGCCCTTCATCTACAAAGCTCCAGAAAGAGCTGGAAGGATGGAAAGTGAACCGAACAAACGGCTATTTAGCACAGATTAAAAGGTCAGATTCACTTGTTCCACCATCTGGTGTCTATTTATACCCATCTTCAGAACGAGTGGGAGCCTGCTGGGTTTTGGGTGGCTGCTGCAGCGCTCCGGGGAGAGCAGCAGCACACCTGCATCTCCTTGCTGCAGCCAAGGGCTGCGAGCTGGGGCTGAACATGAGCCCTTTGGCCCCATGATTAGGCTCAGCAATGAAAAAATAAATAAGACAGAGCATAGAGAACTGAAGCGATTGCTCACAACTTGCCAGCATTGAAGGATTTCACTTTCCAATACAACCTCTTGCAAAATCCCTACTTATGTTCTTCTTCAAAGGAAGCACTTGGAAGTCTGCAGAGAGCCCCAAACTGTTTTTTGTTGTTCTCTTTTTCTTTAAAAATAGCGTTTCTGCAGGGGAGAGACCATGCTTAGACACCATTACTGTGGTATGCACATGATGGTCCAACACCCATGCAGGAGGGCAGCAGGGTGCAGCTCCCTCCCAGCTCCCAGCAGGACCAACAACAGGAGAGCTGCTGCATCCAGCTTGGAGTGGGGCTGTAGGTTTGTTTGTTTGTTCATAAGGTCACTTTCTTGTTTTCCCCTCCCTGGAAGCCAGCAGTTTTGCGAGGGGAAAAGAAACACTGAGATTTCTGGAGCACAGACAGATGGAAGGAAGAAAACACAGGGCCAGATGCGAGGGCTGCCCAGCTATTGGAAACAATGCACACAGACATCCCAGACTGCTTTCCTGTCCCAAAGCATTTGCTTGCAGCCCCCCAGCTCAGACACCCTGCAAAATCAGGGCCTTTGCCTCCAGGCCACACTGGCAGCAGGCCTGAGCATTGCAGAGGTAGCAGCAGGACCCTGGCTGTGGTCAGCGATCCCACGTGCCAGTCTTAGAGAGAAGGGATTGCAACAGCACTCCTAAAACCTCATAAATCTGCCTGCAAAAACCGCAGAAGTCAGGAGAGGAATCCCGGCTTAATCAGCCCGACCCAGTTTTGCTGCGCTCCCCCACGTGCCGGCCCTTTACAGCAGGGGTTGCAGATTCTTTGCTTGCAAGGAGAGCGGCCGGCAGCCACCCGTCTGCAGGGGGAGGCTCAGGGAACGTCTCATCTGCACCCAAGAGATGAGAGAAATCCCACCACAGGAATCCGGCCCTGCTGCCAACTGGCTGGGGATGCTGCAGCCACTTCCATAACCGTGCGCTGCTGTGGGTGTCCCAGAGCATCCCAAGCACTGCAGCATCGCTCTGCAGGTGCACAGCACAGAAACAGCCCCTGCAGCACCTCCTGCCTCTGCTCCCATTTCTCCCCAACCCCATTTCCTGCGGTCCTCAGCTCAGAGCAATGCCCAGATCCCAAATCTCAGCCCTGGTTTTGCTGTCACTTTGTAATTTCTTCCTGGTTTATGTGAGTATCAATTCTGCCTCCATCAAGCTCTTGTTATCTAAATTAGGTTAACAGCTGAGTTATAATGGCTCAATCCATGACACAGATTGATTAAAAATAAATCACTAATAGCATTTCCCTAATAACAGAACGGCATTGATTGTAATTTGCAATGCTTGAATGCATCTCATGGTGACTATCTTCTGCCTGATCTCTTACAGCTTATGCAAGAAACTAACAGGGAATGCAAACAATGCTTGTGACCTTTAATAAATATTCAGCGATTGAAATGTGGTTATGGGAAGAGAATTTTCACAGCAGAAATATGAAGGGGTGCTTTGGACTCAACATTCCTGCTGCCTGGGCATCTCCTCGTAACGTCACCAGCACTTGTCAGCTCCCCAGCCCCAGGTGCTTTAGGCAGCAGCAAGTAGCTGCTGGGTCTCTGGAGTTGGGAGTTTCTCCCTATATTTGCGTTGCTGAGATCAAAATCTTAGGGGAATCCATGCCATAGGAACTGCTGTATGACTGGAAAGGTTTTCTCCCAAATTCTTAAATGTTACCACTCTGTTCATCCCAAGTGTTATCTCTGGAACTTTCCTTCCAATTGAAAAGCACTCAGATGCTGCAAAGATATTGCTTTCTGGGACAAAGAGGAGATGGGAAAAAGGGAGCTGAGCAGACTGGAAAGTAATTAAGGTAATTAAGGAGGAAGCTGCTGTGCATCTGCCCTGTGGTATCGCCCACACTCTGGGGCACAGCACCAGTGCTCCCGCCCCATGCAGCTCAGCTCAGCACAGCTCTGCACAGAGGGATTTTGCTTTTTCCCTAGCTGGGCATTCTTGTGATTCCCCCCCAAAATGCCTTAGCTGTAGCAGGATGCAGACCCGTGTGCTGTGCTGCATCCTCTGCTCCTCCATCCTCTGCAATGAGGACTCTGAGCTCTCTGGAGCTCCAGAGCCCAGCCTGGGATTATGCAAGCAAAAGTTGCAAAGCACAAAACCTGAGTGCTGCTGAGCACCAGCAGAACAGCTGAGATCAGCTGGAGCACCAGAGCTCCACATTTCTCAGGGTCAGGCACTGCCTGAGCAGGGCTTTAATGAAAGCTCTGCTTTAGTAGGAATGGAGAAATGGAGGGAGACCTGAAAAAAAAAGAAAAAAAAAAAAGGACAAAGTGGCAAAGCCACAGTGCCTAAGTGCAGATGATGGTTTCAAGTGCTCCAGCTACAAGCTCCAGCTACGGGGACCAGCCCCGTACCCAACCAGCCCAGAGGATGAGCAACTTCAGTGCATGGTCACCAGTGGCAAAAACCCACAGATTTCAGACTGTATGAGCAACATTTGGACCTGAGGACCTAAACAAGCCTTCATGCAACCGCACAGCAATGCTCAGGGCACAACGCAGCACGGGGCTGCAGAGAGCCTGCAGGCAACAGATGAGGAAACAGAGACACGTGGAGGAGGTGACTTCCCTGAATTCAGGGACCGGAGCTGCTCACCACTGAGAGCTGCTTTGAGCACTGCGGGATCAGCCCTACCACCACTCGCAGCACCGCAGTCCCGCAGGCTCCGCTCGGCTGCAGCAGGTGGCTGGGCGCAGGGCTGCGATGCGCACGGAGCTCAGCGCATCACTCGGCAGCGCGGCTCCGACCCGACGGAAGGAATGGCGTTAAGACCCTGTCCCTCCGCCGCGGGGACACGGGGTAGAAGGGGAATCGCCGTGCTCCCCGGGGTGGGTGCTGGGTTTGCAGTGGGTGCCCTAAACACAGAACCCCTCCTCGTGGCCGCTCCTCTGCGCTTTAAGGGTGGTAGACCCCCTCCGGGAGCTGAGTGGGGGCACGGCGAGCTTGAGAGAGGAGACAGGAGTAAAAAAGAGGGAGGGGGAGGGAACATGCGATGGGGATGGAGGGACACAGACAGGAGGTGACAGGGAGGCAGCGGGGACGGAGACAAGAGAGGACAAGAGGGGACAGGCGCGGTGAGAACGCGGACAAGAAAGAACAGGGACGACAGGAATGAATTCGGGAGAAAATCGTCCTCGGAGGAATGGAGGGGACGGGGAAAGTAGGGAACGGAGCGGCAGCGGAGATGGGGACGGGAGCGGCACAGGGGCCACCGGCAGCCCTTACCTCCACGTCCTCCCCGTAGAAGCGCACCATGGACGCATCGGCCACCAGCAGCGTCTCCACGTAGCGCGCCTCGGAGACGAAGCGCCGGGCGCGGCGGAGCGGCCGCCCAGGAGCGGCTTCGGGCCGGGGCTGCGATCGGGTCGGGGCCGGCGGGGCGGCGCGGCGCTGGAGGCGGTGCGGGCGGCGCCAGGGCGGGCCGGGAGCGGGCGGCCCGAGAGGCTGCAGCGCGTACGCCGCCCCGTCGAGCAGGAAGGCGGCACGGAGCCCGGCACCGCAACGGCTGAGCACGGCGGGAGCGTCGGGACGCCCTTCGACGGTCCCGGCGTAAAAGCAGCCCCGGCGAGGAGCGGCCCGGCCCGGCGGCCGCCGGCCTCCCAAGCGCTGCAGGCGGAGGCGCGGGGCGAGGAACGAGGCGTCGGGTCGGAGGCGAAGCACGACGGCGCGGCCGAAAGCGGCCAGGCGCAGCGCCAGCTGTCCCGGCGGAGCGGGCAGGCGGGCGGGCAGCAGCGGCTGCGCCTCCCGCGGCGGCGGAGGCAGCGCCCAGGCGTGGCACAGCAGCAGCAGGTGGAGCGGAGCCCGCCCGCCCAGCAGCGCCCGCCGCCCCATCCCGGCCCCGCCGGGCTCCCGGCCCTCGGCCCCGCGCTGCCTCCCCCGCAGCCTCCGCGCCGGCTGCGGAGCCCGCTGTATTTATACTTTCTCCCCCGGCTTTGACATAAGAGGTTTATTTTTGATCTCTCGCTGTTCTCCCCACTCCCCTCCCCTGCCAGCCAGAGGCCGGGGGAGGAGGAGAAGTGAAAGAAAAAAAAAAAAAAAAAAGCAAGGGAAAGAAAAAAAAAAAAAAAAAAAGCACTTTTGGATGGGGTTTGAGGCCAATCAGGCGCCGGGAGCCCCGCCTGCCTCCAAGTGTCAACTTCAGCCTGTTACTCTCCCAGCATTAACCCCTTCAGGACAACCTCCGCCTGCCCGCTCGGGGTCCTGCCCGGCCTGGGGTCCCGCTGCCGCTTTTCCCCCCACCACGAGAGTCATTGCCCCGGGGTGAGCCCTCCTCCACTTCCCCGGGCGTCCCTCCTGTGCTCCTCGGGACACGGCTCCAAAGCACGGGGCCTTTGCCATCTGCAGAGCATCTCTGTGCAGTCTGCGGGGCAGGAGGTGCCTGGGGAGCGCTGGCCCTGCGGTTCCCACGTCCTTTGCTCTGCCAGGGATGGAGCTGCGGGCCCCAGGGAGCTCCAGAAGTGACAAACACGGCGGTTTCTGTGCCCCAACAGCTGGGTCCACATGGGCTTTGCTCGGGCTGGGACAATGCAATGGGCTCGAGTGGCTAAATCAGACTGGTGGAAAATACTTGGGAGCAATGCAGCCAGCTCCTGCTGTCTGTATGGGGGCAGCGTGACTTCATTAAAAACCCATATCTCCCCCTTTAGAACTGTTTTTTTTAATCTCCACATCCACATTCCCTTGCAGCCAGTGAGTATGAAGGTCTCAGACTGCACACCAGGCAGAACTGTCCCTTGTACAGAGGTGGCAAATGTTGGGAGATGGACAGACTCACACTGTCCCTCGCTGGGAACCTGCTTAGCACCAGGAACAACCCACTGTAATGGAGCAAGGGAAATTACTGCTTATACAGATGACTCCTTCTTTCCTTCTAAACTCTTCTTCCCCATTAGTTCATGAGATTCCTGGCCTCCCCGTGCAGCACGGAGACATCCCGGGATGTCCCTGCTGCAGTCTGGGGGTGGCACGTCCTATTGTGCTCCACGTCCTCAATTTGTGGTTCTTCTCTTTTCTTTTTTGGTTTTTGTTTTTTTGTCCTCAGCTTAATCCTAAAAAGATCCAAATGGGTGAAGCAGCATCACAGCTTCCTGGGAATTCTGCTTTCCTGTGGCTGGGAAATTGCTCCTGGCCACTGCAGGCAGCTCCCTCTACATGAGGATGTATTTACATCTGTTTTGCTATTATTATCTCCACTTAAAAGCCACAGCCCTACCTATATAGTAAACAGAGGCTCCGAATAGCAGCACTCCCTGGGGCCAAGGCTCTGATTGCTTCTTGTCTTTTTAAAGTGTGGTTTTCTGCGGCTGTAGGAGGAGTAGGGAGGAAAGAAATACAACTACAGTGTGCTTCAGTCTGGGACATCTCTGAGAGGCCTTGTATCAAACATGCTTCCCCAGCACCCGGCCTTGGCTGCTCTCCTCCAGCCTCCCAGCTGCAGCTGGAGGGGCTTTGTCATAGTTCAGATTCGCATTTGAAAATCAGCAGAAAAGCACAAATCAGGACCAGCAGCCAAAAGCGAGCCATGCCTCTGTCTCCTCCAGCCCCAAAGCTGCTTTAGGAGCCTGCTGACAGCCAGGCTTTGCTGCAGGAAGGCAGAGGGGTGCCCCTGCGCTGAACTAGGCCAGGTAAGGCTGCAGGCGATGCAGGGCACGTCTCTCCAACAGGATGCAATTTATTCCCTGCTTTCCGCTCTCATTGCCGCATCTTTGATCTCGGAGGACGTGGCTGCTTCTTTGCTCTGAGGCACCGCTGGTTTTCATTAGCAGCCCTCAGCACACGGTAGCTGGAATTCCTCGTGGCCGATATGAGCCTCGTTGGGCTCGTTATGAGCTGGAAGGCAGCAAACCACACCTGGCTGTGACTCCTGCAGGCAGAACCGGGCACCTCAACACTTTCTGGGGTTTCACACCTCACACCCTGTCAGCATGGCATGCTGGTGTCCTTCACCCCATAGACAAACGCTGGCTGTGGCTTTCATTTCTATAGGGCTGTCTGAGCATGTGAAAGCCATTAGTGTAGTCACTGTGATTTAAAGACTCTTTTGATCACGCATCTTGCAAACGTCTTCCCTTCTGCACGACCCCAGCCCTGCACAGCCATGCAGTGACTGTGCCCTTCTGTGTCTCCCTGTGCTCGTGCTGCCCAGCACCCATCTCCTGGGGGTTTTTGGCCGTGGGGATGAGGCCCATCGTACAACCAGGTTGTACCCTTTGGGGAATCTCTGCGGTGCTCTGCTGTGCCAGGCTGCTGGATCTGTTCATCCCGTTTGCTTTGCCTTCAGCCCTCATCACAGCATGGGGCAGACGATGGGGAGAAAGCAGAGCGAGGAGCTCAGCTCTCCGCTGCAGAGCATTGCCGCTGGGTGTCAGTGCCGCCCCGCAGCCCGGAGAGCTCGCAGGGCAGAAGGACTCACACCCGCAATCACTTCCATTCGTTTTGCTCTTAAAACAAGCAGATTGGAAGAAATGTCACTCGGAACATTCGTCTGAGATTTAAATCGGAGTCCTGGGCTCGTCTCCTGCCAGTCCATCCCCAGGGAAATGCCTTCGCTGCGGAGGTTGGGAGCTGCGCTTGGGGATCTGGCTGCAGCGCCGAGCTGGGTTTGCTGGAGAGCTGGAGTGAGAAGCGACTGAATGAAGGAGAGGAATAGATGATCTCAACATAAATGCATTCAGCACAGCCACGAGAGGGCTCCCGTGGCTCGCAAGTGCTGCTTCTTCAGCATCCAATGCCTCAAACCCCTCATTCCATACAAAGCTGTTTACCCATCCCTCGGTGCAGCGCTGTAGTTCCCATAGGGCCCCTTAGAAGTGGGATAATTTGGTGATTCTATGGCTCTAAAAGCCGATTGCAGTGCTGGGACAGAGGGCTGCAGGGCTGCATCGGCCCCACGAAAGGCGGGTGCTGCTCTCACAGCATCGCCGGGTGCCGAGAGCAAAAGCACGCGGGGATTTCACCCCATAGGAGAGAAACTCGGCTTCCTCAACCTGCCGGCACCCACATCTTTATTGTCTACTTTTAACTGAATGTCGATTTTTAACGCAAAGCATCGCATCGCATCACTCGTAACACCAGCAGAGGGCTGCCTTGCCACGGGCTGGCACGGAGCTGCGCTTTGCCCCAGCCTCAGCACTGAAGACATCCGGAGAGCCGTACCGAAAATCACTCCTCTAGGAAAAAAAAAAAAAAAACAACCAAGCACCAAACCAGGCACGAATCCCCTCTCCTTCCTATTCCCCCTGCTGCACGGATGGGAATGCAGAATTGGGGCAGTGATTTGGGTTTACATATCTCAGCTCTTCTGCAGACCTGGTGTGTGCAGGCATGTTTGGTGATGGATTTGTACTGTGAGCATCACGTAAATTTAATTAATTAAGCCATCAAGGATGGAGCCTTCTTGGGAAGATGTGTATCATATTAGGGCTGTGTACTCCTGGCTCATAAACCTTTGTGCTGGGCTGTCAGTGTGTATGAATGATAATAAATGTGATATTGGCTTGGGGGAATATGTGGGGCCATCTTCTATCTCCCCTAAATTTACACTTATTGCTTCAGATCATCCTTGAAAAAAACTATTGGACTCAATGATCCCCACGTGTCCCTTCCAACTGCGGATGTTCTATTCCACAATCCTATGAAAGCTGCTTTTCCCATGGCCATCTTCCTTTAAATGGGAGCAAGCCTTGAATATCAGGGGATGAAGAGAGGGGGATTTTGGATGCTTTCTAGATATATGAGCCAGCAGCACCTCAGGACCTTCAGCACCAGCTAGAAATCAGGCAAAAACTTGTTAGGATTCTTTTTCTATGTCTCTCAGCATTCTCCTACCAGGTGCCAGCGGTGCCATGTGGGCCACGTGGTCACCTCCACGTGCTCGGGTTCCTTGCTGCTCTCTCCCTCGATGACCCTGTCCAGACACACTCAGCTTTTCTCCAGGCCTTTCTTTCCTGGAAAGCCTCTTAACAACACACTTTGAGTCATCTTCAGCCCCTGGAGAGGATCCTCCTTCCTGCCCATGTGGTGGGGAGCAGGGAGAGCACAGCCTGAACTTTTGGGATGGAGCCCGGGCTGCAGGGCCGCAACGCCAGCTCTCCCCTGGCTGCAACCCTTCTTTTCTATCTTTGCTGTGCAGCTCTTGGCCCATCTATCTTGATTTATTTTGTGAGCAGGAATGTCCAGGGGAAGTGTGAGGTTTTTTTGCTCACCTTTTATTTCGGACTTCTCACTCCTGGAATTGCATTGATGGATGAGGAAAAAATAAGAGAAAAGGGGTTGTTGCTTCCCACAGCCACTTGAGAGGAAAGGGGGAGGTGGGAGGAGGAATCCTCAGATGCCAGCATCAGCATTTCCTGGTCAGGGTGGTCTATGGGTGAGGCCTGGGTGAGAAGAGATTCACCTTAATGCGGGCTCTGGGCAAAAATCAAAGTAGGATCTGAATTTGAGGCATTTATATCTTGATATCTGTGAGGTCAAAAGGCCTCTCTCACCTCTCTTCATTCATTACCACTCTTCTTTAGGTCATCTGTATCCCTTCCATTTCCATTCAGCTCAGGCAGCAGCCAGGTGCAGAACCTCACTGGTCCATGGCAGCCACCCCACTGCTGAGGTGTCCCACACTGCCCTGCTCCTCCATACAGCAGCGAGCATCTTGCTGCTCCCCACCAGCCCCGGCCCTCTCTGCTTTCTCTCATTTGCCCCTTTGCACTGGCAGGAGACACAACAGAGATGTTTCCCCTGTAAGTTCCTCAACGTGCCTCAGAGCAGACAATGCAACCCAGGGGGTTTGTCCTTGTCTTGTCCTTGAGATAGGGGAAAAATGAAAAATAGTGCCTTGCTTCTTGTCTGGAGTGCTCTGTGGGATGCCAGCAGCCCCTGGCTGCCTGCAGAGGAGGTGCCCCAAGAGCTGTCTGTCAGTTTGTGCTTCATGGAGTCCACAGCTTTCCCATGAACCACAGGCAGGAAAATGAAGGCAGCAGAACCTGGCAAACAAAGCTCTGTGGGTAGTGATGCCCCAGGAAAGAGTGAGGGCAGGGCAGAGGGCTGAGCTGCATCACTTCCCTCTGACCCCAAAGACGCTGTACACAGCAACAGCCCAAAGCCATTCTCAGGGGATGGAGTGGCTCCCAGCTCAGCCAGATCCAAACCACTCACATTTTCTGCCTGCTTTCCCCATCAGGATGCAGTCAGATGTTCTGCAGGCTGGAGATAAAGTCCTGCCAGTTCGCTTTGACTCATCCTCTGTTGCTGGAGAAGAACTATCAGACGCAATGATGAGTAACCCTGGGCTGTGGCACCTGGAACCAGGGTGTTCTCATGGGGATCCTTTTGCTCTTTTTTCCATCTGCTCCTCACTGCCAGCCCTGTGGACTGAGACCCCCTGAGCTCCTGCCCCGTGACAACTCTATGCTGTGCCTTCTGCCCTTCTCCCTGGTCTCCAGGGATAAACTCACCCCTTTGAACAGTGCGGTGTTGCAGGATGCCCATGCCCATGTCAGCACTTTTCTCCTTCACCCCTACTCACTGTTCTGCCAGTGTTATCTACCAACATCCTGGGGCATGTTGCATTTTGACCAGCAGACAAAATCCCTGATTCACTGAGCCCTGTGCAATCCGGGTCCCCACTTCAGCTGCAGGGATAAGGGACAACTGAGCACAGCCTGGTGAGAAAGCATTGCACAGGAAAGTGCTGGCACCAAAATGAGCCAGGCTGCCAGCTCTGTGTCTATGCCTTGGGTTGTATTTCATATACACACGCATTTTCAAGCTGTGCTTGCAGCCTTTGCTGAGGCTTGAAATCACATCAAAACCGGTGTGTCTGCAACAGGGCCTTAATTTGCCATTAAACAAACCCAGACTGCTGGAAAGGCTGTGAGGATGTGCACGCCTCGGGTGCCTGGGAGTGGAAAAGTCCATGCTTCCCTCTGGGCACAGAATCAGCCTGCATGGAAACAGAGCAGCAGATAGAGACCCACCTGGGCACCTTCCCATGCAGCCTGTCCCAGTGTCTGTGTGCTCAGCACCGGCAGTAAATTTGGTCCTTGGCCACAGACAAGTACTGAGGTCCCTTCATCATTCTCCCTTTAGCTGTCTTCCTCCACCAGATTCCACCCACGATGGGATGCTTCTTTCTCCTGATAGCATCAGCAGCCTCAGCCTCCTCACAGCCCCAAGCCCTGCTCTGATGATCACAGTGTTTTTGGTGGCTATGAGGAAACCCCTCTCTTCCTTTACACTCCTTACAATGTGCCCTGGGCTCTCAGCAGATGCTTTGGATGCTAACAGTCCCTGAGTGCACCCTGTGGTGGCCTTGGGGATGCAGGGAGGCTGCGCTCCTGCCGAGCAGTTGGAAGCACCACCTGGTTAAAGCCCTGTGATGGAGCTGGGGCAGGGCAGTGCGGGATGTGCTGGTCCTGGAGGGAGAGGAGCACGGGGGTACCCTGGTGCGTAACACAAGATGTGGTGTTTCACAGCGGTAGCCCACCGATCTCCGGACTGAACTCCTGAAGGAGAACAAGAGCCGATCCCACAGACCCCGACCAGCGCATCCTGCTGAACAGACCCACCCCAAATCCTTTCCAGCTCCCAGCCCGGCCCCCTCTCAGCTCCCCGCGGTGCAGCAGCCTCCTTCAGCCCCGCGCCGAGCCGGCAGCATCCCCGCGGGTAGGTAAGGAACTCCCCCCCCAGTTCCGCAGCACGGAGCCGGGGCGCAAAGTCCGGCTTCTTCCGTCCCCTCCCGCAGGCGCCGGGGGAAGGCGGCAGCGATTCCCGGGCGGAGCGCTCCGCTCCCGGCCCCGCTCCTCTCCCGGCCCCGCTCCGCTCCCGGCCCCCCGCACCGGAGTGGCTGCTGCGGGGCCAAGCCGCGCCCCGCTCCCCCCGGCCCCGCTGTATATAAAGGCGATGCGCCCCAGAAGGCAGGTAGCGGCGGGGCAGGCGGCTCGAGCGGCCGCTCCGCTCCCTCCAGCCGAGTTTTAGCAAAAAGAAGGAGGGACGGAGGAAGCAGCAGCAGCAGCAGCAGCAGCAGCAGCAGCAGGGACTGGCTCCTGCTTTCTCCCCCCATGTGAGCCGGGACGATGCTGCCGCTGCTGCTGCCGCTGCTGCTGGGCGCCCGCGCGCTGAGCGCACCCCCGGGGGACACAGCGGTGGTCACCCCGCTCCGCCTCGACCCCGACATCAACGGGCGGCCCTACTTCAGGCGCGGCCCCGCCGAGGCCGTGGTGTTCCAGCTGTCGGCTTTCGGGGAGGATTTCTACCTGCACCTCTCCCCAGACGCCGGATTCATCGCCCCCGCCTTCGCCGCGCACTACCTGGGCTCCGCGCCCGGTGCCTCCCGTCCCCATCACCTCCGCCACTGTTTCTACTCGGGGGATGTCAACGCCGACCGAGAGTCCTTCGCCGCTCTCAGCCTCTGCGGGGGGCTCCGGGGGGCTTTCGGCTACCGGGGAGCCGAGTACACCATCAGCCCGCTGCCGGGAGCGGAGCACGGCGGGGCTCACCGCCTGCAGCGCCGCAACGTCGCCCACCCGCTGGGTACCTCCGCGTCGCGCTGCGCGGTGGGCTCCGGGCTCACCCCAGGGGTGCTGCAGGCTCTGGAGAAATACCGGGGGAGAGCGGCCGGGGGGAAGGCAGGAGGGAGAACCAAACGCTTTGCCTCCGTGCCCCGGTACGTGGAGACCTTGGTGGTGGCCGATGAGTCCATGGTGAAGTTCCACGGGGATGACTTGCAGCACTACCTGCTCACCCTCATGGCCACGGCCGCCCGCCTCTACAAGCACCCCAGCATCCGCAACCCCATCCAGATCTCCGTCGTCAAGTTCCTCCTCATCGGGCAGGATGACAAAGGGCCCAAAGTCACCAGCAACGCCGCCCTCACCCTCCGCAACTTCTGTGCCTGGCAGAAGAAGTGGAACAAAGTCAGCGACAAGCACCCCGAGTACTGGGACACCGCCATCCTCTTCACCAAGCAGGTGGGTGCGGGTCCTTGGGGAGGGGTGGATGACCCGGCAGGGCTGCCCTCCTCCCCTCCAGGTGTCCTGCACCCTGCCACCCCTCCTGTGTCCCCTCCACCCCGGACCCCTCTCCCAAGGAGTTTGTTGTCTGGGTTGGATGGTTGGGAGGGAGCCAGCACTGCAGAAATCTGATGGGGGAGCAAGGCCAGGAGGTGCACAGAGGCAGGTTGTCCATGCAACCAAGAAACTGCTACTCAGCCCCCCCGTTGGCAGCCAGCTCTGCCACCCAAAATGCAGGGCCTGAGCACAGCAGTGCCACCTGCCAAGAAAAAGCCTCTCCCCCCTTCCTCTGAGTCATGCACGAGGTCTTCCTGAGAACCTGGAGCTCTCCTCTTTGCCCTGGCTGCTCCATGTGGACTGAATTCAGGGCTGGAAGGACAGCCAGCACTCAGCCCAGGGAACAGAGCCTGCTGCACCCCTGCTGGGCTGCAAGGAGGCTTTGCTGTGCTGCCCTTGTTTCTTGCTAGAAATGTCACCATGATAGATAACCAGCAGCACCGGCCTCCAGTTGCTGTAGGGAGGGAAAGAGGATGCAAGCCTTTCAAGGGGACACAGTCACATTTTACCCCAAGCACAGTGGGTTTGGCCAGCAGCAGCAATTTGCGTTTTTTCTTTCCCCTGTCCCTGCCCAGATGTCTTTGGATTAGGGACAGGTCAGGAACTCCGCTCAGCAATTCTGAGGCCATTCCCAAAACTTCTTTCCAAGTCAAGCACACGTGGGTGGGAAGGGCGTATCTTCCAGCTCACTCAGCACGTGTTAGCAGCAGTGATGCTGTGTGGGACGTGAGACCCCGTCCCCAGCAGGGGCTGCATCCCCTGGCTGGGTGTAAATCTACTGGAGCTGCTCCTGCCTGCACCAGGCAGCTGTGAAGGGGAGGAGGCAGCCCCATTGCTGGTGGAAGCCTGGTGAGGTCAGCGGAGCTGCACGTGGGACAGAGCTGGTCCCAGGGATCTGACAGCCTCTCCATCCTGCAGCATGCAGCATGGCCGGGCTGCATTTTTTACACATTGCTAAGCCATCCATTTCTGAAATCCCAAGGCAAGCTCCATGCAAAGGCACACGATCAAGGAGACATCTGCCTTCCTTGAATGCATCCATCTGTGGTCCCCTGACACCCCCAGAGCTTATCTCCCTGCCAAAAAGCTGTTACATAAGACCCCGACTTAAGTTTCACTTCGAGCTCGGTTGATCGGCAGTTTCCAGTTGTGTCAACACGTTGCTGATGGATGGGACTGTACTGCCTGCGCTGCTGCGCCAGACCTCGGATTCGCCTTTGGGGAGCTCAGTGCTGCTCGGCTGGGTGGTGTGGATGTGCTGTGGGATTTTTGCCTTCCTACTTGAGCTGGTGCATGCTGGAAGGACTGCAGAGCACTCATCCTACTGATGCCCTCCTCCCTCTTGGAAATGGTGTTGCAAATCACAGAGAAACGCTCGACCGCGATTTTCATCATCCTCAACCTTGATGTCCACCAGCTGTAACAGCAAAAGCTTGCTGAGCCTGCCATCATCTGAAGGGATATTGCACCAAAGGATGTCTCGCAGTAGCTTGGCATCATGGGGGAGTTTAGAAACCCAACAGTTTCAGCACTTTGGGGAGCTCACATTTTTGGGATTGCTTTGGACACATGCACTGGGGAGCATCGACAGTTGGGAGAGCGCTTGTGTGATGGTCTTGGCCTCTGAGCATGGGAATGAAGGTAAAAGCCACAGGGATCCCCCTCAGCTGACCTGCAGACCATCTCAAGAAGCTTGCAAGAAGAACAGCCTTTGAAAGGTGTCCAGGGATGAAGCTAGGGCTCCTGGTTTTATTTCTGGCCATCTGCACACAGAGGACGTGTCAGGTGTTGGTGCTTGGGTAGCCCCCTTCCCATCCTGGTGTTTGCCCAGGAATTCCTTCCCAGCCCTCCTCCCATTCCCCTGCTGCTGCTCCCATTCCCCTCCCTCAGCTTTGGAGATACATTTGAGGGGTTTTAGGACCCCTTCATTAGAGCCCAGAGCTGCTTCCCCTGGGGCTGTGGTTGGGTTGTGAGCCCAGGCAGGGGGGTGATGGAAAGCCCCATGAAGAGCTGCTCCTTCTTGCAGCCCCACAGCCAGCAGGCGAGGCTGAGAATGAGAAGTGGGTCAGTGTGTCAGCACAGGTGCTGGGCTGGGAGCCAACAGCTCTCTGTGCCGGCCAGGAAACAGGAACTCCTAAAAGAGCAATGAATAGGGAGTGGCTGATCCTCCTCACCTCCCTGGGGCACCCCATGCACCCCACATCACCTCCAAACCCACAGCGCTGGCACTGTTGCATCCTTCTCATGGCCAGGTGTAGCTCTGGACCTCATGCTGGCTGGGATGCGCTGGTTCCCACTGTGGGATGGGGATACTGTGCATGAGATAGGACCTGGGATTCAATGGGGTCTCAGTGGATGTGGAAAGCTGTTGTGAAGCAGAGTTGAAGCTGTTTATAAGACAGGGTTTTCCACCAGCCACAGCAGCCAGGATGGATTCTGGGCTCAGCTGTTGGAGCCTCCTCACCACCTCACAGCACAGCACCTTGCCAGCCCCACACCCCATGCCTCGGCTGTTCCTCTCCCACGAGAGCGGTCCTGTCTGCTTTTTGCAGCCCTACAGCTGCTGCTAAACCCATCTCAGCTCTGGCCGGGGCTCTCCGGCGTTCTTGGGGCCATTACCGATAGCTGAACCTGCCTGCATGGGAATGCCTTCAGCCTGGAAACCTTGCTGGAAATGTTGGCAGAGCCGCTCCTGTGAGGTTTCTAGCAACACAGGAACGTTGGCTGGCTGGGAGCTGAGCATGAATCACTCTTATTTATAGCATGGGAGCACCCGGAGAGTCCCTTACGTTTTCTTTTCATGTGGAAAGCTGCAGCAGTTCTCCCTGCCCTGTGCACAGCTGCCATTGCAGCTCCGTGGGATGAAATACCCCAGGAGTGAAGCTGCAGGGATCCATCCACCCTGCTGTGCTCCTTTGGGATGTGCTGGCCAAAGGCAGTGATTGCAGATTGAGAAGAAATCACAGCACTGCCCATCTAGGAGAACACAGCAGTGGATGAGAGCAGGGTTTGGCTGAGCCCAGGATGGGCAGTGCTGCCTTTGTGGTTGGCACAATGTCTCTTGGAGAGGAGTGGAGTGATGGGAGCATCTGAGGTTAACTGCTGGGCTGTGGCATGTCCTCAGCCAGCTGCTTTTGGTTTGCAGTAGCACCTGTGGGTGTTGGAGATGGCATCTTCCTGTGGTGCTGGGGTCTGGGCTGGCTCCTTGCATCAGCTGGGCTTGCTTGCTCCTGGAGAGACATCAGTTGTCACTGAGGACATAGGAGCATTTCCCTTAGCATGCTGGGTCTGCTCTGGGAGCTTCTTATCACTAGGAAATGGAGAGATGGGTCAGCTGTCAGCCAAGGCCAGGTCTTTCCACTGACCTGCCTGGGTCCAGACCTTGAGCTCACAGAAGGACGGAGCCAAGCTGGCTCCTCTGCTCTGAAATGGGCTCCACCCTGCCTGGAGGAAACGCTGACACCGAAGGCACAGGAGGATGCTGTGTGTAACAAAAGGGTCACATGCAAAAATGCCACTGAGTCACCGTCCCTGGAGGTGTTCCAGAACCACGGAGACGTGGCACTGAGGGACATGGTCAGTGGGCACGGTGAATGATTCTGTGATTCTGTGTTTCCTCCGCACCCTGGGGCTGCGTGGTCCCCATTCTCTGCAATTGACACCTGCCCAGCAGATCTGGGGCCGGGTCCTGTGGGGGTAAAGGGGCTGCGGTGGGAATAGGGCCAAGTACCAACCACAGGGTTAACCCCTTACCTCTGTGTCCACAGGACCTGTGCGGTGCCACCACCTGTGACACGCTGGGCATGGCCGACGTGGGCACCATGTGTGACCCCAAGCGCAGCTGCTCCGTCATTGAGGACGATGGGCTGCCCTCAGCTTTCACCACCGCCCACGAGCTGGGTAAGGCATGCCTGGGGGCTCTGCATGGGATGGGGTCCTCTGGGTCCCGGAACACTGGGGGGATGCAGTGTATCACAAGCCCTGCATTTTTAGAGAAATCACATTTTTGGTCTGAGTGCTGTGCTTGCAATGGATGTTCTGCCCTGCCTCATGTCCTCAGTGTCACCAAGCCTCATCCTCCAGCCCTGCTCAGTAATCAGAAGCAGAAGCAAAGTTCAAAATAGCCCCAGTTCAGCCTCCGGAAGGCCAGACAATGACAGGCATCCGGACTGGGGAAACTCCACCTCAGCTGGGGGAGGTGAAAGGGCTGAGAAAGTGAAAGGCATCACTGTTGTGATTGCTGGGTTTCCAGAATTTGAGAATCCTGAAATAGCAGAGAGGGATGCTGAGGGCACACCTACGTCTGGAGACACTTGCGTGGTTCTGCAGGGTGAAGGATGAGCTCTGATCTCCTTTTCTTTGAGATTTCCTTTGACCTTCCTTGCAAATGATGGCCGTCCATGACACAGATGGGAAAGCATGTTGGAAATGTTTGGGGTGCTGCTGTCAGGGTGGCTCACATGTGCCTGTCTTGCAGCTCCCAGCATCCATGTTCAGCCCAAACCAGCCTTCTGCAAGCTCTGTGTTTCCCCAGGCAGCTCCTCCTCCTCTGGAGCTGCCCACAGCCTTTGCAGTTGTTACAAGGAATACCGTGCTCTGTTCCTCAGTTTCCCCCTCTACACAGAGCAATGCCAAGGGGGGTTATTCACGTTGTCCCCCTTTCCATCTCCCAGGCCACGTCTTCAACATGCCCCATGACAACGTGAAAGCCTGTGAGGAGGTCTTTGGCCGGCTGAAGACCAACCACATGATGTCTCCCACCCTCATCCAGATCGATCGTGCCAACCCCTGGTCAGCCTGCAGCGCTGCCATCATCACTGACTTCCTTGACAGCGGCCACGGTGAGCTCTTCTTGTCCTCCTGTCCTTGTCCCCATGCTGTCCTTATCCCTGCGACGGTGATGGGGACAGCACCCAGGCTGGTGGGGTAGACAGCAAATTTTTCCCAACAAATCGAGAAGGAAACAGAGAGCTGAGTGGTGTTTCAGTGGGCTGAGTGCGAGGTAGCTCCCAGTCCCATGATGACCAATGTTCCCCTCCCTGCTCCCTCAGGAGACTGCTTGCTGGACCAGCCCTCCAACCCCATCCCGCTGCCCGAGGACCTGCCGGGGACGAGCTACAGCCTGAACCAGCAGTGTGAGCTGGCCTTTGGTGTGGGCTCCAAGCCCTGCCCCTACATGCAGTACTGTGCCAAGCTCTGGTGCACCGGCAAAGCACGCGGGCAGATCGTGTGCCAGACACGGCACTTCCCCTGGGCTGATGGCACTGGCTGCGGGGAGGGACGCTTCTGCCTGAAAGGTGCCTGCGTGGAGAGGCACAACGTCAGCAAGTACAAGGTGAGTACCTGCGAGTCTGAAAATGTCCCGTGGACGATCTCTTGGTACTTCTGCACGGGTGTTGGCTGAGAGTCCCCAGCAGGGATCCTACAAAAGGGATAATAATGGAGAAAGGTGAGGAGAGAGAGCAGGGATAGACAATGCAAGCAGGCTGGATGCTGTTGTGCTGCTCTGCCCATCCCATAGAAGATCTGGGATAGGCAAAGCCACAGGTTTTGCTTGCAAATGCAGCTAGCAAAGGGATAGCTTTGAGTCCAGAGAGGGACAGAGATGGAAGCCACGAGGGAAGGGGACAGCAGATGATGCTGTGCCATGTCCCTGCAGGTGGATGGCGGCTGGGCCAAGTGGGCGCCCTATGGGACGTGCTCACGGACCTGCGGTGGTGGCGTGCAGCTGGCCAAGCGTGAGTGCACCAACCCTGTACCTGCCAATGGGGGCTCCTACTGCGAGGGCGTCCGCGTCAAGTACCGCTCCTGCAACCTGGAGCCCTGCTCGGCTGCAGGTAAGGGCAAAACTTGCTAAAATTCATGACCTGTCATCAAAAGGCGCTGAGCCAAAGGGAAGCCCAGCTTCTTGCATGCGTCGGTGCCTGCGAGCTGAGTGGGATGAGCTGATTGCAGCTGTGAATCCTCTGCTCAACCCACTGCAGAGGCACTGCTTGCGTGTCCAGACCAGCTGAATTCCGGCAGAGCTGAGCCTCCAGCACACCAAAACCCCAGACTTGCCCCAGCAATTTGGGTGGGGTGGAGGAGAGCCAATCTCCAAATGTCAAGTTCTTTGATTGTTTCAAAGCGCTTGGAAACACGGTGGAAACATGCCCCTAAATGTGCCCCCTGCAAATGTCAGAGGTGACCTTGCCATTTGCAGTTCCCTGGCATCCCTGTGTCACTGCACTGTGCAACGAGCAAAACACTTCAAAGTTGCTGCGCTGGGGCTGCAGGCTTTGCACGGCCGCCCTTAACAAGCAGTAACACCTACCCTAGGGCAGTGGTCTGTGCCCCATCTGATGCACACCGTGTTCCTTTCAGTGCCAGGAAAGAGCTTCCGAGAAGAGCAGTGTGAGGCATTCAATGGCTACGGCCACAGCACCAACCGCCTCACTGCCTCCGTCTCCTGGGTTCCCAAATACTCTGGTGTCTCACCCCGGGACAAATGCAAGCTCATCTGCCGGGCGAATGGCACGGGGTACTTCTATGTGCTGGCACCCAAGGTTGGTGAGGGCTGGGGGGGCTGCAGGAGGACTGCAGTGCATGAAGCAATTGTCTGTGCTGGGTGGACAGATGGATTTTTGTGGGTTAGAAGAGATGGGAATCCATCATGCTGGGTTGAATCAGCACGCATGCATCCACTTCTTTTCTCCAGGGGTGGATTGGGTTCATAGAGGGTCTTCCTCTGGGTTCACAGAGCTGCCTGTAGGGTATGCCTATGTTCCTGCTGAGAGGCTGGAGCAGAGGACGATAATTATTGCACTGAGGAAGTGGTTCACCTGGACTGGAGCCCCTTTGCATTATTATAAGGCAGTGATGTAGCAGAAGCAGGAAGCAGTACTGCATGGCTCTTCTCAGAAAACCCAGAATGCCCAATTACAAAGCAGAGAGTGAGCAAAATGTAACACAGTGCATGCCAGCACCTCCTGAGGTCCTGCTGGGCTGATGCTGAGTGGCTGCAGCGAGACGACTGCGGGGTGATGCAGGTACAGCTGCTTCTTGCTCGCTCTCCTGCAGGTTGTGGATGGCACCCCGTGCTCCCCAGACTCCACCTCGGTCTGCGTCCAGGGCAAATGCATCAAAGCGGGCTGTGATGGGAAGCTGGGCTCCAAGAAGAAATTTGATAAGTGCAGTGTTTGTGGAGGAGACAATAAGAGCTGCAAGAAGGTCTCGGGCTTATTCACCAAACCCATGTAAGTGCTGGGGGACCACATGCGAGTTCTTCTCTCCCATGGGGTGGACACAGGGAGGTGGTGGGGATGGTGATGATCAGATCCTCCAAAGTGCCTGCTCTGAAGTAGTAGTGCATGTTAACAAGCAAATGGCTTCTGGTGGTGGAGCCAGCTCTGGCACAGCCGCACTGCTGAGCTTCTCATGTCTGGGTGAGAACAGCCTAGATGAAACTCAGTGTGCAGAAATAAATCTCTGTGGGATGGAAGAGATAAGCTTACGGTTGGAACTGCTGCCATCACAGCGGGTGGGAGATGGGGACACCTGCAGCTCCGTGCCTAATGGCTCGTCCTGCTTGCTTCCTCCTTCCAGGCATGGCTACAACTTTGTGGTGGTGATCCCCGCCGGAGCTTCCAACATCGACATCCGCCAGCGGGGCTACAAGGGGCTGATCAGCGACGACAACTACCTGGCACTGAAGAACGGGCAGGGCAAGTACCTGCTGAACGGGCACTTCATCGTCTCGGCCGTGGAGCGGGACCTGATGGTGAAGGGCAGCGTGCTGCGCTACAGCGGCACCGGCACCGCTGTTGAGAGCCTGCAAGCCTTCAAACCCATCCAGGAGCCCTTGACTTTGGAGGTGCTCTCCGTGGGGAAGATGACCCCTCCCCGGGTGCGCTACTCCTTCTACCTCCCCAAGGAGAGCAAGGATGACAAAACCTCCTACAAGAAGGAGGGCAAAGCTCCTCCGGATCTCAACAACAGCGTGCTCAGCTTGTCCAACCGCTTGGATGGGGGCAGGCCGACCTACAAGCGTCCCTCCTACAAGTGGGCGGCGGGGGGCTGGGAGGCGTGCTCTGTCACCTGTGGCAGTGGGCTGCAGAAGCGAGCGGTGGCTTGCCATGACTCCTATGGCCACCCAGCCTCCGAATGTGAGGCTGCCCAAAGGCCGGTTGAGGTGCGGTCGTGCGGGGAGCCCTGCCCGGCGTGGGAAGCAGGACCATGGGCTCCTTGCTCCAAGAGCTGTGGGAGAGGCTTTAAGAGGAGGATGCTGAAGTGCGTGGCCTCCGGTGGGAGACTGCTGCCCCGGGAGAGTTGCAGTTTTCGGAGGAAGCCGCAGGAGCTGGATTTCTGCACCTTGAGGCCATGCTGAGCTGTGCCAGTGAGGATGAACATGGTGTTTCTTGGGCAGTGGCCATGGGTTGGGAGGAGGGGAGATGTCCATAGCACATATCAAATGAGGGTAAAAAAGGGAAAACAAACAAAAAATAAAGGGACCTGGGCGCGGGGAGGGGCGCGCAACCAGGTGATGAGAGGGTTTCACCGAGCAGGTTGCTCGGAGGTGAGCAGAACCAACCTACCTCGAAGCTGCCTCACACACAGGGACCCACAGCTGGGAGCTGGAGGACAGACAGACGGAAATCATTGCCAGGATGGCCCCGAGGACACACAGAGGGGACACCCCTGCATGGCACAGCCAACACCTGCCCTATCTTCCCAGGGCCAAGCCTACCTCCCCTTCCCTGATTTTCTGCGTGGGACCAAGTGGATTTACCTACACGATGATGGCAAGTTGTACTGCCCAGCAGGGTGCTGGGTTTTGTAGGGACTGTTACCTTCAGGGCTTGCAAGCAGTGACTTCACAGCTGCGCATGCCAACGGGGATCCCAAGTGCCAGGCTGGGAGGTGGTGGCTTGATTCTCATTTTCTCCTCATGTTTATGATCTGACCAGTGTATACTTTATGGTGCTTAACTCTGTGTTGTTTAACATGCTCCCTGTGCTGGATGCAAACCTGGCATGGAGGGAATAGCATTGCTTCCAGCAGAGCCCCTCCTGGGTTGAGGTTTTTCTATGGTGCTTTGGGGAGGCTGAGACTGGCTCTTGGCTAAATGGGTGCCCAGAGCACAGCCAGACACTCATTTACACCCTGGTGCAGGGAAGGGTATAAAGCTCTTTGGGGCTGAAAGGGATCAAAATGGAGGTGCAATGTGAGCAGCAATTGCAGAAATAACTAACTGTACTGTAGCATCGTGGTGCCTGGGAGCATCCCTGCCTGTTGCTGGTGCTTGACTCTGCTCTGGAAATGGTGCTCACAGGGCCAGTATACCATGCCCAGGCACTCTGCTGCCTGCCCCACTCCAAGCTTCAGGGTTATTTTGCTCTGCATTAACCCACAGCTATGTTCTGAGCTGGAACGTGGCTTTGGGGCTGTTCTGATCCTCCTGCTCCTGCAGAGCATCCACAACCAGCTGCATCCTCCTGGGTTTTGTGCTAGGGCTCATTCCATACCTCTGCAGTGTCTGGAGGCTGTCTTACCTCACCACAACCCTGCCGCACGCCTTCCCCCATAAGCCTCCTGCTCAGATCAAACCATCAAGGATCATTTCACGTTTTGCTTTTCCACTGATGAAGGTCTCTTGGAGGGAGATTGCTGTGAACCTCTTGAGCAAGATATTGGGAAGAGCAGAACGGTCGACCCCAGCTTTTGGGTAGGCTGCTGTCTCAGCAGTGAGATGCTTGGAGTCTGCTCAGCACACGTGGAAGCTCTTCATGCTCCACCAAGCCTCCAGCAGTGGTCAGCTGTGCACGTAGTCAGAAGGGTCCCAAGGAAGAGCACAAACGTTCTTGTGGAGACCTTTCCCACCAGCTTAGCACATTTCTCGTGATACTGTTTGCAGACCCGCCCTCCTAGATTTGTGTAATGCCTTTTTGAGCACAATAATATTTCTGGTCTCCACGATGCTTGATAGAGCCAGGAGCAGATGTTGTGGTTGCTTTGCACAGCGGGGACGGGATTTAATGTTCTAGGAAATCCCTTCCAGGTCTACATTCCCATGAACGCATCATCCATTTTCTGGACAGTTTTCCTGCGTAGCCGAGCCTGCAGTGCTTTCGTTTGGGGACAGAGCTCCAAGGAGCTGCCCTTTGCGTCTTGCCATCAAATAGATGGTTTCCAAGCCACCGAGAAACTGTCATCCTTGTCCGATGGGGGGAAGGATGGGGTGGGAGGGACTTCTTGAGTGCAGTTCTTTTGCCAAGTGTGCAGCAAAAGGATGGAGATGCCTATTGTACTGGCTGCTTTGTGTATACCATGTATACTAAACATCGATCTCTGCTGTTTGTGCATCAATAGCAAACCTGAAATAAAACCGTATTTAAAGATCCACCTCGCTCCAGGGGGGCTGTGTTTGTGCCCGTGTTGCTTGGGTGGTGTTGGCAGATTATATCCTGGCTTATTGCAGTCCCAGCTCATTAACTGAAGGGAAAAAAATTGGAAGGTCCAAACATATTATTCTGAATATTATGGCAATTTGTCTTGCTTCTGCTGCAGAATTTGTAGTTGGCAAAAAAACATCATGTTGGATGAGTCCATGCAACGGCAGGGCTCCCCTGCACCTGGGAGCCATCGCAGCGAGGCTGTGCCACGAGGCTGGTTTGCTTTAGCCTGGAATCAGGATATTCTTCAGTAAGAATCACAGCAATATAGAATATAGAGTTAAATGGATGAATGCAAACTGGAACAGTGCTCTCACATCCTGGAACAACTGTGTCCATGCATACCGTGAGCTGGGAGTACCCATTCCCAACCTGCTCCTCTGGCGTCATTCATTCCATCCATGGAGCAAAGCAGGAGCCTCTTTCCCACCACCTCCAGAGGGTCCAGGGAAGGCTGGGGGGTTGCTAGGTGCTTACAAAACACTCAGCAGCTCCCAGCCCTTCTCTTGCTCTGCTCAGGGCCAGCAGTGAGATAAGGCACTGCCTGCTAATGGGCCACGTCTGCTGGGGGATGCCTGATGTCACTGCCTCAGCTTTTATTTCCCCCTGAACAATTGCAACTTTCTGTGCAGCTATGCTGTAACACTTTGGCAATTTTAATGAGTTTTTTAGAGTTTTTTCCTCCTTTTTTTTTTTTTTTTTTTTTTTTTTTTTTCCCGCGTAAGGCAGAGCACATTTCCAATACCAAAGAAAAGCACAGCAACAGCCCTGACTGAACACCTTCCCCTCTGCAGCCCGGTGACAGACAGCTCTGCCTCCACCTCGCCCCATGAGAAGCTCAGTTTCAGCCCCAAGAAATCCCACACTGCAGCAGCTCCAACTGCACACAGCTTTATTAACAGAGGGTTTGCACTTCCGGGGCTCAGTGATAGCCATATGCAACCTGAACAAATCACCCCGAGAGATAAAAACGTGCACAAAGGAAACATTTACCTGGAAAGGAAGGAAGAAGCCAAGTGCCGATGCCAGAACCTCGGTTCAAAGGAAAGGTCTGTGTTTAGCCAAGTTGTGGTCTGTTTGCTCAGGGCTCTGCATTGCTGGGAAGGCTGCAATTACTTAACGGCTCAGGGATAAGGGCAGGCACCTGGAGCGGGGTGGGGACACAGGTGAGCTCCTGGGGAGGGAGGAGCAAAGCTGCAGCAATGTGGAAGTATGGGAGTGGCAGATACAGGGCACGTTGCTTGCTCCAAACTGCTGGGACAGTTGCATTTGGTTTCCTCCATTATTTTAGCCTCTCACCCACTTTTTGTTCCTGCGTGCTTCTCCAGACATCAGCTTTTGGAGAAAGGTGCTGGGTTGGGCAGGATTCTGCTCTCACCCACCGTACCTTTCCTTATAAACAGGACAAGCAAAAAGCATGAAAATGGAATTCACCCTTATGGCACAGCTGGTATTCACAATGAGTCATTCAGAGCTTTGGTCTCTAATGGCAGCACCTATTGCAAGTCATGCTCTTTACACGATGTCACACACTGGGGTCTTGCTGGGCAGGAGGGTCCCATGGTGCCAGATTGAGTGTTGCACCCCAAAGCTGCAACTGAGGATCCCTTTAGAGGAGGGGATGCTCCCTTTCTGTTACCATTGCCCTTACTGTTGCTCTTTCTTTCTGCCTGGAGACAAAAGCACCGCCAGACACACTGGGAACAAACAGTGCTAATGGGGAACACGTGGCCCAGCCAGCAGCAATGCTCACGTGAAAATACTGATGTGGAGCAGCGATGGGGCACAAAAATGCATTTCTATGCCAGGATAATTGATTCCCCCTTTGCCACCATAGGCTGCCGGTCACTTGCAGCAGACTAAACTTCCCCCCATCATCTTCCCCAGCCAGTAAACTGACACGTTCCCACAAGAATCCATGTGAGTTTTTTTTTTTCCCCCCCCTGTATTTTTTCTAATTATACAGCTCAACCAGTGCCAAAATCCATCCGGCCAACTCGAATCTGGCAGCAGAGCTCATGCACACAGGGCCAAGAGAATCACCTCCTTGCTGAAGGGCAGCAGGTTGGGAACGTACTGAGACAGAGCTCTTTGCAAGGCTCCAAATGGAGATTTCTATGCATGCATAAACCTCCAGAGGAAGGTTGGCATTGGCTGCCCATGTCAGCATTGTGCGTGGAGGTGAGGGCGTGTGCTGAGCCCATCAGATGGCTGCTAATGACTGCAGCCCTTAGCTAGGAAAAGCACCTGGAAATGGCAGCATGGGGCAGTGGTATGAGCCCCCAGCCTCTCCTGGGGACCGTGCTGTTGGCTTTGGTGTAATTAATATTGAGTTCAGCCTGGGGGGGCAGAAGAGCTCCCAAAGGGTTATTTAATGTGGCTTGATTATTTATTTTTTGAAGTGTTTTATTTTCCCCCTTGTAAATGAATTTAGCGCTGGGGAAAGATGTTGGATTGGCAGCTCTGGAAATACAAGCTCTGAAAGGCAGATGTTTAGGAGTCCTGCAAGTGACAGCACTGCATGCGATCCAGGCGTGAGGGCAGCTGAAAGTGCCAGCTGCTGTGTGCTCTGCACTCATAGATATTGCTGTGAGAAAGCAAAGCACACTGCCCATGGCCACCAAGCACTTGGGGACACTTCTCAGTGTCCCTGCACTGCTTTGGCCTTTTATGCAATGCCATATTGTTTGCACTGCATTCCAAGTGCAGTGTGCAGGCTCCAAATAGCAGAAACACGTGTTGGCAAGATCCTGGTCACTGCAGGGACCGCATCCTCGTGGCTCTCCATGCTCCCAATGACACATGCTGTCCAGAAGCAGCCCCATGTGCTGTGTGGATGCGCTCAGGACATCTGGAGTGGGGATGGAGGGGAAAGTGCAGTGAGGTATGGTGATCTATGTGGGCATCTTGCACACCCAGGGAGTTTGGGAAAAGCCAGCATTCCCAGGCTCTGAGTGAAACTTCCTGCAGACACCCAGGGTCAGGGCTCTGAGCACCTCATGGAGCTGTGGGTGTCCCTGTTCAGTGCAGAAGAGATGGAGCGGATGGCCTGGAAAGGTCCCTTCCAACACAAACCATTCTATGACTCCATGGTTCTATGAAAGTAGGGTGCCCAAAGGCTTCATCCACCTGTGGGCCCCCTCCGGATTTAGGAGGAGGTGATGGGATTTGGGGTATCACCATGGTGAGGCACTGCCTTGATCAGGGCAGTCCCAAGGTGCCCATTAACCCCTGCCTTCAGCACTTACTTTTGAGGTGAGGAAAAACAACCACAGAGGGAAACAGGCACTGAAAGACAAGGAGAACCTGGACGGTGCTGCTTTATCCCAAAGGCAGAGAAAAGGAAACAAGGCAAAGGAATGAAAACAAGGGAAACCTCGAGAGGGAGACGTGCTTGGCAGCCCCTACTGCCTGGCTCTGCAAACACAGAGCAGCTGTTATCCCACCTGGACCTGGATGCTGGCTTCTCTGCATCCCTGGAGCATCATGGAGCAGTGGAGATGCTCCACGAGTGCTCAGGGCACAGGTAATGCACAGCCCTGAGAGGTGATGGGGAGAAAGGAAAACCCTGTTATGTTGTTCAGAGTGAACTCTTTCTTTCTTTTAATTTTTGGTTGTATGAAACTGTGGGGAATGTGCTCCTTTGGGTTGTTCCCTTTTTCTCTGTGAGCTACATCACCAGTTTTGGGTTTTTTCAGGGCCAAACTGCACGTGCCATCACCCCCTTGCCCAGCAGAAATCACCAACCCATCACCCGGAGTTCCCACTGCCCTCGCTGGCTCCGTATTTCATGTGTTACATGGGAAAGCAGAGCTGGTCACTTGGCCCCAGTGGTGGCGTTGGGTTTTTCTTTGTGGTTTAAGGCCAAGCTAAAGGGCAAAGGGATTTGGGAAATGAGTGGTGCTCTGGGGGTGGGAGCTGGCTCGGGGTAATCCCTAATCCCACAGCATGTGGGGAAATCCTAGCTTTGGGACACCAGAAACACCATCAATCCACGTCAGCGTTGCAGGGTGGAAACAAAATAGGGGGAATTTGCTTCGTAGGAGGGGAAGAAGCACGAAGCAAGGTTTGAATCGCAGGGGCTGCGCGTGAAGGAGAACAGAGCCGACAAAAATGAAGGGAAACACTCAAACCCCTCCATCTGTGGGAAAAGATGGGGTGGACGCAGCCCTTCTGGGGGACAACCCAAAATCTGGGGGCTGCCTGCAATGGAATGGTTCCTATTTGTCTCTGGAAAAGCGACGTCTGCTCCAATTAGCGCGTCGCGTGCGCGTGCATGTGCGGGGGAGGAGATGTCTTTGTTTCCTTTTAGGAAGAAAGAAAAGAATTAATAACAACAACAACAAAAAAAGCACGGAACGAGCTGTGTTGCAAAGCCAGAGTGCTGTGTCAGAGAGATCGGGATCCAAATGGTTTCTCTGAACCCTCCAAGAGAAACGGAGCATCCAACACGGCTGGAAAACAGAGCACTGCCTCCTAAAGCTGCCCTGGGGGAGGCCTTCAGTTGTGGAGGATGATTTTACAACTCCCCACAGCTGGGAGTTCAGGAGGAGATGTCGACGGGGGCTCTGGAAGGGTTAAAACCATTCCGCCTGTTCGCATTGTTCCTTCTTAATATCGCCCTTGAATAAACAAACAGGCGAATCCCACCCTCTCCCCGGAGACTCTTACTTGGCTTGTTTCAGAGAACAAACGATAATTATTTGCCTTTATTTATATATTTATCTGAAATTTCATTGTCTCCTTTCGGCAGCCGTCGGGATTGAGGAAACCGAGTGACAAAATGAACAAGGAAAGCCATAAACTCGAATTAAACAAATCACTGATAAGCCCAGAGCAGAGAGGAGATAAAAACCCGATGACATTTCCCTCGTGGCACGGAGGCTGGAGATGTTGATAAAGCGCAGGGAGATGGATGGATGCAGCCAACGGATGCCAGTAGGGTGGGAGATGCAGGCACAGCTGTGTCCTCCTTGTTCTAGACATCAGGACTGGCTTGTAGGGGATAGATCTGAAAAATGCATGTTTGCAAGAAATTCCATTGCTTTGCTGGACCAGAGGCTGTCTGGCTGCATGGGATACGCAAAGCACTTTGCATCCTCAGGATTCAGTCCTTCGTCTGCTCCTCTGCTTCTTTCCAAGCTTCAGTTTCTGTGGATGAGAGCAATGCTGCACTGCACAGCTGCCCAGGGGGTGGGGTCACCATCCCTGGGGGTGTTGCAGAGCTGTGGGGATGTGGCACTGAGGGATATGGGCAGTGGGCACCTTGGGTTGGGCTGGGTTGGGGATGAAACAAGAAGAGTAAAGGAGAGGTGGTGCTGTTGTGGATGTGATGGCATTCATGTGGTTGGGGCCGCACTGAGCATCTCCCAGGCATTCCTACATCTCAGCAAAGAGACTCCACGTTTTCCTTCTTTGCGAATGGGATTCGTGTGCCTTTCCCCTAATCTCCCATCTGAGAGCTCCTCAGAGCCGATAATGAAGGACTTCCCCCTGCATCAGGACTGCTGCTTTGTGAGATTAAAAACTGCCCCTCAAGGAATCCCACAGCCATAACAAAGCCATTTGCTAAGATAACATTAGTTCAGCACTGGGGCTGCTCATGGCACGCTCAGAGGAAGCACTCAGATGGTTCCCGTGGCCCTGACCAAAAACCCCACTGCATCCACAGACCAAAGGGACCACCATCCTGTCATGTCCTACGGATGCCTTACGTCACATACTGGGTTGAACTGGGAAAATCACTTCTAGACATGCCTAATGGAGGGAGAAAGCAGAGCACAGGTTTGTGCCCTTTTGCACGTGATGGCAATGGGATGCTTTCACAGCAAGAAGGATTTGGGGACAGGATGGTGGGAAGAGCTGCTACTGTTGGATGGGGCTTGCATCACTGCAGGGGAAGGGAGAAGGAAAACAGGATTTTGGAATCAGGATGAAATTCCTCCTGGCTCTCTGCTTTGTTCAGAAATAAAAATACCCCAAATAGCCTGAGAACAAGGCTGCTCAGCAGATGGTACTTTGCCCCTTTTGGGATGCTTTCTATCTTCACAGCTGGGAATCCATCATGGGAATCCGATCCCAGGAGGCTGCAGAGCTGCAGGCCCAGGAGCTTGGGTAGCTTGGGAAATTTGCAGTTGTGCCCTGCCCTGAACCTTGGATGTGAGCCCAGCTCTGATCTCGCTCCATCCGAGTGCCACTGAGCCCCTTCCCCAGGCTGCAGCTCCCCAGCCAGCCAGCTTTGCAAAGCCACCCCAGGTCCCACAGTCTCTTTCTGTCCCAAACCATGTCCCAGTCCCCAGCTTCTTTGGAGGACTGCTGCATCCAAGCACGCACCATATGTATTCTCATCAAAGCATTTCCCAGTTTCCTTTCCCAGCACTGGTGGCTTCCTCCAGTCTTTTCTTGGCTGTCCCTATTCCTGGGGACATCTTGTGCTCAGCACACTCTATGGATGAATATTCCATGAATTTTTAGGAACACTTGGTGAGAAGTGCAGTGATTCCGTGACCAAAGCTGGGAGCAGATGTTGGAGAGATGCGTTTTGGTGCTCACCAGTCACCTACTCAGCATCTACTGCACTGCAACAGGGACAAGATTTTTTCAGAGCTATGTGACATTGTGGGAAAGCCAGCTGAGCTCTGAACAGCTTCTTCCTTTGGGTTTCCTTTGAAAGTAACTCCCAGTTTAGCACCTGCTTTGCAGAGCTGTGCCTGCAATGGTGTCTGAGCCCAGAAACTCAGGGTGTGATGTGGGGTTGTGCTGTAGGCTGCAAAGGATGGAGAGGAAGGCTGCATCCCTTGGGATGCTCTCAAGTGCTTAAATGGTTTGTGTTTACGAGAGCTAAAAATATTTCCTCGGGGAGGAAGAGGGGACAGAAGGTCTGTTTGCTCTGTTATCACTTATAGGCTCTGTTTTGGAATGAGGCTTAAATAGAAATAACATGGTATTAAAGGTTAAGTAAAACACAACCAAGCAGCATCCCTGCGTGGCACAGGGCAGCTGGGATGAGCAAAGCCTCTGTATGGCCTGGGGACAGAATAGGAACGGGGATCCCATCCCTCAGAGCTGCCACACATCCCATGACCACGCTGGTACCCTGCTCAGCAACGCCTGGGTTCCTGCCATGCACTGCAAACTGCAGCTGGGCCAGGAATTTCCTGATTCAGCTCTTCTTCCCCCCAAACTTAGCTGGAAAATAGGAATCTAGGGACACTGCCCATGGGAAGAGGTTCTGATGGATGCTCTGGGAGCAAGGGGCTGGGGTCTCCTCCGTATGGGTCACATCACCCACAGTGAGCTCAGGGTTTGCAGCAGGGTGAGAGGGGGGCAGCACTGCTCAAGTTTTATTTTTAAAGGGCATTCTGTTTCCAGTGTGAAAAGGGAATAAATCAATGACTCTCATCGTCCTGAGAAAGGCATGTCTGTGCCCCTGCACCATAAGACCCTTGTGTTGCCCCCTGTGACACCGCACTGGTGATGCACCAACAGACACAGGCTGGGCATTGTGCAATGTGTTCCCAACAGCCCAGCAGTGCCCAGCCACACTGCAGAGCGTCAGCACGGCCCTCCCAGTGCCATGTGCCCCTTGGCCAATCAATGGGACATTGTCTGGGGAGAGCACTGGGTGACATACAGCAGAGTGGAGCGGTGGCACAGAGGTCAGGAACGTGAGGATGGTCCAAGTGCCTTTCTCCTGTGCTCATTAATTCTATACATTTTGCATAAATTCCAGCACAACGAGGAATTTGGGAGTGCTACCAACCCATCTGCTTTGAACCGGCGCTCTGGTTTGCAGGAAGGAATGTTACTGGGAACAACTCCGTGCCTACATTTGGGTCTGATCCAAATCTTGCTGCTTCACCCTTTTTTCTGCCTTGAGCTGAGACCAAACTTGGGACTGAGAAGAAACTTGGGAAAGAGAAGAAAGTTGAGCAACCTGGGGCTGCATTCACATCTGAGCCTCCCAGCTTACCCCAATGCTTCCAGCCCCTTGCAGATGGATGGGCAGTGCTGGTGATGGAGGAGACAGAGCCAGATCCTGGCTGGGAAGGTTAGAGAAAGAACCTGTAAATGGAGAAAGGGATGAGCACACAGGGATGCCTTTCCAACAGCCAGGAGGAGAAGAAATCTGGAGCTGACGCCCATCTTGGAGGGTCGTGTGTCTCCTGATGGGCTGAGGGACCATCTGGTGAAAGGATGGGGTCTTTAGTAGATGCCCATGGCAGCAAGAAGGCAACATGGGACTGAGTGGCTCTGCTTTCCAATTCCTGCTTTGTGCACAGGCTTTGACTTTCCCAGCTTGAATTCCTCGTGTCTATTCAGACCGTGTCTGACTTCCATCCCAGGCACGTCTGTGTGGCTGCTTAGGGAAAACAAAGCTGGGAGGATGGAGATAACATTGCTGATGTTGGAAATCTGTGTATCCCCTTGGTGCTGGGAGATACCTACAGCAAGTAGGGAGCTTTCTATGAAAAAGCACAGGTTTAGCTAAGGCTCTCAGGAAAACACTGCTCTCCTGCCAACCTCACATCGCATCAGTGCTTTGTGGACAAGATCTCCCTCTGTGCCCTGCACGGATGGATTTGTTTTTGCCTTGGCCCCACCAAACAGCCGTGAGTCAGCTAATCCAAACCAAACAGCACGGGGAGCGGGAGGTCAGCCCAGTGCATGGCTGTGAGCTCAGAAACAGCACCTCGAGCAGAACTGGGGATAAAATCACACCACCATGAGCAGGGCAGTGCTGGGTGTCAGCGAGGACTGGTGCCAGGTCAGGGAGAACCCAGTGTGACACTGGGAGATGGTGACTTTTCCCATCCCCTCTGCAACCTTTCCATGTAGATGCTTCCCACCAAGAAGCCTCTGCATTCACTTCACCACTGCCTTCTTGTTGCATCCCTCTTACTTTTGGGGTTGTTTTCACCCCGGTTTTGCTGGCTCCCCTTTCCTTCTTACCCTTCCCTCCTCTAAAAGCATCCCTTGGACATGCTTGTGCAGAGAAAAAAATCCTTCCAGCCAGCTGCCAGCTCTGCCTTTGGCCTCTTGCTCCGGTTTCATGTTTGACTCTAATCCCACAATTTATACAGCGGAGCCCTGGGCCAAACCCAGCGTCTCAGGAACCTGCCAGAAACCTCAGCTTTTCCTAAGCTCTATAAACAGTTTCCTGCCTCCATCCCTGCACCTGCTGCCCATGCCGTGCTGCTGGCCAGGGATGCTGGTATCCCAGGGATGGTGGCATCCTGAGGATGATGGTACCCTGGGGATGGTGGTACTGTAGGGATGGTGGTACCTTGGGATGATGGTACCCTCAGGAGGGACAGGATGCCCAGGGATGCTGCTCTACTGGATGGGATGCCCTGTGCTGCATCCCCTCTGCTCTGCTTGGCAATATCTGAGGGCTGTGAAACACTCACCCAAAGCCTGAGCAGTGAAAGAGTTTCTGATCCTTCAGAGCATCTCAGGGCAACCTGGGAGAAAGCAGACAAGGAGTTAGGGGAGGCAGGGAGAAGGAGAGATGTGTAGGTGTCCCAGACACCAGCAATGGCTGCTGGTGTGCAATACAATCTTTTGAAGTGGAGCTGCAATGTATTTCTTCACGCTGTTTTCCCTTCCCTATGTTTTCAGAACAACTAAATTCCCAGGGATGCAAACAAGCAGCAGGAGTGGGGCCTGGGGAAAGCACTAGGTGGGGAAATCTCTTCTTATTGTGCTTCTAAAACCCAGTGAGGACACTGCAAATTACGGAGCACCATCTGCTGGCATCTTATTTATTGACTGCCTCTTCCCTTGCGATGCAGCACTGGGGCAGCATGAAGCAGTTGGGGGCATTATAGAAGGGTGAACCCAAAGCATGGTGAGAAGTGAGATGAAAAACCAGTGGGCAGAACGTGCTGGGTAAATGCACAAAGGCAAAATCCCACTCGCTCCATTGAGGGCAGGACTTCACCCATAAACCTCATCCTAATGGGGAGTTCAGAGCCTAAATTCATTAAACTGATGGTGTCCTTCCCGAGCGCGAGATTAAAACCAGGAGACTTTGCAGGTCTCTGCTGGCAGCACTCGGGGCTCCAGTTGAACAGGACATAAAGCCGTTTCCTCCTGTATAAATCACCTGAATGCTTTTAGCTCACCCCGAGGCCTAAAACAATGCTTTCAGCTCAGGTTTGCTCCTTGGTAATGCGTGCTGGCAGCTGGCCCCATCAGTCTCCGGCACAGACATGTAACTCAAGCCTCTGACAAGTGCTGATTTAGAGCTTCAGCCAGTAAATCAGCATAAAATCATCGGAGTGCTTGCTCATATTTTTCCAAGTGGGGCTTTCTCACATGCAAGGCAAAAGGTCCTGGGACCCAGTGCTCACTATGGGACACCAACCGCAGGCTGCTGTGTCCTGGACCCTGCAAACTGCTGTCAGATCCCCACAGCGTGCAGGATGGAGATGCTGGGAAAGCAGTGCAAGAGGGCTTTGTGCTGTGGAAGCCATTTGTGCATGCATGAAGCTGGCATTGCACAGCTTTGGAAGCCTTTTGCAGCGCAGGGAGATGAGGGTGCATTAGTGGGGTGTGTCGTGTTATATGGGATGATGCTGGACCACTGTAAATGAGCCAAGGGCTGTGTTTACCAGCATGGATTTCTCTCCTGTGGGCTGTTCTGCTGGCACTAAGGGAATGGGAAATTTGCAGTACTTCAAAGCCCCTCTGCCAGTCTGGGCTGTGTGATCCAAGCCAAAGTGCAGCCCCAATCCATCATCCGAGGAGGGATGTTTGTGTATTTGTGTGAAATGACAGACTGGAGAGACCCGGAGCTGAAAGCCAGATGCTTTCCCAAGAAATAAAATGGGTAAAGGACTTTAAAATGCAGGAAGAGCCTGTGAAGGAAGCAGCACTGCAGTTAGAGGCTGTGACAGCCCTGGCCCTGGGTCCCAGCATCCCAACAAGCATGGATTGCCATCTCCTGTGTGCTGAGTGGAGACAAAAGGACACAACCCAGACCTCTCAATCATTCCACATCAGTAAGTCCTTAATGGGGGCAGAGAACTGCAGAAGTCAGCATCCCCCATGGGTTACAGCTAACGCTTCTCCAAACAAACACCCATCAGATGCTGATAAAAAGTTGCTTTCCGTAAACACTCTGTTTATTGCACTGCCCCACTGATTCCTCTGCTGTCAAAACAGAAAGGCAAACGAGAGCAGGGCTGAAACCCATCTCAAAGCCCTACCAAGCTGTGAAAGCATTTGGTGACTTTGTTCTTGGCTTGGATTTCTTTTTCTTTTTCTTTTTTTTTTTAATTGTTTGGATTTGGTCACAAGCAGGAAAAGCTGATCTCATGACAGCTGAAAAAGCCCCGTGAGAGCCCGAGCTGTGAGATCTGATGTCACGCACGGGCAGTCTGGGAGGGAAGGAAACCTCTGTGTGAGCCCAGAAAAGTGGGCAGTTCAGCTCGCCTCGCCCCCAGGCAGCTCTTGGTGGCACGTGGATGCCCGAGGCTTGTGCCTGAATGGTCAGCCACAGAGAGGGGCTGGGGGTCCCACCAGCATCCCATCCAAAACCTGCCCAAGAGGTTGGCACGCAGGTTGAATCTATGGAAATAGGGTGACAGAGCCATTCAGCTTGGAAAAGACCTCTAAGAACATCACATCCAACTGCTGCCCACCCCCACTGTGCCCACTGCCCACATCCCTCAGGGCCACATCCCCACAGCTCTGGAACACCCCCAGGGATGGGGACCCCACATTGGGCAGCTTGTAAAGATCAGTCCCAGCTGCCAGCCAGAAATGGGGGAACTGCAGTTGTCAGAGAGCTCAGAATCCCCTCAGCTGCCAGGTGCTGCACTGTGCACACATGAAGGTGTTACAGTGCAGGGAAGCATTCAGGCTCAGGCTGTTGTTCCCAAAAGTCAATGCAAAGAATCCTGTTTCACTCTATACACTGCGATTAGCCACGTGTACAATGGGCTGACCACTGGTATGCGTGGCAATGCCAGAAGTAAATGAAACTCCTCCCTGGGGAGAGGGCTCCATTGCTTTTGGCTGCTGAATTTGTGAAGTTTTTCACTATTTTTTTCTTTTTTTTCCCCCAAAATGCCTCCTTGGAAAACGCCTCTGGGTTTTGATTTGAAGAAAAAATAAACCCAACGCTTTTGGTTGTGCAAGGAAAGAAGGAGGAAAAAAAAAAAATCATTGATATTTTTGAAAGCTGAATAATTTTAGCCAAACATGGGGGAAACTGAATAGCATCCACGGCCATTGGATGTGCTTAAGAGAGCTCCATGAGCCTGCTGGTAGGAGAGCAGCCTGCTGACACCTTTTCACATGCAATGAGTGGAGCTCGCTGCTGCAACACGAATAAGTGATGGGGGGGGGAGCCTGGGTGCTGGGAAGGCAAGGATAGAGGGCTGTCCTGCCTCAAAGCACTCGTGTGCTGTGGGCTGTGATGCTGCTGCCTTTATTCTGTGCTCACACACTGCAAGAAAGGGATGGGGGCAAAAAGGGCACGAAAGAGAAACGGACAGAAAAGTGAGGAGTGGTGGTTTGCACTCTTTAATTTCCTTCTGCGAGTGGGAGCTGCTCTGGTACTGTGTGCAAGGAGTGAATACCTCCAAATATTCCCAGCAAATGAATAAGGCTATTCTGTGAATACCAATAATATTCACAGAGCGTGGATTCGACTGATCTCCCTCCGTGTGTTTGGCCTGAGATCTGACAGCTCTGCATCCAAAGGGGAGATCTGTGTTTGACTTCCTTGGGTCTGGATCACACCTAAGGAGCTCGTGTTTGAGCAGCATCACCAAAGGCCCTACCAACACACCTCCACTGAACGGTTGGGTCGTTTTTCCCCTTCTGGTCCACAAATAAATTATCTGCCAATAAATGGAACCAGAAGTGGCTTGGCCAGATGTTCTGCTGGGGCCCCAGGGAGTCGTGGTGCAGAAAGGGTAAAATAGGGGGAAAGAGAAGAAAAAAAAAAAAAAAAAAAGCAAATAAAAGATAAAATATGAACATGGCAGCTCCATTGGCTGCTCAGTGCCGGCGTGGGACCCCCGGCTGCAGCAGCTGTGCCCATTATGGGGTGAGATGCAATGCCCCAGCTGGGAGGCCATGCCAAAAGCAGGATATGGGAAAAGACCATTTTCAAACACAGATGGATTAAACCTCGATTCCTTTTTAAATGAGATTTTAATGCGCTGGCTGCACGCAGCTGATGGATACGGGAGATGCTGGCTGGACGTGAGATGGGTTGGGGTGAGTGTCCCCAGGGCACCTTGCTGACCCCATGGTCTCCCATGGGAGAGGCACATTTTGGTGTCCCTCTGCTCTCAACCTTTGTGCTGCAAACCCTGGAGGACAACGCCCTGCAACCCACCAGAACCTACAGATCCGAGATGGACAGATGGAGCAGAAGGACCTTTGATTTTGTTGTGTTTTTCCAGCTGGAAAGAGAAAGAGAAAAGAGAACGTTCCCACAGAGGAAACACTGTATTTACTCTTTTTTTTTTTTTTGCTTTTTTATTGTGGTTGAGCTGAACTGTAACAAGTCACTTCAGCTCTGTTGAACGCAGGATTTTCTCACTTTCCGGTAAACTGCAGTTACCATGGAGAGCTCTGAGACAAGCCAAATGCAAAACATTGGAAACTACACCCAAACTCACCGCAGCCATATCAAACAGTTAATTAGAAAGGCCGTCCATGTGTTTCCCATTCCCTGGAATGGTTTGAATCAATTGCCCCGTGATTTATCACCTGTTTTCTGTGCGAACGGTTCGGCTCTGCTCTCGTGCATGTGTTGGAAGGGGGATCTGTGCTGTGCAGCAAAGGAGGGAAGGGAGATATTAAGGACCTACAAAAAAATAAAACAAAAAACAATCATCAAATAACCAATTCTGCTCCTTCCTCCAGTATAAATCTCCCCCCGGAATGATACGCTTTCGATTCTGGTGGGATTTCTATCCGTTGGCAACTGAGAAAAAAGGAGAGACAGCTTTTGATTTTGGAGCATGGAGGATTACAGCTCACCGGGCCATGGCAGGCTGTGCTGTGCAGGGCCCAGATAAGATTCAGTCCCAGCTCTTCTCTCCCCATCCCTGTCCCCATCCCTGCATGAAGCAGAGCCCATCCGGATAGGTGGCTGCAGATCCTCATCCCTGGGTTGCATCTCCTTTCCAGGAACTTTTTCCCCACTTATCTCATGCCTTAAAACCCACAGACCATGGTGTTGCCCCTTGGTGGCCCATGCATCCCGTTGCCACCCTGCTGGCCAGCAGGCAGTGATGGCTGATGGGCAGTTGGTGAAGCCTTAATGCCCAGAGCTAAATTCCCAGTCGGGCTGCAACCCCGCTCCCCCTTCACGAGGCATGGGGAGAACACACCTTGGTCCTGCCTTGTGCTTCAATGCAGAGTTGGTTCCTCTTAGCATCCAAAAGCAGCAAGAGATGGTTTGGAGGAGATCCCTCTGACCTTCAGCACGCTGACCTGATTTTCCCACTGCCATCTGCATCGCTGCCCTTTGGGGTCGGGTCAGGCTGTGAGCCACTGCAGTCCCCTCCGGTGGTGTGGGTTCCTCCAGGAAAGTTTGTGGGGATGGACACGGTGTTATCAGCAGCCATTCCCCCACGTTATGCTCCAGTGAAGCTTTCTGACCGAGGTATGTGGGGCTGATTGGAAACCCTGCACATTTATCTAACCCATCCCCCAAAGCAGCTGTTGGCCTGAAAGGTGGCTGCTCCTCTCGCGCTCTGCATTCCACCTTTCCTGCCAAGAGTGGGGGAGAGAGGGAATAAAAGCTGCTCTCCTATCATTAGCAGATGATTGAAAAACCTTTCAGCTCCCTGAGCCAAGCGTGGGAGATAGCAGTCCTGCAAGACAGGAGCAGAGAAGCCCACAGCAGCAGATGGTGGGAAGAGGCAGGGACTCACCTCTGCAGAGCCAAAAGGGTTCAATGTGGGGCTTGGGGTGAATGCTACACCTGCAGCAAGCGAGCAGAAGTGCAGCAGGAGTGTGGCAAAATTGCCATTTACCCACACACCTCTGTCCCATAGTGACCATATGAATGTGTGGACTGCTTTAGCTTGAATTTATCTTTACATTGCTCTGAGTTCCACCAGCCTCACTCCTGCCCTGCTCCTGGCTGCAGAAGGGAAGCAAAGTCACTGCCTGGCACAGGGGTCATTTGCCCCCATCTCTCTGCAGATCTCCTTTGCAAGAGGAGAAGGTCAGAGCCGTGCCTCAGTTTCCCCTCTCACTGCAAAGAGAAGAGCTGTGGCAGGGGATGCACGGAGCTGCCTTGGAAGGATTGCAGGGTTGGGCTGCTCTGGCTGTTTGCACCGCCTGGGACCCTGCAATCTGCGAGGAAGGAAACTGGCCTCAGGCAGCAGGAAAAAAGAGAAATCTCCCAGGACTTTCCAAAAGTTTTCCCACCCTCTGAAAAAAAAAGGCAGTGGTGCACATGTGCACTCGTACCCTGGGACTGCTGCAACTCCTCGTGCTGCCCTGACCTGCAGGAGGGAAGAAAATGGCAGGGAGATCTACAAGGCAGGAGGGAACGAGGCTTGCAAAGAAGAATCACCTCTGTGAAGTGCTCTGAGGAGCAGCAGCTTGGAAAGGAGGATCTCAGCCACAGATGTGTGCACGACGGATCCAAGAGCAGTCAGCTGCCATCCAGCTCGGATGGGTGGCTGTTATCGGCACGCGCTCCGTTCCACGACAATTCCTTTTCAGACACTCTGTTCTGACAGGCTGAAAAAGAAATTCCTCTTGTCTTCATTCTCCAAATCCAGATTCGAGTCAGCGCTTTGTCCTTTTAGTGGCTGTGAAATATTTTGGCATTACGGGGCTCCTTCTCCCACCTGGGAGCTTTGCTTTGATTGCATTGACAAGGCAGTTGGACTAGATGGCCTTTGAGGGTCCTTTCCAACTCAAACGATGCTATGATTCTGTGACTTCCTTCAGCCTTGCCCATTGCTGCAAGCAGGGCTCCAGGGGCTCTGCCAACACCACAAGAACTGAAGGAGGGAGGGAGAAAGGAGGAAGAGGAATCAGAGCTGCCCAAACTAGAACCCATGGACTCCAAAGGGTTGGCAGCAGGGTGTTCGTCATCCCTGCAGATGTAGGGAGTATGTAGGAGCAGAGCCAGAATTTGCTTCGCATATGCTTTATACAAGAGTGAAAACCCAATCTGCTTAAAAACATGAAGAGCCAGAACTGCTGCTGACGTGAGCCCAGGCTGTGACTCAGCTCTGGGTAAGGAAAATGGCCCAGGTGAGCACAGGGCACGCTGCTGCCCTGCTCAGGGTGCTAGAAGAAGGCTTGTGTGTTTGTGTTCTAGGCTACACCGCCTTTCCATTTATCAGGGAGACACTGTGGTTTCTTGTGTTGTATTATATTTAATGGGGTATTATTTTTTTTTCTTGCTGGCTGTTTGTTTGAGAAATTTCTCCCAGGGGAGCTCCTTTTTGATCGCTTGGTTGCCAGACAGAATGACATCAGACAGACGCTCAGAGGAATGATAAAAAGGCAGAGCCTTATTTCTTAATAACAGGCTCTGGCAAAACACAGAGTGAAGTTCAACATGCTGGAGAGCACCAGGACCCAATGCTGCATGGGGTGCAGGGCAGGGGGCCAGGAGGGGCTGCTCTGCCCGGCCCACGCATGGACACCCCTGTGTTAGTGGCCAGGATGTCCTGGTCCGTTCGGGAGCAAAGGAGATGGGATGGCAGAAGGCATTAAGGTGGGCTTGTGCTTGCAGACCAGCTGATGCCAGTGTATGGCTGTGTGCATGGGCACTGCACTCAGTTCACTCTTTGTGCCTTTAGGATGGGCCTCTGTGCTGCTTGCAGGGTTCCATGGAATTTCTGCCTGTTCCCTCTTCCTCATTCCAGCAGCTGATAGCAAGAGTTGAAGGAGATGGTCAGACACTCCTATTGGAGATGGGCAGCAGTCCAGGCACCAAGTGACCTAAAGTTCACAGTTGCCTCAATGTCCCGTTACAGATATTGGAGAAACCCCCAAGTTCTCTGTGAAAGCCCCTACACAATCTGACACTGAGCTAAAAGCCATCTAATGTTATGGTTACATCTGGCTTTCAGTTTCTTCTTGCTGCCTTTTCTTCTTAAGTTGCTCATAAATTTTCTTTTGGGGGGATAACATTCCATTTGGGCTGAAGTTGTCTATGTTTGGACATTCCTCAAAACTTCATTTAAAGAAATGTAGAAAAGGGAAAAAAGGGCTCTATCAATTCACATATTTTGTCATTCAAAATCTGAGTTTCCCCTCACTTCCATCTTGGACTCCCACATCCAATTCGTACCCTACTTCTCCACAACACCCAGAACTGCCATGAGAAAATGCTGAAACCCACTGTGCCCTGAGGGTTTGTGGCCAATTCAGCCTCTCTGCTCTGTCAAGTTGGCTGAGATGGTTTCACCTCCTCCAATCTTTTCGGCACACCGCATTTTGGAGGAGCGGTAAGGAAACCCAAGCAGCCAGCAGTGGGATCAAAGCGGGGGCTGTGTGGGGTGGGAGCAGTACGTGCCCAGGAGCCCGAGGACAACTTGCCTGGGAACAGAGCACTGTTGTCAGCCCCACAGAGGAGAGCATTCTCCATTCATGCCCACGCCATTGTCCGCCCTATGAGGAGCACCGCGCCGTGCCGCGGTGAGGATGGCTGTCTGCACACAAAGATGCACTGTGGCGGCTGCTGGGCAGGCAGGAAGGGGATGCACGAGTTAATTGGGCACAGAAAGGGGTCTGTAGGGGTCTCGTGTTTCCCACTCCCGTTTGGGTTGATACGTTGCTGGAGGGGGAATTCCCAGTTTCTACTTGAGTCAGCACAACACAGACACCCTGGGTTGATGTGTGATACCTACAGGCAGAGTATGGAGAGTCAAACCCACCAGATATGAGCCATTATGGGATTAAATTTGCAGTTTTTTCTGGAGTTCATATGGGTTGCAAGAGATTGAAACAAATTTGAACAAAGGCTTCTCCAATCAGCAGCTTTGGGAAGGGCTTTTTTCATGCTTTAGGCAGCTTTGGCTAAATTAGATGGCTTTGCCCAATGCACGTGGCTTTGCCCCACCTGCAGAATCTTTAGATATAAAAAGTCTGAGTACCAGCTGTCACCAGACCAAGCTCTCATTCCCTTGAGGCAGTTCTCTGTACCCAGCTCAGTGAAGGTTCCAGATGTGGGTCTTCTCCTCCATGCCCCCTCCCAAGCAACACAACTCAGTGTAGACATCAATTTACCATCCCATGGAGCAGCTGCCATCTGTGAGCAGATGGTTTGATGCTGTGGGATTAGTATACCTGGATCTGAGCAACAAAAACCAAGGGGGAAAAATACAAAATAGCAAGCCTCAGTGCCTGGTATGGCATCAGTGCTCTGAGTGATGGCTTTCAGTGGGACAGATGGCACTGAGGCCTTGGAAGAGCCGTGGAGTAAGAAGAGCTGGAGGGACACAATGGATTTCTTGGGGGGTGAGGGGGAGATGCTGTCACCTGATATTCGTGCACCCCCATGTCTGTGCCACAATGCTCATTTGGAGCACTGAGAGACAGCTCTGCTGGCAGCCAGGGGCTGAGGCAGCCGGATGCTTGGAGGGCTGTGCTGATGCTGCCTGGCTGCCCCAGGGACAACAAGGTGACAGCACACAGAACAAAGCCTGAACGGGGCTGTGACAGCGGTGTGCACGGGGAACCAGCAATGCTCTTTCCCCTGGTGGTACAGAATAAAGGCTGAGCAAAGTTCAAGGAAAACACAGCCGGTGTTGCACAATGCTGGCAAAAGGTTCCCTCATGGAGAACACACTGAGAGCTTTGGGGATGGGGGAAGGAGGAGAGCGAGTGATCCCACACTGCTGGCAGTGCCCATGCACCCCGATGCTGTTCCTGGTGGCACGGCAGTGACCTGTGGCTGAGGGATCCTGGGGCTCTCTGCCCTGCAGGAATGCATCCCTGGCAGGGCAGGCAGGGAGGAGAGCAGCACACCCAGCATGCAGAAATCAAGACATTCCTTTCTCCCCCTGCAGACACAGACACGAGGCTGGGATGTGCAAGACAGCTCCTTGTGCCCGCAGTTTCACCACGGCCAGATGAAATGTAGGAGATAGGCCAAGAAATGGGCTTTGATGTGCAACCACCACCCGGCTCCTCTCTGTTATTCCTTCCCCCCCATGCCAAACCGAAGTAATAGATGCTTTCCCTCTGCCCCCATGATCCAAAGGTCCTCGCATGGACGAATTCATCACTCAGATAACTACCCGCAGCCACGAGATGGGAAGGCCAAGGTAAATACACACCCATCCATCAGCAGATATGTGATGAAGCTCTCCTTTCTTCAAGGAGTTCACCCCAGAGGTTCAACCACAAAGTGATGCAGGAGGAAGGCAGTGGGATGCTCAGAGCCACCGAGGATGCTGCCAGCACCCCTGCCAACAGGATTGATCGTGGGGTGCACAGCCCACATCCGAGGGGCTTGCCAGCAAAAATGATCCTTCCCTTGAAAAATGAAGAAGTGTTTTCATGCTGTGTGTGTTGGTGGCTTTCGCAAGAAGGCAAAGATGAGAGGTAATGGCCTCATGTTGCACGAGGGGAGGTTCAGGTTGGTTCTCTTCTCAGAAAGAGCGATGCTGCACTGCACAGCTGCCCAGGGAGTGGGAGGTCACCATCCCTGGGGTGTTCCAGAGCTGTGGGGATGTGGCACTGAGGGATGTGGGCAGTGGGCACGGTGGGGTTGGACTCAATGATCTGAGAGGTCTTTTCCAACCTGAATGATTGTGTGACTGTATGACTAAGGCAGCTGGGACAGGGCAGACGCCATTGGCACGCAGCCTATAGACAAACAAAACTGAACCGTAGACCAGAAAAACCAGAATCTTTTCGAATCAAAATAGCCTCCAAAAGGAAAAAAAAAAAAAAAAAAAAATACAACAGAAAAGGAGAAGTGAAACAGATTCCCATGAAGAGAGCAAAGCTCCGAGTGCATCCGCACCGTGTCTCCACATCTTGTCTTCCCACGGAGGGACCCTGGCTGATCTCCAGACCCCAGCTGGGCAAGCAGCAAAAATTTTCCGACGCGACAATCTGTCTGATCCCTGCAGCACAGGGAACTGTCTCTGGAGCAGTGGGGCACTGAGTAAGATGCTCTCACTGCAGGGAGCCCCAGATCAGCTCCCCCCGTTATTGCAAAGGAGCAGGAGCCAGATAAAAGCTCCTCTGATAAGGATGAACTGTGCTATGCCCTCCGCTGGCCTCTGGAGGACTAACCCAACAGGAATGTGATTTTGGGACTACAGTCTCTATGGGACGTGATGGGAGTTGCTGTGGACTCCAAGAAGGAGTGCTGAGCAGACACGTCCATATAGCAGCATGGCCATGGGAGCAATTGGCCAAAGTCAATGGCAATACTGGGAAAGGAGCTTGGTCACTGGCGATGAGAACAAGGATCAGAGCATGATGGATCTGAGAATGTAATGTGTTTGCTTGGAGCTGTCAAGAACAGAAATTTATTTGCTGTCAGGGTGGTGGCAAAGAAGAATAAAAGAGAGCAAGAGGGTGTAGCAGATATACTTCACTGCAGCTTTGCTACACCCCACCCTTCAGCCCCAAACTTGGGTGGATTTGGGTTTCTTTGGACTGAAGATGGTTCAAAAGAAGAAATCAGGAGTGAAGTCAGGATCAAAGCCTTAACAAAATCCTTTGCACCAGTACAGTGTAAGAAATGGGCACATACCAGAACATCTCCCTGCCACTGGTGCCCATTTTTCCCTTACCCTTTGCACATACCTTAGAGCTCTGTTCTGTGACTCTGTTGAGTTGGCTCCAACAATAGACATAATTTATATTTGGTGGGAGACCTGACTTCCCTCCCACCACCTCTGCAAGATACAAGTGCTCTGCCTGTAAATGCTGATACAGGGGAAACGAGCTGCTCGCAGCAAGCTGTCCGTGCCGTCCTCATTGGCATGTGATATATCACAGCTAACAGTCTCTCCTTCATGACATTACCAGCCCCGACCTGTGATCTTGAGAAGAATTCAAAGTCCAGCTTATCAGCAAAAAAATAAGCTAGTTAAACTTAAAACAGCAAGACTCAGCTTGGGCTAGAGGATGATTTATTAAGAAACACGGACTTCGGAGACAGAGAGAGGGAAAGGAAGCCACAAACCCCACATACAGCCTGTAAAAGTTCCAGTTTATAATCTAACACGAGTGGCTGCACTGCTCTGGCTGAGAAATCATCTGGGATCCATCACAAGGTGGAGGCACGCAGCTGCAATGAATCCACGGGTGGGAGCATCGCTCCCGTGTGCACAGTGCAGAACGTGGATCTGAGGACACAGCCCTGCTCGGGTACCCCATCCCCTGCATTTCCCAGGACAGGGCATCCAGGGGGTGAGGCACACCTCTGGGGGTGTTCCCCTGCTTTGGGCACAGCCTGGCTCCAGCAAGACTTAATGCATCCTCCCTTTCAGCTACAAATAGCCGTGGTGCTCCATTTGGGCAGCGTGCCATTGGATGCTCCATCTGGGCAGCGAGCCGTTGCTCCCTGCTAACCAGGCACAAATATTTCCCTTTGGTGTCTAATGACTTGTTAAAAGCAGGCATCTCTACTACAAATACGGATCTGAATATAAAATCGCACCTCAAACAAGGCAAAGGCAAATGATGTACAATAATACTTTACACTCACATTTCTTTTTTTTTTTTTTACGAGAGCAGAGCAAAGCATTTGAAATGAAGTGAAAAGAAGATATCAGAAACCAGGTGTTGTTTTTGTGAGACCTTTTGATTTGGAAGAAACTCACTTTTTCCACTAGGAAGCTGTTACATCCCAAGCCTTTGGCTCACACTTCCAGAAAGCACTGCAGGCGTTATTAATGACCACCAAAACATGAGGACCAAAGCATCTGAGCTGACACCTCCCTTCCTGCTGAAGGATTACACTCATTCATAAAATCCAAAAGAAAAAAAAAAAAAAGCCAATCTGATAGCATGAGCTGGGATGAATATCATTCAGGAAACAAAGCAGCGAGGCTGGATTTCATACCTTCAGCCACACCACTCTCAGCAGGGCCTGGGATTTTAATGCAGCCTTTGAAACAGGAGAGAAGCAGAGTATCTGGTGAGTGGGAAGGGCTAAAGGCAGTGAGGGCATCGGGTAAATCCCTCTGTCCTCCTCTCTCCCAACCCTAAGGGTAACCCAGACCCACTGCTTCCCACATGCACCCTCCTTGCTGGGACCCCTCTCCCCGTGTTTGTGCATTCTTGTTTTACAGGGAGGGAAACGCCAGCGAGAGCCAGCAAACATAAACTGAGTGAGCAGGGAAGCTAACGAGCTGCCCATAAAAACAGAGCTGCAAGAGCCTGGGGCGAGGGGCTGGCAGTGGAGGGGCCGTGCATTGGGGCCACCATATTGCAGAGTGCTTCGATACCAAAAAGGGCCCCTGAGGTCCCACGTGGGTGTGGGCTGCCTGTGGTTCCCACTTGCATGTTTGGGTTTTGCTGGTGCAAGCACTGCCATGTCTCCATGCTGCAGCCAAGGCTGTCTGTGCCAGCATCCCCTGCACATGAGTGCATGATAAAGAGAAACAACAACGAATGGCAGTCAGGAACTGAGGCTCAGCTCCCAGCCCTGCCATGGCACAGCTGTCCCACTGAGCACCAACACCCCCCAAAATGCAGTGCTTCACCAAACTTCCAGCCAGCTGTGCTGCACTGACACACAGCATGCCCCCAGGCAGCCCCAGCCCTCTTCCCTTGAATGCAGATGCTGCAATGCAGTTCTGCCACGGAAATATTTCCACCCCACTGTGACACACACAGCACGTTTTGAAATGCTGCAAGGCATTGCAAAATGTCTCTGTGGTCGGCGTTTATCCCGCTGAGATCTGCATGGAGAAATGGGATTCCTGGTCTGTGCTGCTGTGGATGTGGTTGGGGAAATGCCAGCACTCACTGCAGAAATGTGCAGAACTGATCAGTGCAGTGGATGCTGGGGGAGGATGTGAGAATGCCATCATTTATGTGCAATGAGCTGTGCCTGTTCTCGGCTTCACCCACCTGGTTTGGGGAGTTTGCTTCCAACTGGAGCTGCTCACAGTGGCCAGGACCCTTTTGGGACATTTGGGCCAGAGCTGGGTTCTGTTCTGGGCCCTTTCAGTGCCAAGGAAACAGACCCACATTGCTCTCATCCTGCCAGCACTCCAGTGCAGACAGGCAAACACATGACCAAACTTGAGCAAACCTGCTGGGTGAGAGCTTAGTGAATGCAGACTGAAAAACTCTCCTTTTTTGGTCTTTTCCTGTTTTACAGCTGATCAGAGGATGTGGGCAAATGTTCTCAGCGTGGCCTAAGAGCCAGGTGACACTTTCTGGGACTTTCCTAAGAGGATGCAGAGAGCAGCATTCGCTCCCTGCCACCACACACTTGAACACGAGAGGTTTGCACAAGAGGTCATTGACACTTGAAGGAAAAACCCAACCACTGGTTATAGAAGAGAACAGGATCATTAAGGTTGGAAAAGACCACTGGGTTCATCTCCAACCATCAACCCATCCCTGCCATGCCCACTGCCCACGCCTCTCAGTACCACATCCATCCTCTTATTGAACCCCTGCAGGGATGGGGGCTCCACCACCCCCCTGGGTCTGACACAGCCTCACCTGAGGACATCAGTTCCTGCTCTTGGAAACACCCAGCTCCAAAAGAAACGAGAGCTGCAATTAGAAAATGCACCCTACTAATCTGCACTGACATCTCCATTTGACTTTTGGGTTCATTGGCTCTTAGAAGCTCAAAAAACCCAAGCTCAGCTTTGGTAAACTCCGAGACAAATGCTCCTGCATTTCCAGTTGGGGCTGAACAGGTTGTGGGTCCCCACGCCCTGCACGGGGCTGACATCAGTTCCTCTCATTTTTATTGTCCCGGGCCCAGCTCTGGCCCTGATTTTTAATTGCCTCGTAATTTCTGCAGCACTTAGAGCTTTTATAAGCCTCCTGCCTTCCCCGAGGTCAAGAATGAGTGCCCCCAGCTCCCCCGTTTTCTTAATCACCAAATAGTTGTGAGCAGTAAAAGAGGAACGTGGATCCATTTCCTCGCACTGAAGGGTGCACTGCAGTTTAACGAAGGCAAAGGAGGGAAAATGATTTAGGAATGAAGTAACTTTGTGGCCTTCCTTGGCCACCTCCATCTTTTGGTGCCAGGGAGCACCAGAACGGTGGAGATGGTGGGGAAGGACAGATGTCCTTCATGCTTTTGGGGTGGTTTGTTGTCAGACTCTTTATAGGGGCCGGTAGCACTAAGGGTAGGTTTAACCTTGCCCAGTTTGCCAGAATTGGGCCTGGTGGACTGACTGCCTGTGGGTGGTAGGAAGCAAGCAGGGTTTGGCTTGATTTCATTAGGAGCAGATTGGAGCTATATGAGGCTCTGAAAGAGGTGTAAGGAGGAGTTGCAGCCACGAGGGGTTTTCTAGGGAAGGTTTTCCATTCAAACAGCCCCCACGCAGCCAATCTGTGCCCAGCACTGATGGAGACAGCCCCATCCCAAAGCAGCCCAAGGCCTGGTTTGCAGCACATGGAGTACAGAATCATAGAATCCAAAAGGTTGGAAAAGGCCTCCAAGATCACTGAAGCCAACCCCAACCATCCCACCATGCCCACGTTCCTCAGTGCCACATCCCCATGGTTACAGAGCATCCCCAGGGACACTGACCCCCCACTCCCTGGGCAGCTGTGCAGTGCAGCACTGCTCTTTTAGCAGAGATTTCACCTAAGTGAGAACTGAACGAAGCTGTCAAAGCATTCTGCACTCGGCAAAAAATGAACCTCCCCAGATGTCCCTACATAGATGTACCGACTTACTTTGTTTGCACTCAGATTTCCCCCAGGAAAATACTGAGTTGGAGTGGCCAAAAGTGTCCCTGCTCCCTCCAGGTAGCAGGATAGAAATAGCACAGCATGGTCCTAGGATAACAATGACTTTGTGCTGTTGTGTTATAGCCCTAAACATAGCCAGCCCTACTGCAGTGCAGATAAGTTCACTGGGAGCTGACAGACACCAAATGCTTGCTTGATTTCATGTGCTGGGGCTGAAAAATTTCATTAGCATCTGAAGCACTAAAGAAAAAAACATTTTTCTAGCTCTTAGAGTCAGCAAAAAGCTCAAAGACGTCCAAGAGGGAATCAAAAGGCAGAAGAAACAGCAGCAACAGAAGCAAAATGAAATAGAGAGTTCTTGCTGAGCGCTGATGCTGGAGATGCAAATCGTGATTTGTGAACGCCTGGAGATGGAGAAGTGGAGGCCATCCGAAAAGGGAGCAAATAAATGAGACTTTGTATGAGGTCCGTAGAGATAACTCAAAGCAAGAGCGAGCCGGTGTTTTTCCAGCTGAATAGAGTTCTGCCAGACAGCATTTTGCAGGCAGGTTTCGATGTGATGAAAACATCTATTCAGGATTCTGAAAGCATTGTGCTTGGGGAAGGTGAGCAGCACCGAGTCGTGCCCCTGCCCTCTCTCAGATCCTGCATTATTTTGAGCATTGAGGACTGCAAAGGGCTAAAAGTCACAGCTGTGATTTATTTTCCCCTTTCTTTCCACATTGAGCATCCTTGCTCACACAGCCGCCCGCATCCTGAGCTACACCACACTCCCACAGGGAATGATGCAAAAAGATGCAGGGAATATTCCAGGGCTGGAAATGATGGCTCACAAAGAGATGGGCAGGGGGTGGCAGATCCTCACAGCCCCCCCAGCTGACATCTTCAGGGGGAGGTCGGGCACAGAAAAAGCACAGCACAGCCAAAATATGCGGTGGTGCCGGCGGCCCAGGTAGGTGCTCAGGGAGGGATGTCCATAGGGTGGGCTGTGGAAAGCTGGCCGGCGACTGCACAAAGCCTGCTGTGAGCCAAAGCAAACAGCTCCTGCTCCAAGTGCCTGCCTGGCTCAGAGCTTGCGGAGAGGCACCGAGGCACGAGGTGAGGTGCTGGAAACGGAGCTGGGAGCACTGGGGGCCTTAATCCTCACTCTTTGGTCTGCTCCTGGGTTTGCAGGAGATGGGGGAGCCATTTATTTGTTGCATTTGTGCTGTCGGCAGTGAGCCAGCAGCTCAGAGCACCGAGCATCACACAGCACTCTGCAGCCCCTCACCCCTCCTAGAAATGTGCAAACGAACCCATTTTAAGAGAACACCTTCAGATCTCCATGCCCCTCTCATCCGAGCCCTTCTGTCGGATGTGCTCCAGCGATGCTCTGTGAACACAGGGCCACCCCTGGCTGCTGCTGGCTGCTCCTGTCCCCTGCCACAGATGGCATGGGTCCCAATGGATGGCATGGCCCAGCTGTGACCGAGGTGTGGAGGGCGGTGGGAGGCGATGGCTGGAGGCCAACCACCCTGCCATGAGATCCCCAACTGTTCTCCATGAAGAATGGCCCCTTGTCCTGCCCCGGCCAAGGGACAGCCGGGCGGTGTTGGGGACAAAAGCATCGATTTGCAGAACCATCAACAAAGGAAGCACAAGAGCCGAGGCAGACGGGGATACCTCAGCCCTTGGCATGGACCCAGCAGTGCCACAGACATCATTTCATGCTGGGATTCCTGCATGGCAAAGGGCAGCCGCCCTTTTCCCCAAGCACTGTGGGATGTATGGGATGAGTGGTGTGCTGGGGTGAGCTGGGGAGCATTTTCCAGCTAAAATAATGTCACAGAGTGACATTTATTGTTTTTTTTCACATACACAGCCTGCTTTCTCCCATAGCCTGCCCACTGTGGGGAACAGCCGCATGGGAACCTGCCCAGGTTATGTCATTCATAACCAACTGAGTGTACGGGGTGTGCTTGCTTCCTTCTGTCCACCAGAAAAGCCCCAAAATATGGGTTGCTCATGAAATTTACTCTTCCTGATGTCAGAACTGCATGCAGCTCTGCAGAGCAAAGGCAGAAGATGCACTGGGTGATGCCAGGGAACAAGCAGGCAGCAACAAAAGGAGCTGGGCTCAGCGATCCCTTCCAGTTGTGAAAAGGCTCTCACCTGCCACAGCCTGCAGCAAATCCCTCTCCTGCTGGTGGTCCTTGTGCAGGAATGTGCAAGCATCAACCCAGAGCCTTGGGGTGGGAGGGTGAGGGGTGGGGTGAGCGTCCACAGGTGGGTTTGGGGGTATTTCCTGAGCAGCAGAAGTCAGTGAGCCTGTGGGAGAGAGCAATAGCTTGTCATTCTTGATATCAAAGCCACCAGCTATATGTTACATTTAATAGGACAGTTATCGAATGTTAAATATTGGCATGATTAAAAGCATATTTATAGAGGATTAACAGCTCTGTAATGGCTGCATGTCTGCTCCGAGGCCCTTAAATCTCCCAGAGTATGTTTCTAATCATCTATACAATAACCATCTTAATAAATCAGAATTAAAGGCATGTTTGGGTGAGCGCGGATCCCAGCCTGCACCTGGCAGGCTTTCGCAGATGGGAAAAAAGAAAGCTCCCAATTTCTGTACAAAAAATGCCATTCTAAGGGGATGTTTCTCACCCTGCATCACTCCAGGCCTCCCGGGATGGGTCTGGGGTGTCCCAGGGCAGTGCATGTCCTGCTGTCAGCAAAGCGCTGCAGCACAGCAAAGGCATCCTGTAAAAATAAACGCCGGGGCAGAGTTGGAAATGTTTATTTTCCAAGAGCAGGCCATTCATCCAGCGACACCGCTCTGCTCCAGAGAGTCCCCCTCTGTTTATATGGGATGATTAATGAGACGCAGATTGTCTGTAGCCCTGACGGATGCTGCAGTCACCAAGTATGAACTTGGGAGTGATCCCACCTCTGCCTGGGCCATCCTGATTGGCCTGGAGAACTGATTTTCTTCCTGTTTCGTGCAATCAAATCCAAGATTTTATTGCTTTTTTTTTTTATTATTTTATGGTCTCTCCATCCACGCTCTGCAATCAGACCTCTTTAGGCTCTTTAGGCTGCGACCTCCACTAAGATGGGAGCGGGGCTCAGAGAGCTCAGGCAAGCAAAGGGGCAGAGCCAATCCTAAAGGAAGGAGCAAACCCAAGAGGTGAGGTGTGCTCATGACCATACACCACGATGTGCTCCAGCCCTGCAGCCTGAAAGCAGTGCCATCCCATAGGACACAAGCTGCCCTTGTCCTCATAACTTCACCATCACTCGTGTTGGTTTCGTGCCATCTGCTCACCCCATAGCTTTCCTGTAGGTTAGTGCATACCTGACTTCCCTGTAGAGAGATTTAAGAAAAGCTCAGTTTTCACCCTTTGAGAAGCTGCCATAAATCACTGTCCACTGTTAACAGGTACAGCTGCACAGGGGGTGGTGGGGTCACTGTCCATGGGGGTGTTCCAGCACCAGGGGGATGTGGGCAGTGGGCATGGGGTGGGCTGGGGTTGGATTTGGGGATCTGAGAGGTCTTCTCCAAGCTGAGTGATTCTATTGTTTCTAATTGCAGCTGGGAGGGACTGGGGAGCTATGGCTGAGCCCAACCTGTGGAAGTGGGCTCTAATTAGCCCCACTAATCAAACACCACCAGGGGAATCGCTCTGCACAGAGACAAAGGAGCTGAGGGAAAGTGCAGGACACAAATTAATGAGCCCAATTAATAATAATAATAGCAAAGACATTTTTGCAATGGCTAAAAGGGGTTGGATTGAAACCATCTTGAACGTGTCACCACAACAATGCTTTTGCACCCCTCCGAAATATGGCTCAGGGCAGCAGCAGTTGACACATTTCTCCAGCACTTGAAGCTCAAATTGAAAAACTGCCATTAACATTAAAAAGGAAAAAAAAAAAAAAAAGACTTTTAAAAACTCCATACGTTCCTATTTTTTTTCCTCCTTTCTGATTCACCCTTCCGATATTTTGCTTGGACTCCAGTCCTGATGCATTCGTCCTCCTTAGCACATTTTTGGGTTGCTTCCACCATTGTTCTTGGAAACGTCTTTTTTTAAAGGACATATATTTAGATATACAACCTGGTCTCCCATGTTAAAAATCCTTGCTTGAGGCTGGAAGGGGAAAGCATGCAGGAAAGTGAGCCAAGCCCCGGGCCAAAGCTGCTGCCCCGGGCGCTCGTGGTGTGCATGGGGTGTGCAGGCAGCATGTGTATGTGTGTGCAAGGGGTGTGCAGGCAGCATGTGTGTGTGTGTGCAAGGGGTGTGCAGGCAGCATGTGTATGTGTGTGCAAGGGGTGTGCAGGCAGCATGTGTATGTGTGTGCAAGGGGTGTGCATGCATTTTGCACAAGCATGCGTGCAAGGGGTGTGCATGAAGCTGTCTGTGCATCTGCACGTGTGTGCAAGGGATTACACGGAGGTGGGTGTGTATGCATCTGTGCGTGTGTGTGCGTGTGCAAGGGGCTTTTTGTAGCTGGGTCAGGAGAGCGTGCAGGTGGGTACGTGGTGCTGGGGGACCTCGAGGTGTCAGCAGAGTTGCTGGCACAGTGGGTGGGATGTTCTGTGTGTGGCACTGGAGGGCTCTGTCTCCAGTGCAGAGACATCTCCCAAAGCTATGCCAGCACAAACAGCAGGGCTCACTGCTCCAGCCCTACAGACCCCACTGAGGCTGGAGCATGGCCCCACATCTCCCATCACACCTCTGCAGCCCAAGCTGGGGTTCAAGGGGCCATGAGCATTTCCTTCAATCTTGCAGCATGCCCAAATATCTCTGCAGCAATGCTTTGGGCATGGTGAGGGGCTGCACAGGCTGCATGGATAGCTGCACCCCGCGCATTGGGGCTGGGGCAGGCTGGATTTAATAACCCACAAGCACTCAGCCCGCACCCAAACATCTCATTTTGAAAAGCCAGCTCGGAGTCCAAGAAGCACTCGCAGGCTTTTCATAAACACACTTTAATAATCTTCATCAAGAATTTTAATACACAGCGAGCTGCTTGCCAGGAAATGCATTTACACTGTCAGCTGCCGAGAGAAATGGCCCTGCACTGCTGCTCAATACCAGAAACACCCTCTCCCCCTCCCTCCCGTGCTTCCTTTCCTTCCCTTTGTATGAACGTGATGGAGCTGGAGAGCAGGTGGGGTGCAGGCAAGCAGCACAGGGATGCTGCCCATCTCCCATTGGGATGCTGCCCATCTCCCATTGGGATGCTGCCCATCTCCATTTGGGATACAGAGACTCATCTTTCCCTCTCTCCTGCTAACCTACTGGGGGGTGGCTACAGAAAGCTGGTTATTTAGATGATGGGAATAACCAGGGGGTCGCAAGCTATGGATATGGTTACAACAGCCTTTCCTTCATAGCAAAGATTAATGGGATCAGAAAAAATGTCCTTGCTGGCCGTGGTATTAAACAATTAAAGGGATTAGTTGAGGGCTTACCATCCGCTGGCGCATCAGGTTTTGGTTGCTGCCAGAGGCAAAATACCCGATTTGATGTACCCCAGGCCCACAGGGCTGCTTATGGTGAGAATTGTGTTTTACAGCCTTTTTCCCAACAGCTGAAAACGCTCTGCTGTAACGCTGTGTAACATGTGTCCCCATGCAGGCAAAGAACATCACCACTCCGTGTCCCTGTACGAAGCACTGGCAGGGAATGCCATCTTCCCTCCATCACCTCTGCAGCCCTGTGACCCTAAAGCTGGGAGGAAAAGAAACGAGGTTCACCCCAGCAATGCCTTGAGCCAGGGGAACCCTAAAACCAAGCACAGGCAATGAGTGGGACAATGCAGGTGTCCCGGTGCAGGGCTGGAAGCAGAGCTGTTGTACCTTGTTTGTGTTTCTATGGTATTACCCCCACTGCTGGCTCCCCTCCCGCAGCCCCCACCAGCTGCATCTCAGCGAGGTTAATTTCTAACATGAAAAACGGCCTCCCAGGAGCGGCCGTGGTTGATTTAAAATAATAAAAATGGAAATCTCAGATTTGATGACTAATCCCAGGAGAGGGGCTTAAATTAGCGGGAACCAATCGGCCGCTGAAGACCAGAGGAAAATTCCTGCTGGACTTCTCTCCTCGGTCCACTCCCTGGCTTCATTTTCCATCCCCAGATCCTTCCAGCCTGCAAACATATACAGTGTTGCCTCGGCAACCACGAGACGAGATATACGTACACGAAAGAATGAGGCAATCTCTTTCCTCAGCGATTGCCTGGAAGGTGGAAAATGGAAACCTCTCATAGCAAGGCCAGCCCATCCCCGACACCCCAACCTGCCCCCAAATGCACCAGCTCCCAAGGGAACGTTCATAGCATCCTTCACCCACACTGGTTCCTGACAAGCACCGCTCCCTCAGCCCATGGGAGGATGCTTGGGATACACTGGTCCTCTAAAACAGCAGGAATGTTGCATGTGGCTGATGGTGAAAGCACAAACATCCTCCTACAAATAAGCAGAAGGCTGAAAACCAGGGGAAATAGCTGGGTGAAGCGGGCCACTCACATGTCTTGTGGCTGTGATGGAGCAGTAAGGAAAAGCTGCCTTTAGTACCCCGTTACAACTGATAATATTGGGTTGGGTTGGGCTGGTGTTGGGCTGGGTTGGAGGCTCCCGTGGAGCAGTTCTTTCACTCAGCCATCATGTGCTCTGCTTGGGATGCCATAAAAAGCTTCACGTGAAGTTCTGGCATCCTCAGAATTGGTGTGGATTTTGCCACAAGTCTCATCTGAGCCAACAAATCACTCCTTGCTTCCAGCCCCACGATTGTTTTCATCAATGAAGTTCCTCATCTAGGATTTGCCCCGTCAAACAAAGGATTTGCTGGGATTAAAGCCCATCCCAACGTGCCAGGGCCATAGCCAGATTTGTTCCTTGGATGCATCCAGTACTGAACAACCCCTTCTCACACCACAATTGCTGTTTGCAGTGTTAGTGCTGAGATGGGCAGGAAAAGTCCTCCAGGGACGGCATGAAATGCAAAGCTGTGATAGCGGAGGACAGTGCATCATTACTCAGAAAGTCAAGGCGAAATGTGCTTTGCCAAGGTGTGAAAAATATTTATTTCTGAACACACAGTTTCTCTCCAATTTGCAATTCCCTGTGCACTTGGGAACCTGAGCCCTATTTGCGGGAGCGGTTGCTAAGGTAAGCTGCTCTCTGCCATCAGTGTGCCAGTTCTGGGGCGCAGAGAAGATGAAGTGAAAAAAAGGGTGGGAATGTGTGATTTGATCTGCTTTTTAAGCAATAACAGCTCCACTGCAAAGCTGTAATCCGTGGGGTGGAGCAGGACCAAGATCATAACTCCCAGAGAAGAAAAATGATGCCCTTTCACATGCTGGTAGCGTGTTATCTTTAAAGTCAGAGGAAGATAAAATAACTGTCTGCAACTATCACCACCTTTCATCTGCAAGGATTCTTGCTCTGTGCACATCACTTTTCCTACAGCCGCAGTGGGGCCACCTTTGGGCTGGAATGCAGCAGTGGCTGCACAGAGCAGACAGGGCTGCAGGATGGGAGGGGATATTTACTGCAAAACGAGGATGAGGGTTGTTGATGGCACTCTCCCTAGAAGAGACAGCAAATGCTGTGCAGAGCTGCAGGTGAGGGCTGATGCAGGAGCAGCACATCATTAGAAAGCAGAAGCTGGAGCAGGGATGCTGGACCAGACGTGTGCTGGACCCCATATCCCTTTGCTTCCTGTATTTCTGATTATGAAGCATCACAGCTTTCCACCACAGGATCCATCCCACCTCTGAACAACTCTTTTCCCTTTAAAGATAAAGGCTTGAGGTCTGAACCATAATTCCTGCCCCAAAGTGAGGGGTTTACTTCCCTGCAGGAGGGTGAACTCCAGATGGTGAGCTGAATTGGGTGCATTGAGGCAGCTCTTCTCCCTGGTAGCACTGATGATGTACAGGGGTACCCAACACTTCAGACCCACCGACTGCAGGGAATAGAGGCCTGGTACCTGAGTCCAATTGCAGGTGGAATTTTAGGTAGTCGGGATGTGTTTCCTCAAACTGGAATTTGGGCTGCAGTCCAAGACTAACACCCCCGGTTCCCCTCCCGCAAATAGAGCCGAGGGCTCTTTAACGACCACGAGTGGTCTAGGCCTGTTAATGTCTTATCCATAAGTTATTCACTATTTCCTTTTAAAGACAAAATAGTTGGAATACCTCTCTTTTTCTCTTCAAATTGCAGTCGTGGCGGCTGAAAACGCAGCCTCTGCACTATTTCCATATGTGGCACCGATGCTGAGAAGCCTCCGTTCCATGGGAGTCCCACCTCTTGGATTTTTATGGGAAACTCCAGCATTATCAGGTTTATAGCAGTGCTAATACCCCGAGATAAGGGCAGCTCCTCTCAGCCCCAGTGCTCAGCGTGGCTGGGAACTGAGCGTCCTGCAGCTGCTGCTCACATCCCCATGCACCCCAGGAAGGGTTTTAGGGTGGTCGCATCCCCAGTGCCACATCCCAGACTTGAACACCTTGGAAGAACAGCAAAAGCCAACACCACAAAGATCCCCAATCCAACCCCAACTCAGCCCATCGTGCCCACGTCCCTCAGTGCCACATCCCTACAGCTCTGCAATACCCCCAGGGACGGTGACCCCCCCCCTCCATGGGCAGCTGTGCCAATAATGCCTCCAGCCTGCTCTGGAAAGTACAACTTTTTCCCATAGCAAAAGCTATCACTTTTCCCACCTCTTTGTTTTTCATATATATATATATATATATTGTTGAAAAAGTGAGTGTAATAAGGACAAAAGCATTTTTTAGGGAGGTTAATTCCTACGCCATGGATCTCAGCCCTGGGAAGACACAGCTTTGCACCGTCCCTCCTGGTGCAGAGCAGATGGGCTTTGGCCATGATGCTCACAGAGGGAATCCTTTGTTAGGACTGGAGGACACAGCTGAAAACTGTGACTCTTTTTGGCCCCTGAAGGGTAACATTTTCCCAAATGCCAAAGAGCCTTTAATGCTGGTGGGATTTAGGGCTTAGTTTCTTAAGCAATTTGGAAACGTATTCCGGGAATGATTCTCTCATGTCACTGCAAGGGTTAGGGGATGAACTGGCACGAGTTTAGTGAACACCAACAAAGATCTCCTCCTTCCTTGCAAGAATTATTTCACATGGATGCTTACAGGTAATAGGGATTAGGTTGTTGCTTAGATGGTCCCAGTGCTGTGGGGCCCCTGGTCTGATACGAGCTGCTAATTGCTACTGCAACATTACGAGCACGGCTAACAAAGCGCTGGGAAGGCAACTGCCAGGAGAAGCTTTCCATCCATCCAGAGCACAGACATCACCAACATTTTTGGAATAACACAAGCAATTGGGACCCCAGAGATAAATGGTTGGGAAGGGAGACAAGCGACGCAGCCTGATGTCCTGCCTTGTGCTCAGTGCATACATACATATAAAATATACATACATATAAACCTCGTTGTTTCAAACAGCCCAGGGACAGGCTGTAGGCACAAAATCAGCTCTTCTAAGCCTTCACGCCAAAACCATGCACAAGGAGGCATTTTCCCTGCCCTGTTTTCATGTTTCTTGACAGCAATGGCAGCAGCTGCAGTGAAAATGGAAAGGAAAGGCCTGGCCCAGAATTCTTTGATATGTTTGCAAGCTCTCCTGAACGCCCGTTTGCATTTGGATTGATGATCTGGGTCACTTCGTGGCCTGTCAAGAAATATATTTTGTTTTTATGAAAAATGTCAGTGAAAATAAATGTTTCCTTTGATATTTCTCTTTAAAAGGTTTCAGGCTTCCTTTGAAAAGAATATGCCTGAGCCTCGCGAGAGGAGAAACATCCAGCTTAGGCATTTCTAACAGAAAACTTATTTGAAAATATTTGTTTTTCCTAGGACCCCTCTCATCTTGTCTTCCCCCTCCCTTTGCTTGAGCTGCAGATTGTTTCCATTCCCAGTTCAGCAAGTCCTCAGCTCCATTCCTGCCAAGTGCTGATTCCATGCTCCTGCAGAAGCTGAAGGGTCCAGAGAAGACCCCACAGGTCATCCCACTGGGACACATCCCTGATCAAACCCACTCCATTGCAAATGACTGACATCCTAGGATAGAGCTGGGATCTGAGCGTTGGGATGTGCCATCGAGGACCTGGAGGATGCTCTGGGTGGGACCCCTCTGACTGTTCAACTCCTCTTCGTGCAAACAAATATTCTTTTGGTCCCAATGGAGCACACATCCACATCCCAGCTTTTCCACCTTCAGGGGCTGAAAATGCAGAGAAACATCAGGAGAGCCACCATGCCTGCTTTAGCAGGACCTTACAGCAGTTCCTCCCTGCTTTAATAAGGGATTGCCAAGGGTGGCTGCTCCTCGCCCATGTCACCTCCCCACGCAACGAGGATCCCATCCCCATGAAGGCTCCCAATGAATGGCACTATTGAGATGCCCGCTCCCAAACATATCTGTGGCTCCAAATCACTGCAAAAATGATTTTTTTTGGATGCCTTGAGCCACCGGTAAAAGTTTCCCTTGTTTTCATCTTCCTGGTTGCTCCCAGCCACAGCAGCAGAGTGCTCTTCTCCTGCCAGCCTTGCCAGAAAAACAGGAAGGGCCAGAAAAAGCCAGAAAAAGTTGAAAAATCACCTAAAAAAGGCTCTGTGCAGGGCACCTCTGAGTACTGCCCTCCGTTGGCACGCAATGGGCTCTCAGCATGGCCCTATGGAGGGGAAATAAGGGGGAAAATGCCACCTGGCCGCCTCAGGTACATCCTGAGGTTTTTTTTTTACCCAAGACATTGTCAGAGATCTGCAAATAGCAAAATGCACGAGCTCACACTGCCCTGCAAACTGCTCCAAAAGGAAATGGGACGATCCTGAGGGAGTAAAAATAGTCCTTTTGGACACGTTAGAGTGAGCCATCCCAGCGCTGGTTCCTCCAATGCCTATGATTTGTTGATTCAAATAGATTGCCACTTCCATCTTTTAAATCCAGTTTGAATCAGAATGGGAAAAAAAAAATAAAATAAAATTCCCCACCGTCTGAAGCAAGATAAGAAACCCTTCAGACTTTTCACTAGCTGAGAAAAACCAACAAAATTCATTTGGATTGAACCACAAGCACTTTCTTCATTATAAGGCTTTGAGGAGCTGCCAATAAACCACAGCAAAAGTCCCTCCTGAGGGCTGGGCTGCACATAGCTGGCCCTGGGATGCTGGGAGGACACAGAGCTCGAGGCTCCCTGAGATCTGTGCCCATCCGAGGTGCTCAGGTGGTCCTCACAGCTACTTGTACAGCCTACAGAGCTGCCAAAGCCCCAAAGGGGTTTGGTTTGGGATTCCCTTGGAGCAGAGCTCTGTGTTTTATGGGATCACAGTCTATTAGCTCATTTATAAGGCAATGTTAAGCTGTTTTCAGGCAGTTGGAGCAACAGGAAGACCAGATGGCTTTGGGACTGAGGGTCGGTTGCCTTTGCCATGTGGGATGTGGGTGCCAGCTCCGACCCCTCTGCTCCCAAGGCTCACAGTCTCACCCAACCCTGGGGTGTGGGAACTGGCTGGGAGGGAAATTCGGGTGGGATTATGCTTAAAAGGTGCATGGGATGGGCAGGCTGACATCACCACCACTTACGTGGGCTGCGGATGATTTAAAGCAGGCGTGGGGCTGGGTGGGTCTGGGTGCGAATTCGGTGGGGCCTGGAGGGAGCCTGGTGCCAAAGCACAGCTCCAAAACGATTCTCCTGGAGCCAGCAGGGAGGTACGAGGCGAGGGCTGCTCTAAAACACTCAGCGAGCATCCAGTGCTCCAATAAGAGGTAGCACCAGTAGGGATGGATCGTTGCAAATGCTGTATTTTTGTTCTTTAAACCATTACTTGTCCTCAGAATGGGTTTGCCCAAGCAGAAAAGGAGCTGAAGCGTGGAGGTGAGAGCAAGCTGGCTTCCCGTGGGGAAACAAGAGAGCAAAGGCAGAGCACGTGTGGATAATTTGAGGGCAGAACATAATGGGTTTGTGGCCACGGTGGTGAGAATAGCAGGAGGAAGGGAAGCAAAGCAAGAGGAGCAATCAGTGTGGGTCACAAATAGCTCAGAGTTTTCAGGAAAAAACCAATAAATCTAAACAGAACGCTTCGGGTCGTGGCAATATTTTTTCCAGTTTAATACTGCATTCCACTTCATTTCGTTCTGTTAATTGGTTTACTCTTCTGCTTAAGCAGAACATTGTATTCCTCGAGTCGCTGTCAATTTTTGAACATTCCCAATCCAGAATGAAGGGTCAGAAAGGTTTATTTTGAAAAATGTCTAAGAAAAACACTTCTACATTAAAAAAAAAGGCCCTTTTCTGGCCCAAACGTACTTGCCAAATTAGCCTGGTATTTGTGACTCATTTCTCTGCCACATTTCTTAGTGAATTTACTATTTGTCAAAAAGAGGGGGGGGGAAAGGTTAACCTTACTGTTAGGAAAACACGCATACATTGGGTTCACATAAACATACTGGGTGAAGAAAAGGCATTGGAATATTGGTATTTCCTTTGCGTTTGTTTCAGCATCTGTCTCTGTGCAGATTGGATGCAGAGCAGCAGCGTTCCCCTTCCCTTCCACGTGTGTTTCCCCATCAGGAACCACAAGGCAGGCCAGCGGAGCAACGCGGGTAACATATTTCAGCAGATATGCTTTTAAGTTTATTTAAACTTCAAAGCAGGGCATGGTGGATGTGATTGTGGAGGAAGGAAAACACGGGTGGTGCTGGAATCCCTTTCAAAGCCAGACACTCCGCCGTTAGCGGGATCTGAGCACACATTTTTCTTCCCCTCCTGCACATTGCCCCCAAAAGCCCTTCTACTTTACTCCTCCTTCACATTTTCAAGACACAGAGTTAAGTGAACCGACTGCCTGCATTAGGAGAAGCAGTGAGTCTTCACGTGGGAGCTGGCAGTGCTGGGCATTGGTCCCTGGGCTGGAGTGAAAATGGGTTTTGAAGTCCTTACTGACAAAGGAAGAAGTAATGGTGAAAAACAGCAAGAATTCACCCAACAGCATGGAAAGCCAAGCACCTCCCACCTCCAAACGCCACCAAATATAAGTCTGCACACTGTGGTCCTGGGGAAAATGGATATAAAGCTGCTCATGGTGGGGCTCCAGCTCTGCAGGCCAGGAACTAACCCAGGCACAAGGTGACCTTTGCATGTCCCTTCCAACTCAACCATTCTATGACTTACAACTCCCAGTAAGCCCAGAAGAAACAATGTTGGGACAATTCAGCCCCATGAAGACATCAGTTTGTCCCAAGGGAGACACTACTGCCTGTTGAGCTGGAGGGATGCCTCCCTGTTAGGGTACGTGTCTTGGGGAAAGAACAGGAAAAGCATCATTCCATCATTCCCCTTGGATCCATCCATCCCCCTTGGATCCATCCATCCCCCTTGGATCCATCCATCCCCCTTGGATCCATCCATTCCCTTGGATCCATCCATCCCCCTTGGATCCATCCATCCCCCTTGGTGCCAGCTCTTGGCACTCTCCAAGTTTCATTTACAGAGCTGTAATTACCATCTCTACTAGAGCCTGGCTGTTCTGCATTCCCCAAGCTCTGCTTTGCTCCATGTTTCTTCCACAAGGCTTCCTCCCTCCAGGAGGAACTATTCCCACAGCCTGAGAAATGTCCATTAAATCATTTTTCCAATGGAAGATTGTGCTTTCAATTAAGCAAAAAAAAAAAAAAAAAGCTCACAGAAAGCATCTGATTTCCTCGAAAGTGTTTAACCTGTTTTATTGGAAAATAAAAAGACCAGAACTTGAATGCTGAGAAATTCCACTTTGAGCAGAGAATGATCAAGTTTTGGTCACTAATACCGTATTTCTCTTCCAGCAAAAGTCAACATTTTCTTTTTTTTTGTTTCCCTGACACATCACAAATTAAATTTTCCCTGGGCAGGCAGCACATGGACCTTGAGTTTGCATTCAGACCTCTAAATCAGCCTGCAGACACGGGTCTCAGGTGCCTGGATGAGGATCTAAAGCAGCAACACCTGAACACAGCCACATTTGTGGGACCACCAGAGAGCATCACAAGGGCAGAGCTTTGCACCACCGTGATGTGAAGAAGAGATGAGCCCTTTGTGTGAACAGGGATGCTGCAGACACGAGCAGACCCTGTGCTGCTCTCCCACACCCTTGCACTACCACACACCAATATAAACACGTGTTTTTCCCCTGACTCCTTCCTTGCACTCTCCTATTATAGGACAGAAGGCTATCTTCACCGTGATTAATTAAAACCCCCACATTTGCAGGGTTAATGGCATAGAAAGCTTTAGATTCAGCTGTTCAGAAAACAAATCTCCATCTCCACCACCCCCTGAAGCTCCTCAGCTCAACCAGCACTTCAGTTCCCCTGAATAATTCATGTCCTTTCCCAGGGAAGTTGTTTTTCTTCTTCCCACAAAGGCAGCCTATGTATACACCTGCTTGTTCTTGATTGTTAATGAATAATCCTGAATTAGCCACGAAATGCTAAATGGCACCATGATCTCATCAGGCATTAACCAGACATGAGACAAACTTAGCAACCATCCAAACACACGGCCCAACCTGGGGAATGCTTCACACTGAGAGGGTCTTTCTCAAGAAGCAAGAAGGCTGAATTCCCAGCCTGGCAGGAAATAAACCTTTTGATGATAAGGCCATCAGCACTGGGAGAGATGAAGAGGGCTGGGATTGGAGTGGGGCTGCATGCATTGTTGTACTTGGGATCTCATTCTGCAGGTGGGAAAACTGAAACACATGGAGGTTTGGACCTGAGGCTGTGTAATGAGCCCAGGAGTTCCTGTGCCCTCATCTGGACTCAGACCAATGGAGCACCTTGTCTTGGGTTTCCTCACCCAATGGAGCACCTTGTCTTGGGTTTCCTCACCCAATGGAGCACCTTGTCTTGGTTTCCTCACCCAATGGAGCATGTTTTGTCTTGGGTTTCCTGACCCCAGGCATTACCTGCTGGTGCTCCTAAATGGGCACCCCACTTCCAGCAGAGCATCTCTTTCAAACTGCATTTCCACCAACATATCAACAGCAAAGGGTGAGCACTGGGGAAACTGAAGCACAGGGGAGTCAGACCTGCCCAAGACCAGAAGCAAATCCTGCAGCAGGGGTGGGCACTTCAGCTGAAATAATCCAATTTAATCACAAAACCATTTCTCCCTCTGCCCTAGGAGCCTGGTGTGCTTCATTCCCTTTCCCAACAAAGCGAGCACGAGCTGTAAAATCAGGATGGTTTACAGTTATCTAATCATCAGCTTTTCAGTCCCTAGACATGCTGGAGCCAAACATTTGAGTTCTACCAGGGTTCAGCACAATGATGTTTGGCTTCAGGAGGTTCCCTTCTGCTGAGAGCTGTAAACACCAGCTCTGCTCCACGCTGGGGAGATGTTTTTAAAGGGATCATACAGGTAAAGGAACTGCAGCCCTACACTCTTTCTGTGCTGTTTTGAGGCTACGAGGTCTACAAACTTCATCCGCTGCCCAACTGATGTCCTTATGTTCCAGGTCCTGCAGAGCACTTAGGCACGTCCACATGTGCTTTCAAAAAGGGCCCTCAGCAGGGAACAGGCTGCTAATTTCATATTTAAATCGACCCCAGGCCTGATATCCCATGCCCTGAGTGCTGACCCAATGGCTTGCACAACACTGTTCTATATCTGGAGGAAACGCAGCGATTAATGCTAAGCCAAACACTTTGGCAAGCTGTTGTGAGAAAATGATCGTGTGAGGCAGAAAGCTGAGAAGTTTTGAAGTTGTTAGCTTGACCATTCTCAAGTCAACTGCACTCTACCAGCAAGTCCTTGAGCACAGCCTGCTCCTCCTGTGCTAACCATTAATTCGTGGCTGGGGGCTCCCACTGATCAGGAATGCAATCAGAGGGAAAAGCCAACACCCGCCAGGATGCTCTCCTTCACAGAGTATCTCCTCGCATTTCAAGGCAGCTCAGAAGCTAAGGCTGTATCTGCTTAGCAAGACTTATGCTTGCTATTAGGGATGCCATTCCACACTCAGACTTTTCTGCTGGAGCCAAGCATTTATCATGCCTGAAGTAACCAGCTTGCAAAATGCAGAGGTGGGAAGTTTGGTTTGCTTGTTTTGCTTGCATCATCTGTAGAAGTCTAAAGGTCTACAGGAGGTAAGCTGTGCTGGTGGCTGCAGCAGGACCTGAAGCCATCTGTGCATTAGCTGGCACTGATGTGGCAAACACAAAGACCCAATGCACCTCAGATGAATGCAAGAAAAAGTGATGGAACTCATGCAATCAAACCCTGCCTCACAACATCCTCAAAGCTCAGTCTAAAAGAGCAATTCAAAGAGCTTCAGCCAAAAATTAATCTATTTTTGTTTTCAGGCCCCCCAAAAAATCAGCTTTTTTTTTTTTTTTTCCCCCACCATTTAATGCTGAAATATTCTGCAGAAACACCTCATGTTTTCCAGTTAAAACAGAGCAAAGCATGGTGCTAAAACATACACAACCCATTTCATCCTAAGCAGAATATTCAGCCAGCTCTGCAGCTAAACCCGAATTGCTGGATCCCTGGTGAGGAGCTGATGCATTTGGGGAAGAATCTGGTTCATTTTGTCCAGTGCAAAGCAGGGATGCCACAGGGCATGGGCAGCTGCTATCTCACAGCTGCTCTCTCACAGCATTGCTGCACTGATTGCAGTGCCCTCTGAACCAGCACCAGGGAAAAGAAATCAGATTCAGATCTGTTCCAACACACACTTGTGCAACACATGTTGGACTGACTCAGCTCAAAGCATTTCTTAGGAATTATGTCCCTAGGTACAAGCTGTCTTTAAAATGCTAGGGAAAGAATCATTCCCTTCACGAAGGGCAGAAGGGAAAGCTGAAAATGATGCTAATTCTCAAAAGTCAATTGAAAAAAAAATGAAACAGTTGGAGAGTCAGTGAAGCAACAAGATCCTGGTCAGCCCAGATGGTGAGGGAAGCTGGAAAAGGGCAGCAGATCGGGGCACAGCTGGGCTCGGAGGATTGCAGGGCTGAGGGAGTGGAGCACAGGGAGTTCAAGGGTCTGGGTCACAGGGACACACTAAGTGGATTTAAGGGAATAGGCTGATGCAAGTCCCATGCTTTGGGTTCGGAGGAAGGGCTGATTCACATCGAGTCATGCTGCAGGTCAGCTCTGGGGCTGGGGAGGAGCAAGAGAGAACCTGCATGGAGCAGCTCCGAAGCCAGCTCCAAGGCAAACACTGCTGCAGTGCTGCCCAGCCAGGGGTGCAACCCTCTGCATTTCAGGGTATGCCCAGGAAGGATGGGAGCTGATGGATGTGGGCTTGAAAACCAGCCTACAAGAGACAGCTGCTTCAGGAAGACAGCACCAATGGGGAACAAACCTGCTTAAGGAAGCGAAACACGGAGCTCAGCAGTCCCTGTGTGGCCAGGAGGATGCAGGGGTGGGGAAACGGGCAGATAGGATATGGGAATGGCTTAGCAAGGCTTGGGGTTCTGTTGTAGGCTGTCCTGAGATTCTTCCAGTCAAACCCTCATGCTTAATGTATTTCGGATATTTGTGCCCAGGTGTTATTGTTATTTGGCTATGGTTTTATCATCATCTAATATAGAGTGGGATTTCTCCTTGGCTCCCTTTGCTCCTGCCTGCTCACTTTGGTCCCAGAGCAAGGCACGGCTGCTGGCTTGCTTTCCACCCACAGTGCTTGCTAAATGCAAGGAAAACCGAAGGGTATCAGAACCAAACTGCAGCCCAACCCCACAAAGTCCCAGCTCCAGGCACACTCCTGCAGACAGGGGTTAAGCAACAGCCATCTCTGAGAGCCTTCATCTGCCTACACTAGGAGCTCAGCCCCCACAATGAATGAGAGCAGCTGGCTGCGAGCAGTGCCCACCCAGAGAGACAAAGCTCGGGGTGAGAGCTCAGAGCCCTGCAGCAACACCTATGTACAATACAGACCCTAAGTAGGGGTGCCCAGCCTGGTTTAGGCTCCGTGGAGACAACCACAAGCTGATCTCCAAGCAGGATCAGGCCATCAGGGAATGCATCCTTTCCCCACGCTGGCTTGCAACTACTGGCTTGAAAGAAACTTTAAAATAAAATAATAAAAAGCTGAATTCCAGTACATTCCATTACACCACACAGTCTCAGATTAAGGCCCTCAAATATGCCTTTAATTTAAGCTTAATAAAGCTGTTATTGTCCAGTCATTAATGACTGCTTATTAAAAACATATTTATTGCATATGGTGCTGAGAGATCTCACAGAGAGCGCCCGGGGCAGCAATCCCTACCTCCACCCCATAGCGTTTAATGAGAGATACATGTGTATGGGGCTGTTAATTCTCAGCAAGCATGTTTCCAATAAGCACTTGTTTCTCAGCTGAGGTAGCATGCAGGCATACCTGTATGTGCACAGACACGCCGTGGGATGTAAATGAAATGCAGACGTGCAGACCTTCTTTTGACAGCACTACCGGCTGCTTAGGGACAGGATGAGAACACACGAGTGTTACCACTAGCAGAAGTCAGCTTTTGCTCTGCTTTAGCAACTGGTCCAAAGATGCTCAGTGTGGGTGATGGTTGGGGCACCACGCTAAGGATCCACACCCCCTTGCACCCTCAGTTACAGACTCGCATTGTTGGGCTGTCTTCAACAAGAAAGAGGTCAACAGACCCACTGAGACCCAGAGCACCAATAAGAAAGGAAGGGTGTCTGTGCAAACACCATCACTTCTGCTTTGCAAGGACAAACGACAAGAAAAAAAATGCTGATTTTACTCATAGGAAAGCTGGCTTTGCTCAATTTTATAAATAGATCTGCAGAACGCAAAAAGCCTTTTGCAACCCCAAATCTGAATTGTTCTGTTCTCTGCCCTCCCACCAGACAGCCCCAGCTTGCAAGGGCCTATAAAAACCACTGGCTGCTCATTTTGGCACTCTGATACCAATTATTTTTGTAGCAAGCTATATTGCAGATAAGAAAAGGACACGAGGAAGAAGAGGGAGGTGAGGAATGTCATCTCACAGCAGCTGCTTGCACTGTGGGGACGTTCATCCCTCCTGGGGACCACTCACCCAACTAAATGACACGGGATGCACACACCGACCCCATCTGCCACGCTTTGCCAACACTGAGGTTTGTTTCACCTCTCTGTTAGGGGGAGTTAAAAGGGTGGGAGAGCTGATTTTTGGAACACTCCCTGCCTCCTTCCTTTCTGTTTTCCTTCGAAGCAGCTCAGCCAGAGGCTGGGGGGGAGAGGAGGGGAAACATTGCCAGAACAGCTCAAACAGCCCTCTTTGGAGACCAGGTTTACACGCTCAGCTGTCCCTTGTAAACTAAGCCCTGTGTGAGAATTTTCCCAACCCTTTCAATCTCCTCTCCTCGCCCCCTCCCCTCCTGCTTTGCTCACGCTGCAAGAATGCAGAAATACTTTGGGACAAGGACATCCTTCAGTGCTGCAGGAGAGAGGGGGCACGAGGATTAAATAAAACAGCCCCAACTGCAAAAGGGCAGCAAGGAAATGACAGAGTTGCCTTGATTGTCCTTCCTGAAGGCTCTCAAGCACCTTGCTGGAAGGAGGCAGCCCCTCTGCCAGATACAGGTTCCCCAGACAGCAGCCCCAGCCAAAAACCTGTGTGCTCACCGCTGCGGCGACGTCACCACCAAGACCTGTAAGTGGAAGTGACAGCACAGGGGGTTCTGCTCGGATCGCTTTCCTGCAGCCTGTGTGTCTGAATGCTCAAGGTCAGCTTTGCAAATGGAGCGATCCTTGGTTGAGCACTACTGAGCTGAGATGGAGCAGGGATGCTCCCTGGGTGGTAACTGAGCAGGATGGGTTTGGCTGTAGGTGAAACGCGTTCTGCTCACTCTGCAAGAAGGCACTTGGTGCACGTGGGGAGGAGGAAAGAGACCATCCCTGCAGGACCTGATGTGGCCTGAACCCTTTGGAAAATCTCGTTTAAAATGCTGAGCACTTTCTGACTTGGAGCAGGATAAAAAGGAACAATTTGCTCTGTTGTGGCCAGAGTGGATGTGTCAGCACTACGAATCTGCAGGGCGAAGGATTCCTGGGACTGGCTCCTGGTGCACAAAAGAGGATCTGGGGAATGTGTGTCCCTGCTGGCCAGATGTGCACTCTCCATATACAGCTCAGCTAACTGAAATGTCCTGGAAGCCATGGTTGCCTCCTTGCTATGCCTGCTCTGGGCAGGAGGATGCACGGGGGAGGCTGCCTGCAATGAGCATCACTCAGAGCCACTTTAGCACAGCCCTTTGTCCCTGTGATGAGCTCAGGACAAGCCCAGGCTGGGTGATGCTGTCCCAGGAGCCCTTATGAAGCAGGTGCAGGCCTCTATGCTGGGGTCTCACCATCCTTCCAGCTGCCCTCTGACGGCCGATGATCTACGAGCACCATTACTGCAGCCACACCGCCTCCCCAGCACAGCCCGGGCCCTGAGCCCAAGAGTTTCACTCCTTGAGTCAAAGAAAATATTCTCTACACAGAGCTGGCCCCATCCCAGAGACGCTCCTGGTGCATGGAGGGAGCAGCAAACACCTGTCATTGGGCAGGCAGGACGATACCAGGACATCCCCTGCACCCCACAGAGGCTTCCCAACACAGCAGGGCAAGGAGGAAGGATGGGTTCAGCCATCACTTCAAGCAAGAAGCAGCAGGACTCATCCTGCTCAGGTTGCCCTGCATCAGCTGTGAGATAAAACCCCAGCACTCCACCAGCCCGAGCTTCACGCAGCACAACAAGCCCAAACCAAACTGATTTCTGCCATCCCTGAGGACTGCCCGATGTCTGGCTGTTCTCACCCACGTGTTGGTCTTCCATCCCCACCACTGAGGCCAAACTCGAGGAGGGCCTTCTTTTTATTAATATGTTTTACATCTTTTCTAACCTCTCTGCCAGCTGGACGGCCACGCTTCCAATGCAATTACATGCATCATCTAAACATCATCTGAAATGAAGGGACTTCATTTAATTAGGTTATTCAAATGACACATTTGATGGAAAAAGCCAAGCGGGCTTAGCAAAATGTTGAGCGGTCACATTAGCCTGCATGCACACAGAACATTATCCGAAAGCCTCAGAAATCAATGGCAAAGCTTCTGTTGGCTCTGGAGGCTGTGGACCAGATGTGGGCAGAGGGTGACATGAGGAGCAGCCATTGGAGCTGACCTGGGAGCATGGGCACCGTCCTGTGGGCTCTTACCACGATTCTGTGGCTTTCCTCCCCCTTTAGGAGCAGCACTTCTGCAATTTTCACCTATTTGTGTTATTATTTTTCCCTCCTGCTATTCCCTCTGTGCAGAAAACAAGTCCAAAAGAGGCTTTTAGAAGGGAAAATTCCTTCCTTTCAGCAAAACCAAACCTGAAAGCATGTCTGCTGTTAAAAAATAAGAACTCTGGTATTTCGTACCAAAACAAACAGCGATTTAGTTCAATTCTTTCAACTCCTTCTTCACAAATCCAAAAAGCCCAAACCAAAGGGCATGTTTTCCTAACAACTTATTTTCAAAGTGTGACAGAAACTATTTCCCATTTCCTCAGCCCTTAAGAAGCTCTGCAGGTACAAAAGGCAGAACATGCCCAACTGGGCATCTGCTGATGGAAGGCACAACCCAAGAAGTCACACTGATGAGCACAGCATTAAAAATAGCTCTGCCCAGACAAGCTGCATGTAACCTTGTCAGATGCTATGCAATAAAATTCTGGAACACAGCTAGCCTAAACAATTTCTCTTTCTGCATACGCAAACGCAATCAGTGCTGAGAGTTGAGAGCCAATTCCTATATGCCATATTCAATAGCATCCCACTGAAACACAGAACAGCAACAGAGAAACCAAGAGAGGAGAACAAGCAGAGAACTGTCGTGTATGACAACTTGAGAAAGATACGAAAGACATCTGTAATACTTAAAAGGGAAACCGTTGGATGATTTTCAGATTTCATGAGTATTTTAGCTTTTCTTTTTTTTTTTTTTTCCTGGTGGATTCTGCTGCTAACAATTCCCAGTTTCTGGGACAGATGAACATTTCGTCTTCCTCCTGGATGCAACCCAGAGCTATGGCTGTTGGTAGGGCAGCACCCAGCAGGCACAACGCTGAACCAAGACCCCCTTTGTGGGGCAGAAGGTTGGGACAGCCCCATGATGGGCAGAAGGGCTCAGATGCCCTAGGTTTGCCCATTCCTTGGGCAAAGAGGAGCTCCTTTGCTTCTCCCCCAGCCTCATCCAGCCCAGCAGGGCAGCCAAAGAGTGTCAGCAAGTGAGTCACCACAATGGAAAGACTTGTGCCGAGCCCAGCTCCTGGCCCTGGCTCCTGCAAGTGACACAAGCATTTGGCACTTGGCCCTTGCTCTCTTTAATCTATAGATCTGTAGCCCCCACCGCTGCCCTTTGGAGGTTCCTGCTCTCCCCACCGCACCGGGACAGAACCTCCATGGAGCCGAAGGAAAACAGAGGTGGCCCTTGAAGCTGCAGGAGTTGGTCTTAAATCCTGACACCTCCTGGGGCATGAAAAGCTCAGTGGGGAGGGAGAGAGCAGAGCGTAGGAACGCAGTAAGTGTTGGCAGCCTGCTGGGAGGGCAGCAGGGAGCGGAATGCCAGCTTTGTACCATTAAAATAGGAGCAAATATGGGGTGCTGGAGGCAGCTGAGAGCAAACGCAGTGGGAAATCTCGCACACATCATTGGTAGGTTACCTGTGTGGGCAGGAAGGGCAGCTCACTGTGTGCCGTGCTACGTCTGAGGCTGACGGGCTGCGAATGCCCAGGGCTGGAACTAGAGGATCCATCAGGTCCCTTCCAAACCAAACCATCCTGCAATTCCAGGGCTTTCCTTTAAGCAAAGGGAAAAGAGCTCCAAGGAGAGCTGAAGGTCCCAGCCCCAACCCAGCAGAGCCACGGGGAAACCCATCCGTGCTCAGCTCCCGCTGCACAGAGCAGCACGTGGGGAGGTCTGCAGAGGGAAACAGCTCTGGAAAAAAAAAGTCTCCGAAATTTACGGAGCTTGGCCTGGTACACAGCCGTGCATCACAGCGGGTAAATGAAGATCGCAGGAAGAGCTCAGTTCGGCTCGAGCCAAACCAAACTTTTTCCAAAAAACAAATAAAGAAACTGAAAACCAGATCCACAAATAGGCTCAGTCTCTTCCCTGCTGTTTCCAAAACTGCACTTCTTTCGGTGAATTAACTTTCTGGACCTCCTACAATGAAGCAGCCACTGCAGAATACGAACAGAAGAACCCAGAGACCGTTCAAATAAACACTCTCCTTGTGTATATTTGAATCTTTCATCATGTCCTAAATATCTGTGTAGGACTTCTATTTGTGTTTGTAAACTTAGAGATAAAGGTACTCAGAGTGTTTACTTCTTTCTAACATCACACATGTAAATAAGCAGGGAGCACAAACCCAGCACAGACCTGTTTACCTTTTCCCCATATTCCTCTTACTTCAATATCCTCCTTCCCAAAAACAACAACAAGAGAGCATGCTAAGGAAGCTGAACACAAACAGCACTGCAAGCTCAGTGCTGGGCTGCAAAGAGTTCAGGGATTCCAGCTGCAATTGCAGCCACAACGCTCCAGGAATTACCGTGGGGTTGGTGACAGCAAGAGATTAATCATGTTTAATGACACATCACCTCCACCCAAATTAATTTAGGTCTTTACGAGCCATTTGGTTTCAAAACGGGTGAAAAAATCTGGCAGCAGTGATACACCACAGAAAAGGACCTGCTGGGTTCTGTGACTCCAGGATGCTGGGTTGCCATTGCCACGCACGGTGAGGATGGCACGGAGCAGCGTGCAGCACAGGTGTGGAGTTATTCCATGTGCTTCTCAGCACAGAGAAAAGTGGGTCCTGCCTTCACACCCTGCCCAGGCTTCCGGCAGTCAGCTTAGGGGAAAGCTGTGGGGGACACCAGATGCACAGAGCCCTTAAGCAAAGGGGAAAGGTGAATCTCCTCCTGCCATCAACTCCTGCTCTGTTTAGCAATAGGACAAGCGAAACAAATGCAGGGAAAATAATAACTGCATTCCTTCAAAAGACTCCTCAAAGAGATGACTTATGAGTTATATGCACAGAAAATCATTTGTGTGGGCTCTCATTTTATCAAAACCATCCCACTTCCTATGTCAATAAAGGGCCATTACCGGTTACATGATATTTCTGGCTTGTAACTTGATGTCTTGCCCATATTTCTTTGCACTGGAGTCAAAAATGTCTTGTCTGCAAAGCACAGGTCAGATAATCTGGGCTCTACAGCCGTTGGCAGCTCCGGGGTTGTTTTTCCTTCTCCTTCACAATTGCCTGCTTTCTTACAGCAATCCCCATTGCTGTCCTTGCTTATCCATCCTCTGCAGCCAAGTGACCACCACATTTTGCTTTAAGGGGTGACCCCTTCATCCGGGCAGCACAATGCAGCAGTGCTTTGCTGCTGGCTGATGGAGTTACACCAGCATGGGACAAAACGAGTGGGGAACAGATGCCCTGCTCAGGGATTCATTCCCCCCGTTTCACTCTGGCTTCACGCACTGCTGCTGCTCCCAGGTGTCAGCTCTGCAATAGCAGGGCTTGCTGGCATGCAGCAAAAATGGGGCTTTGTCAGGTTTTATTAATTGCACTGAATAACCACCTCCGCATTGATGTTTCGTTCTAGAGATTTCTTGGTCCCTGGTGGCTTCAGGGGCTGCTGATATTGCATCTCCAGGGCTATTTGATAGCACAGTATATCTGATCCTCCTCTGTGCCTCACTGGCCTTACCCTGCTGATTGCAGTCCTCCCTCTGCCTTTGTAATTCTTCACCTCCGTGCATCAGCAGCACAGAGGTTTCTTCCAGCTTTCAACCCAATCCAGAGCTGCCCTCACCCAGCTGGGTCTCCCATTCATCTCATTACAGCATCTCATCCACCTCGCTGCTGCGTTCCTCTCCTCAACATTGCAGCCAGGCCTGGCTCATACCTTTCTTTGAATCTGGAGGGGAAAAAAAAATGCAGGCTAACCAGGATCCTCACTGTGGTGCCTCAGTTTATGGTTTAAAGGAGAAAAAAGGGTCCTTGTGTTTATTCCAAAGCTCTCCAGAGGTCCTTACGCTAAGTAGAGACAGATGAGCGGAGCACACTAAGCTCAGTGTTTCTCTGGGACACCATCTCCATATCTCATACTTCCCTGGGACACCTCTCCATACTTCATGCAACCTTGAAGGAACATCTGATTCCCTGAAAGGTGAGGTTATTCCTAATGAGCCTCTCCAGGGGAGCAAGAAAAGGGAGGTGGATTTTTTTGCACGTGTAACCGAAAATCCTGGAGATGGCTGTTGGCTGGGTTGCACTAATAAATAAAGACTAATTTTTGCGTGCATAACTCATGCTGGTGGGAGATAAGAAAGGAATGCAAGTTCCCTCCGAGACCAGTCGAGGAGAGAGTTATCCTCTGAGATCAGAGCAGAGCTCATCGAGCCAGCAGCACAGGCCAGTGCCCATAATAAATCCCCACTCGGCACAGCAGACCCCGCAGCGAGGCACCGGCTCGCCCAGCAGGGAAGCAGGATGCATGCCAAGCCTGTCCCAGAGCAAGAGTTTGGGGTTTGCAACGCAAGCTCCATTTGAGCAGCAGGCTGTTTATCACTGTTATGAAGTAAATGCATTCCTCAAAGGTGAGGCAACGGGCTCTGTGGATGGGAGATGGTGCTCGCCCTCCCAGAAGGCTTCGGGTGGCACTCCTGTTTGGGGAATGGGCTCCAAGTGGTTGAGGGCTGGAGAGGCTGCCAAGGAGCCCGGTGCTTCCCTGCTGCCAGAAGAGGAGGGAGCTTGCTGGTTCGCCCTGCTCTTGCAGGGTGTCTGCTCTGCCTGCTTGTCGACCTCATGCACAAAGCGATGGAGGCTCAACCAGCTCCTTTTGTGCACCACTGCTTCGAGACCCTCATGCATCCCTCCCAAAAAGCTGTGTTTTCCTTTATTCTCTACTTCTTTCTACTTTTCTTAGTTTAGCTTTTGGAATGATTCAAGCTCCTGTCTGCCTTAAAAACATCAAGGTGCCCTCATGCTAGATACAGTCACAAACCTGCCAATACAGAACGGCACCAAACTCAAGGGTGTAACAAAAAGCCCTCTTGCAGGACATTTCACATTCCCTACTCTTTTCCACAGAACCCCTGCTCCCGTCTCTGGAGAGACTGGGTTTTGCCTGTTGTTCTTCCTGTCTGCTTGGCAGAGCTGGAGGAGCCATGGCTCTGTGTGGGGCCTCTGCTGCCCCTAGGATCCAGCCTGACATCCAATGATGCATGCTGACAGCAAAGCCATCTCCTTTTGGGAAGGAGGAATCATCAGCCGTGGATCAGACCGCAGCCCCAAAGAGCTCACTGCACCTGCTCTGTATTTATACAGCAATAGTAGGAAAAAGACAAGGCAGTGGGGCTGTGGAGAAAACGGGGTGGGAAAATCCAATCTCAGCTATGCAACACTGCATTTTTCTACCAACACATTAAGCAAAACCTTCTATATTAAACCAAAGCTACATTGTTGAAATCCTAAGGGGCTAATCCAGCTTCCTATCCAATGCTGCATCTCTCCAGAGCGTCTTCTAACAGGCTCCCATAGAGACGTGCTCTAAAGAAAAGATGTGAAAAAAATTCACAGCAATCTTTCAGCCAATATCTTGAAAGTGATGGAGTTGGTGCTTTCAGACGTGCCTCCTACTGTGTGATCCATGCTTCTCAATGAGGGAGAGGAGGAATAACCTCATGCAAAGAAAGATGGAGAATTTCTAGGGACACAGAGCCTTCCACATTGTCAACCCCAGTGAGGCCATGCCAGCAGCACTGAGGACACAGCTCACTCATTACCCTAATCCTAAAGCTTCCTAAGTCACTTTTTCCAAGGCCCATTTTCCCCATTCATCACCCCACTACTAAAAAAAAAAAAAAAAAGCAAACACCCAACATTAAAAACCTGCTGGGAGCACAGTGGGGTTTGTAGCAGCAAAACCCAGCCAACGTGACAGAGACATCACCTAATAGCTATGCAAAGAGCTCTATTTTTAAACCTTTGCCTTGGCTACCTATTAACTCCTTTCCTCCTGGGACGAGGCGTGGAGATCCCTGGGTTAGCAGCGAGCACCAGACCCGATTCCTGCCTTTCAACCTTTACGATTTGTTTTCATCTCCAGGAGGGAGAGCTGCACCCCCCGGCCGCATCGCACGCCCGGCTGTGTTAGTTTTGGAGCAGCACGGGGCTGCTTCATACTTGGCACTGGCAGAGCTGCGTTACACCAGCTGCTCAACAACAACACACCTGGATGCGGGCTGAGGGACTGCAGGGAGCCGAGCTGAGCTCTTCATTACGGCAGGGTGACACGGCGATGCCAGCATGACCTCATGGTTTACTTAAGCTGCACGGTGACGTGATGAAGAGCACGTGTTTGCTCAGCTGCCCACCGCCCCTCCAGCAGAGCCGTGTGGGATGGACACCTGTCTGCAGGGCTGGAGCTGTCACCCAGCCCCATCCGAGCTGCTTCTCTGCCCTGCCGACGTAGAATCGATTTTCCTCTTGGAAAGATTCATTAAAAGTGGTTTTGGGTTTTGGTTTGGCTCTCCGAACTGATGAAAAGATTCAAATTCTCTCTTTTTGAAAACCGTGCCTTACTCTGGCTGCCCAGAACAGGACAGGAAGCTGCAAACCCGATGGCATCCACATAAAGGCTGGGAAAACATCTCTGCAGCAAGCTGAAGGCTCGTGCAGGAAAATATGAGACATTCATGTCATAATTATAACTCACACTCGCACAGAACCTTTCAGCAGGGGATTAAAAAGCGCTTTGTGAACATTATCGACCGCAGCTCCTCGACGAGGTAGGTGGGAGAGGCTGAGAGGTGGCTGTGTCTATAGCAGCCAGTGTGTGCATCTGGGGGCCGTGGTGCTTGGATGCTAAAAATGACACTGAAAAGGGCATCACAAGCCAAAGCTGCTTCCCTACCAACAGCACCACGCGACTTCAGGACTCCGGATACAACACAGCATCACAGCTGAGATTCTATAACAAAACACCTCAAATTGCCATGAGATGGAGCACGCTGCTCCTAACCCAATGCACAGCACAGGGCTGAGGGCTGGACCTATGGCAGTGCCAGCTTAAGGCTGGGGACACTTTGCAAAGGTGCATCAGCAGCGTGCTGGCTGACAGCATCCCGCTGTAGGGTTACAACTGAGTAAATGAGAGATCCTCAGCTCCAGACACACGAGGTTATCCGTTGCTAACATGCATCTGAAGCATCTGCCTCCCGCTCTTTGGATAGTTTTGTCTCACAGTGCCAGGAACTACAACATCCCAGAAAACTTTGGAAAGCTTAAAGAAAAGGAAATTGTTTCAATAAAACCTCGGGACTTGCAGGACTCGACCAAACCAGCCCTGGCCAGCCACGATTACATCCCCACATCCCCCTGCACTGCTGGAAGCAGCTCCTGAACCACAACAAGCACCAGCACTGCAGTGCTTTGTCACAGCTCAGGTCAGCTGTTCCTTATCTGCTGGAAGATGGAAGCACCCCTGGTCCTCCAAACCCTGCACAAATGCCCCACAGGCTTCTCACCTTCCCACTGCAAGCAAAGAGCCCCAAAGGCCACATCCAAGCCACGACAAGGCAGTTTGCAGGCTGAAAAAAGATCACAGTGACAACTCATTGAGATTATTCCAACCTACACCTCCTCACACTGACCCTTCCTATTTCAGACCCCTCTCCTCTTGCCACAGAGCTGTAAGGGCACCCAGAGCCACCAGCAGCATGCACTGTGTGTCAGCACGTGGCTCCATTGGGCCAGAACGGGCACACAGGGCACAAGTTCTGATTAGGAAAAGCTGTTTCACAACACAGCGCAGTTATAGGATGAGCAGTGGACTCTGCCAGGAAGAGATTTTTGTTGTTGTTGTTGCTCCAAACTGAACTAAACCAGAAAAAGCTGTGATTTTTATTGTTGGTGAAAGGTGCTGGATTTGCACTCACTCAGGAAGCACGGGATTGTGAAACGAGCTGGGGAGAGCTGATTTTCCTATCCCATAAAGGTTTTTAACTATCCAGAATTTCTTCATATCCACATCACAGGAACAAGAACCCAGAGTTACTATTACTTTAAACAAGGATTTTATACCAGTTTTGTTATCAAATTCATCAGCTTCAAACCAGAACATCATGAGATTTGGTAAATAAAGTGTTCGTATTTCCCCTGAGTTTTTCACTAAAAAGATCATTCTTCCAAGAGGAATTATCAAGGATTCCTCAGAGAAAGAGTTGGCCAAAATCCCTCTGGAGGAGGCCGGATTGGCCAGGGCACAAACCCAGCATTCCATCTGCAACCGGGCACTGCACTCCTCCTGGCACACCTGAGATGATGGGGTGGCTGTGTTATCTGCCTATGGACTTCAGATAGCAGGTTTGAACAGCCACCAGCCAACCAGTGAAAGGGCATCAGCTAATTAGCTTGGGGAAGTAGGGAAAAGGAAACAAACTTCTGCAGTGAGAGCAGTAGAGAAGGTGATGACTGATGGGAGGTGAGTGAAAACATCTCTGGACCCCGCTCCCCTTCAGCTGGAGCATCACTGAGTCTGCAACAGCAGCTTCAGCTGACAGCTCCAACAAACGAGGGTACTCACTTGTATTTAGCTCGTTCTTCCAGAGCACATAAGCAAAAAGGAATCCTGTTCTATAAGAAAAAAGCTCTGGCGGGTTTCAGACAACTGCTGCAAGGCAAGGCAGGCAGCATCCCATCGCAGGGCTCTCCAGCATCCGGCGTGTCTGTTAGTACACGAGCACAGACCAAGTGCTGGGATCTATGGCTTCAAAGCAAAAACACAAAGCCAGGCTGCTTCCCTCTCTACCAATGTTCTCTCTGTAATTTATCTTGGCCGGTGAAGAACTTGTGCTTTTGGTTAATTTTGATTAGGGAAGCAGCAGTGAATTCCAGCCCAGCTCTGATGGGACGTGGGGATGGAAACCGGCGTCACAGAGCACGCAAGCACTGAACCCCTCCCGCAGCAAAACCCATTGCACCAAGGCTGCAGCATCACCCCAAAGCAAAGCTGTGCTGCAGGGACGGGGCTGGGAAGGAGTCTGGGTGGTGCCAGGATGCAATCGTTCCAAAGAGCTCAGAAACCACAACATAACTTCCCCCGTCATGTACAAAAACAATCTGCATGGAAGAGCAGCCAGTGAGTACATACACTCATTTACACTGTTGTTATTATCATACATGTTATTCTCCATCGGTGATGAAATCCATATGTCTGCTTTTCCCTTCGTTCCTTCTGCATTACCATCTGAGGCTCTGATTTATTTCCTGGCTTTCTCTATCGATTATTCAGAGCCATATAGGAGGGAAAACATGGAATGGGAGACCTGGAGACAAAGCCATAAGCAAAAACAAAGGGCAAAAAGGCAACTGCGGGGCCAAGCACCACATCTGTTGTCTCAGTCAACAGAGGTTGGGGAGAGCATGGAGCTGATCTCCAAAATGAAACAGACAGTGATTTATTGCGGTAAACCAAACGCATTGGGCAAGGGTTAAGAAACCAAGGACCTGAGCTTATAAACACTGCAGCACATACTTAACTCGGTTCCTACATCAAAGATGCCTCACGTGAGCAAAGTTATTGAGCATGTGTTTGCAGGGCACGAGGGGTTAGCACTGCAGTCAGAAAAGCTGGAAAAGGCGGGGACAAAAAGCACAAATAAACAAGGATTAAAAATAACCAAAATAGAGAAAGCTGGCGAGGAAAGCTTGGCAGTGATAGAATAATAGGAAAAAAATTAAAAATTGTTAGCATATATGTGAAGCATCCTCAACCTGCTTGTTTGCCAGACTGAGCAATGAAACAGTCTTGCTGCTGGAGCCTTTGTTCTCTATGACCCTTCTTGCTGCACGTCTACTAACACAGCCTCATCTATGAGAAAACAGCTTTATTTGCTCAAAAATTCTCACCCAGGTACGACAGCCTGCAGAGTAGGATGGTAAAGTCTTCCCAGCAGGATCTTATCTTTGCACACAGATGGACTGAAGGGTAGCTCAAGCTTAGGACAACTCACCCAACCAGCAAAAACCAAGCAGAACAGCAGCGCCATTATTTTTGCTTTCTATCACTCATGAGGGCCACACATCAGCCCACCCCCAGTAACCTCATGCATTTGATGCAGCAATGGCAGCTCAGAGCAGGTGTAAGCAATGGGAAACACTCCTGCAGGTTCCTTCCTGGGACTCTCAGGCAGTGCTGCCTGCAGCCAGGTGTGATGCAAACATCCACTCCTCGCTGCCACTGCCCAACTCCCACCAGCTCAGAGCAACGGCAATGCTTAGGAACACCAAACTTGAGCTGGAAAAAGTGAGAGGAATGAGAAAGTGAGGAAAAACCCACCTACCCGCAGAGCTCACACATTTCCTGTGGGAAAATTCGCTTTTTCTTTTTTTTTGGTGGAAGGCTGTCAAAAAAGGGATTTTTCCCATAGCTAACTTTCTTCCAGGGGAAATGCTGGAGTTACAGCCAGCTCTACTCTGAAGCTCTTAGGTTTCCAGTATTAGGCTGGGAATATAAAAAAATAAGCTTCTTCTGGAAGAGCACTGGTATTCCTAGCTCCGAAAAGAGCCGATCCGAGGAGCAGCACGCACAGCTATTAGCAGTGTTAGAAATCTGTCAATGGGAGATACAGCAGCACAGATGAAAAATGTCAGGAGGAGCTTTAGAGAACATTTTAGCTCCCGTTTCCTTCTCCAAGTTATTTCCTCCGCCGTATTTCTCGCTGGTGTAAGACGACGAGTTATGAAGCATTCTTGTAGGCATGAGAAAGCTTTCACAGGTGTCTGCCATTCACTGAGAGCCCGACCTGCCTGGCTTTGGTGGAGCAGCTGACCACCGCTCAGCTAGGAGCACCCCAACCCACCCCATCACACTGCATCCAAACCCCAACCCCGACACACGCGTCCCCTCTCCAGGGAAGCACTCTCCACATGCTGGCTGCCAGCAGCAAGCCCTAAATCATCCCCTGCTCCTTTTCCCCTTCCAGTTTTGCTGGGGAAGGTCTGCAGCCGTCCCCTTTGAAGTAGGTTTGCAGAGAGGCAAGTGTCTGCTGGTTATTATGCCTCAGCAATTGCAGTTTCTGGATGTTGTTCCTCGACCTTATGCCTTAATGAGGCTGAAAGTCTCATTTTAAGTGTTTAAGGCACCTAAGGGATGCTGTGCCACTAAGACAAGCAGGATGCTAGCAGAGTGGGGCAACTTGCATTTCCTGAAGTTTAACAAGAGTCACATCACTTTGCCAGGAATGAAAGCAAATGCTTTTTTGAGGTTCCTCCTCTACTCTCCTCACCAGAAAATGCTATCAGACACAAGCAGGAGAAAGCAAAGCTGGTTGCAAGAAGCAATTATTGAGTCACAGAACTCTTCGAGTTGGAAGGGACCTTTCATAAGCTCACCTAGTCCAAGTCCCCTGCAATGAACAGAGACATCTACAGTCAGGGCTTTGCTGAAGTCAAAGCTTTCCTTTTTTCAGTAGCTCAAATGACAGTTCCATAGCACTGCACTCCAGGCACGTTTCCTCTGGCAGCTGATCTCAGACAGTCCATATCTCATGCCTAGATCAGCTCCGTGCAACAAGAAATGTGGTGCACCTTTATCCCATCTTCCTCCAGCGACCATCAGCTTCCTCCCTCCACCCCTCAGCTGTCTGGTTTTCAGCACTTGGTACCATATTCCTCGCTCTGAGCTGGCAGGAGGATGAAAGCAGCCTGCAGCTCTCCTCTTCATGAAACATAGCAAAGGGATCGTGTCATGGCTAATCCCTCCCCCACCACCTATCAGTTATTATTACAAGAAAACTAAATCGCCTTGGAAGCAGGAAAACCATTTTTTTTTTCCTCATCTCGAGATTGTCTCCATTTACAATCAACGGCGTAATGCTAAACCAGCAATGTCTGAGCTGACCGTGAGGAGCCGTCCCCGAGGTGCAGCCGTGCCTGCAGACAAACAGGATCCAGACTTGGGCTCCGTGGGACTTCAAGACTACCTTGCTCTGTGATAAGACCTAGCAGAAGGAAGCAAGCCTTGGGGATTTGCATGAGGCAGTGAAGGCTTGCAGCTGGACGGCAGCAAGCTCCATGCTTGGAGCTGGAGAGAGATCACAGGAGAACCCATCGCTTCCCCTTAGAGATACCAGCTGGGCCAGCAAGCAGTAACCTGAGAGGGGCTGTGGTAAGGAGCTAGGCTAGCTAACACCCTCTTATTGTCCACCAAGGCCCAGACCCACCCTTCCCCAATCATTTTCCCAGAAGTTTAACCTTTTACCTTTTCCAGGCATTGCTTTATTTTTCTGCAGCAGAGTTCTCTCGCCGTTGCCTGGCAGGTATTTGTGGCAACGCATCTCGGAGGCTGATGGCCACATCTCTGCAGCATCCCTTCGCTTCCCTAGGCACTCTACCTTCAAGCTTTGGGTGACACTGATGTTTGCCAGCACCAAAAGAAGAACCATAACCAGACACAGGGTTGGGGTAAGCAGAGAAGCTGTTTGCCTCCCCCATTGCATGGCAGGTTGGTGGCAGAGGGAGGAAAACTCACAGGGCCCCCCAGCCCCACGTTCTGCCCAGCTTGGGAACACCAGGCATTCTGCCTGCTCTGTGGCTCCTTGCCACAAATAAAAGCGATCGTGCTTCGGGGCTGCTCTCTCTTCCCACAGATTAGCTGCCTTTGCACATTCCCAAACAAAGCATTACACTATGTGAAAAGAAGGCGCAAGCCCTGCAAAGCCCATCCCGCTGCTGGGACAGGAAATATCTCCCATCATCTCAGCTAATCCTCCACCAATACAATGAGAAATGATGTCCAACGGCCGCCAAAAGATTATTAAGTGAAGAACAAAAATACTGCACCGCCCATTGCGATGGAGCCAAAGGCAATAAAGGGGAAATACAAGCTGCAGCCAATGGCTGGAAGGAGGAGGGGGGGGGCGAGGAGCAGCAGAGCTGCAGGCAATTCCTTCTGCAAACCCCAGTGCTGCAGTACAGGTGCTTTGAGGACAGCAGCTTAACCCCAGCTCCCCAGGAGGCCACCTCAGCCTTTTTGCTGCACCAGCAGATGCGTTTTGCTGGCAAACAGGCAGGCACGCAGGAGAGGAGCAAAGGCCAATGCACTGATGTGAGAGTGGGAGCAGAACCAAGCGCACAAAGCTGCCAGCTATGAGCCAAGCACCAGCAAGGCCTCCTACAATGCAAACTTGGGTAACGCCACAGCAGTGCTCCAGCTTGACATTACCTTTTCTGGATGCTCACCAGCTTCTCTCTTTAGGTTGGCTGTAGACCACAGAGACGATGGACCAAGTTTATAATGCACCTCGAGACCTGCCTGCAGGTAACAGAGCTGCTGCACCAAGGCGTTGCTAGCAGGGTCCTACCAGTACATCCCTCAGCTCCATTTTCCTCTTTTTGCAGTACATTAGCAGTTTGGCTTTAGCTACAAAAGATCCAGCTAGCACAGCCATTCTGCAGCCACCCCCAGCAAGCTGCTCTTCTTACACACTTCAGCACCACACCATAGAGAGCTCTGGGTTACCTGGGGTGATCCTGCACAGCCCAGCATCAGCCACCTTCTAGGAGAATGACATTCAAACACTCAGAATAAAAATCTCACATCTCCTTACTGCTCTTCTCCTCGGTGCTCGAAAAGGGCTGTGAATTTAAACGAGGCACCTGGATGGACAGCACTGAGCAAAACTTGGCATCCGCTTCAACATCAGCCTCCAAAAAGCATTTCCCAGTTTGAACAGCTTGTTTTTAAAGGCAGTACGGGCTCGAGACTTTTGTTTAGATTTCTAACAAGTGCATTTAAGGCAAAGAGAATTAGCTCCTGCGGAAGCAGCACAGGTGCTGCTCCTTCTCTGTGCTCCCTGGGACAGCTGCTCCACCACCAGTGGTTTTGCTGAGCTCCCCCAGTCTGTGCACAGCCCCCATTGTGCTGCTGCTATAGGAAAAATCAGGAAAAATTCACTCCACCAAGAAGGCGTAACGTGGTTTTCCTATCCATGTGATAAGAGTACACAGCCAGTTCTAGTTCTGTGCTTGAACTCACGTTTCCGGAATTAAAAGCGGCGTTTAAGTTTCATGCTCTATGTTTAAATTTCAAAGCTCACCTTCACCATTCTAGCCTCACATTTGACCTTCTCAACATTCCAAAGCATCGCCCCATCACAGACCTCAAACCCTACCCACACCCCAAGGAGATGCTCTGCTGGATAGGGTGCTCCAGCCCCGACTGCCCACACAGCACAACGACAATCCAAGCACCCCAGTTGGCCCTCAGCCCACAGACACCCCAGTGCCCCTGCACACCTATTCTTCCACAGCTCCTTCTGCATCCAAACCCATTTCCCTTATCCTCCTTCAGGCAGCAGGTCTCCAGTCCCAGGGAGAACTGTGCTTTGTGATAGCAGAGCTGCTTGCCAATCAACAGCTGAAGCCAGACTTAATCCCCCAAACAGACAAAGGCTTGGGGAACAAACTCAATTTGTTTTAATTTGTTGTTTGCTTACATTTTTGATAATGAACACGGAGATCTTGGCACCCTGCGGAGCACAATCTCTCCTGGGTGAGCTTTAATTCCTCCTCCTCATTGCCATGCAGTGATATTAACTGTTCCTCTCACTTCAGGGAAGCATTTCTGCTGTGTGCTTTGGAGAGCTCGCCGACTCATTTCCTGCTCTGCAGCACTGCTGGGCACTCACGTCCTTCCAAAACACTTGGGAACACCTATGGATAAGCTGCATGCAGGGCAAGACAGCCCCAAGCAATTAAGATTCAGGGAATTTGCACGGAGCTCACATAACACAATACCTGGATTGCTGCTGATTCCCCAGGCACCCCACATTCTGCCCTCCAGGCTGAGGACAAACAGACACATCCCCTTAATTTCTGTGCTCGGATGCTCACAGAAGCACTTGGGAAGATGCAGGGACCAGCTGTCTCTGAGCACAGTAAGTGCCCGGGTCTCATTTTCATTGATGCTGGGTAGAGTCACACATTACTGAACACTGGGCTGCTTCCCTTGCAGTTCAGCAGAACACACAAATATGTGCAAAGTCTGGGACTGGGGCCCCTTTGCAGCACCGCAATTATGCTAATAACGATAATAAAAAGAGGATGTTCCCTCCTGGAAAGCTGAGTTTGAGCAAACAGCCAGACAGGACCAGAGCAAAGGATTATCCTTATCACCACTTTCTGTGACTCACGTCAGCCTCCCCAGAGGTCCCAGCACTGCTGGGAATGGTCATCAGCCCGCTTCCCACAGCCCTCCTGTGTGCTGCCCTGCTGCATCCCTTTGCCCTACACCTTCCCAGTAGAGGAACCAGCCAGTTCTGTGAACAAAGCAAACTTTAACGAGGAAGAGACCTGTTGTTATTTAAGTAATTAAATCCTCCAAATGGTTTCATGAATACCTGAGACAAAGAACTGGGTTCTGACTCCCAGCTCAGACATCCATTAATTTCTGCAAATCGTCCTACAACACATCATTAAGATCTTAGGGGAACACTAAAATGATTGCACCAAAATAGGAGAGATCTAATGCCTTCCAGGAAATCTGAAAGGTGTTTTCCTTAGGCACGCTCAGTCGATCTTTTGCAATACAGTGACCCAATCTGTGATGTTTGAGTATTATATTCCCACTATGGATCCGCTGCCAGATTTTCCACATGGGAGTAAAGCTGAAAGGTGGCACAGAGGGAATTCACACCTCATCTCTCATCAGGCTCAACATCTGACAGAGGCTCTGAACTGGCAGAGCTGTTGGAAGTCAGCTGCCCTCCAGCAAGGTGCAGAGCCAAGCGAGGCACACCTCAGCCCTGCTGCTGGGTACATTCATTGCATGGGTCTGATCCCAGCCCCAATCCCTCCCATCTCTATCCTCCCCTTGAAGCTGCTGTTACTGTTAAGCAGAACCATTTCCTCCTGGTGGCCTTACACAGAGGGTGGTTGCTAGCAGAGATTGCTCCCTATTAAACTGTCAGAGAGCTGCTCCAGGGTTTGAAGCAGTGACATCAGAATTGGGGGTGCTTTCACTCCAAAGACTGCTGACAAGGTGCCCTGTGCAGGAGCTTCACCAGCCCAAAGCTCCCAAAGGACAGAGGCAAAGTGCCACTGTGCAGCAGAGACCTCTGCTGCCCTCTGCCACCCCCTGACTGCGTTTGGAAGTCTGCAGAGAGCCTAAGATGTTCGTGCTCCTGATTTTGACACCTGTCAAAGTGTGTGCACACAGAACATACAGAATCTCCTCCCCTCCCCACCTGGTGCTGCCAGCTCCCACAGGTGACAGCTGGCAGCACGCTGAGGAATTGCAAGAGTCCTGTTGGTAAATCCTGTCCCTCTTGTCTTTTATATGCAGTGACAGATTGCATGCAGCCAGCCTAAGCCAACCCCAAACCCTCCCAGGCGGAGCTGCGAGCTGCCCATCCTTCCTTCTCTACTTATGCACCTGGTGATCTACGTCCAAGCCTCACCCACAACAAATCCTGCCCAGAGTGTGCTCCCCAGCCAGCAGGGAGGGAGTTCCACTGGCTTCCAACCCAGCTCATCCTCCAGCAAGCTCCCAGCACCTCCCTGCCTGGCAGTGCTGACACACGTGCTTGTTCCCTCCTCCATCATCCAGAACCTCTGGGATTATGAAACACTTTGGGTTTGAGTGGCTTTTTTTGTTGTTTTTTTTTTTTTTTTTTTTCAGGCCTGGCAAAATCTCACTCAATAAAGCTTTCTGTTCTGGCAGTGAACTGTTAACAACCATTCCACGTCTGTTTTTCTCCTGCTTACATCGAGCAGCAGCCTACAGACCACACTTACCCACTTAAAGAAAGGCCCACGATGCAGTGTCAACAACCTCCAAGTCGAAGACACACAAATTTACTCTTCCTTATCCTCATATCCTATTACTCAATCAGAAAGGCAATTAAATTAACTGGTTGGGAATAAATCATGAGCAATAACCTTTATTCCTTGACATTTGCTTGTTTTCTTCTATGTCACGGCAAATAGTTATGTAAGTAAATATTGGGGAAACAACCACATAATTCAAGCAAGAAACGTCACAGGGTTTCTGGAGTCATCGTAAGCAGCACAGCCCATGGGGCAGCCTGCACGCCTGTGCTGCCACATGCTTATTTGCAAGATGGTCACAAGGAGGGTTTATCTCCATTGGACTACGTGCAACTTGCCCCGGATCTCCAGCTTTGCACCTGTGAAACTCACAGGGACGTGCGTGGAGGCTCTGGGCTTTATCTTATCCCCAGACTCACACAGTCACCTGTTGCACTGTGATAGTGTCCCTAGGTCCACTAGCAATAGCACACAAGCAGTTGGCACTGGGGCTATTTTAAATAAAGAACCATCATCAGGGGGACCTGGAAGCAATGCCAAGCTTTTCTTGAGCTCCTTCTATGCAGCTGCTTTCTGCTTGCTAAGACTGGCAGAAAAAGGTTTGCCACATAGGATCCAACACTCTAATGTGACTCAGAACCCAAATGTGATAAATCAGAGCAAAAGCAGCAGCCACAGAAGTGATCCAGATGTTTCTATGATACTTTCCCAGGATGATGTTTGCCTATAAGCATACATACGGAGCACCCAACCTGCTCACCAGTTCAGCCAGGCAGGCACTGTCAGACACTGCTGCACATCCCACTTTGCATTCCATTCAGGATTCGCAGGTTTTACCATCACAAGAGAGCCAACCACCCACACTGCACCACTGTGCTCACTCATTCCCACTCCCTTCTATGGCTGTGGATGCTCTGCACTTCACTTTGACAAGTCCTCCCAGCACATTTCAAGCTTTTAATCAGAGGTGAGATGCCAGATCTTCCACCACGTAGCCAAAGCCATTCCCATCCACGTGGCTGTGGCTAAAGGATGACTCCCTACCCACCTCTATTCTGCTGCTGATGGCTTACTGCTGAATCACTGCTTCTTCATTCTCCTTCTCACCCTCATGTGTTAGCAAGCATCCCTCCAAGGACCGTCTCCCTCCTATGGGTTGACCCACAGAAATATCACTGCCTTTGGGACCGACACGTGGATTAGATCAAAGCTCCCAACAGCAGCTCTGGCTCAATGAAATGAGTACAACTGGGACCACGTGAGCAGAAGTGGGGTCTACCCATAGCTCCAAGGTACCGTAACAACACTCACAGCCATCCTGTGTCTGAGGGAAAGCCGTGCGATTGATTTGCTCCACGTGATGATGGAACAGCTTCTGATTCAACAGTAACTACAGGGGGATGTTAGGCCACAGCTAGTAAATGAGGTATTTGGAAATCAGCAAGCCCAGAGAACTTGTAGCTGAGATTTAAAAGAGGCCTGGCCAAGGAGTGCTCTGGATCGTTAATGTTGACTTTTAATAAGTCTTTGGAACACTGAGGATTGAAAGAAAGCTTATGTTGTGCCAGAGTTTTAAGAGGATAGAAACAGGATGACCCGCATAATTATCCACCTGTGACCCCAATTCTTATCCCAGGTGAAATAATGGAACAGCTGTAAAAGAACTTCATTAATAAAGCATTAAAGGAGGGTAACAGCAAATGCCAACAGCTTGGGTTTATAGGAAGCAGATTTGTCACTACATTGAGAAATTTTTTTGGAGTTGAATATGCTCCTTAAGCTCACAGGCTGAACGTAAAAGGAGTACAAAGTTTATACAGTTTAAAGCCATCGGAGGCCTTACAAAAATCTCTGCCTTCCTCTCACCACAGAAGGACAACCAGAAGAGTTGCAGGAACCATCATGCAAAGCCAGGAAACAGTGGGGCAAGGTGGGGAAGCCATCCTTGAGTCACTGTGTTCTTTGGAAAGCCACAATCAATGAGCAAAGGGAAAGGAGCAGCAATCATTGGAATTTCCCAGGTGTTAAGTGCAGAACATTGTCACTCCCTGCTATGGATTTCCTTGGTTCAATGTTTCCACAGCTGAGGAGTGCACTGGCTTCTAATTAGTTGCATTCAGTGCAAGATCTACGTGGCATTTACAAAACCTTCACTTTGTAATCTTAAGCACAGATACCAGCAATGCTTCCAGGTATGTGCCAAGGGATGTACCTCTGACTCAGAAATGGCAGAGAGAGCCAGAGCTAAGCAACATCCTGCTGGTAAGGGACCACTAAATGCACCATGCATTGTGAAGTCTTTGGGCCCTTGCCCAAGGGCAAGGAGGGAAATGTGGGGAAACATACCAAAGCAGCTGGAAGTTGCTGTCCGTGTCATCTTCCGGGATGAAGAAATGGGGGATGAAGAGCCAAACTGCATCATGCTTTTGGGTCCAGTATTACACAGAGGATGCACTTCATCACCAGCAGCACTGCCGCCCTGCCTGAGGTCAGCCCTGGTGTGATCTCCATGAAAATGCCAGGTCTTCAGCACCGCAGCCAAAAAACCTTCAGCCCCTGTCATCTTCCTCTTGATTTATGCCTGCATCCAAGTCCCTGCCAGCTCCAGGTGCACCAGTGGGGAGGGAAGACATTCTTCACCCTGAACCCATCAGCACACATTGGGGGTCATCGCTGCTCTGCCAAACAGCTGGGCTGCCCTGGGCATCGCAGGGATGGACGGACAGAGGGGCTGTGAACCATTTCAAAAAATCCCCTCAACAGTCATTGTCAAGCCTCTATGACTTCATCTTTGTTACTGTTATGTTTTTGAGAGTCAAGAATAACACCGACTTTCCATATCTTGTGGTTTTTGGAGGGTGTGAATAAATTCTCTTGCTGTGAGTTATGTAGGTATCAGTAAACCCAACCATTGAGCAATATGCAGAGCCCACGGTGGAGATGTGGCAGGCAAAGATTCACCAGCATGACACATCCTGAGCTCCTAAATGTCAAGTCAAAACCACCAAGATGTGCAGATGTCTCCCACATTTATGACAGGTCTGCTCAGCCACAGTAGCTTGAATTTGAAACTGGTGGAACATGGCTTGTCCTTCCTCTGCTACATTCACACTTTACACACCTGAATGAATACAAAAACCAAAGCTGAGTCCATCTCAGAACGACTTAGAGGTCGCCTCCCTCTGCTGATGTTACTCATGTTATCCAGTTGAGAGCAGCAAACAGGATGCATTAGGCCATGTCAATCAGAGGACTACAAAACACTCTGGAGAAGCAAATCAGGGCTGGTTTTGGTCTCAGGATTCACTCAGTGTGTCCCCATGTTTGCTCCACTCCTTTTAAGTTCTCAAGGCTGGAAAGAACAGCAGGGAGGGGGCAATGATGAGGCACCCCGAAGTCACAGTGCTCCCTAAAGGCAGCCTTATGCCACCATGCCTGCATCCTCCTCCATCTCCGATTTTCCCTTCATTCTTTACTCCTGAAGAACCTTTGTATTTTTACTTTCCCTTTGCAGTGCTCCTCAGCTGACCTAAAGCCCACAAACACACACAGCAAACCTTCATTTTACCCCATGGCTTCCAACTCCAGCTCAAGAGAAAGAAACCTCCTACACGAACAAGTGCACGAAGAACAGGAGGAGGAGAGACCTCATTTAAGAACCATACAAGGGGAAATTGCAAAAAATTACCTAAACCTTTAGGAACATATTTATATTTTGATTTCATGTAATATTACTTCCTGGTTTCCAGCACATATTCCCTGGGCGTCCCCTATCAAATATCAGGCAGTATTAAATCACTGATCCCTGATCCCCGTAGCTCTCAGAAAAACATCTGTACTAATTTGTTGGTTTTCCTTAACACGAGGGCCAGATGAACTCCTCCAGGGCTCAGCCAAGTGAGATCGCTGACAGATGCAGAATAGAAGTGCAAAGATTTTTCCTTTATTAAAAATATGGTTCCACACTCCAAGCCCCGAGCTTGTCATTTGCCAGAGTGATGAAATGACACGCGGCAACCTTGATCCAACACTGTTGTGGATACAAAAACAGGGTTCTTACCTAATGCAAGCAAATGGTTTCTGACAGCACATCCAAATTGGCATGGGCCAACGAGGTGAGGGGTCCGGAGTCTGGATGCGGTGCCTTTTTGCTAGGGGTCTCTGAAATGACTCAGTTGTTGAAGTTCACTGATCTGTGAATGCAGCAGTTCTGGCACTCAGCTCTCTGCTGTCAGGGCTCTGCCTCCAGCGCTGCCAAACCCGGCTGCAGCAGTTCGACATGGAGTTGCATTCGTAGCAGGGACAGAGGTGTGAAAGCAAGCCAGCTCTTTGTCCTTGTTAACAGCAAGGTTCAGCAGCCCGAACCACCAGCAAGGACTGCTGCCAGAACAAACTGCACAGCCAGCACCGCCTCTGGGGGGCACATTCTGACCTCCCTTCCCTCTGAGTCACACTGAGACCAAAGCTGTACCACGCTGTTTGTGGAAGCAAGAAGGTAAGAACTAAGAGGGCAACCTTCAGTTTGCTGAATCTCTTTAGCCACGTTGCACAGCAACAGCCTCACGCATCCCAGCAAGGTGCATGGGCATCTGGCCATCTGTATGGCCTTGGGTTTTGCTGATGAAGCTGTGATGCTCTTTGTCCTGCCTTGGGAAAGGCACTGCACACCAAAACCAGTCAATTGCAACTCTGACAAAGAACCACCATTCCCCAGAAAGGGCATGATTTTCATAGTAAAAGCTCCCTTCCAAGTTCAGGAGAGCCCCAGGAGATGCTGGACACAAGTCACAGCCCTGCTGCAGGCTTATGAAGCTCCCTGCTCAGCTTGCTGCTGCTGAGAACCTCCACCAGTCACAAAAGAACCTCAGCTGTCTCCAAGAAGCATGGCTCAAATCAGGGCCACTCATCTCACAAACCAGTGGCATCTTCCCAGTTGCCACAAGAACCTGGCAGAGTGTGCTGCTACTGGAGCAGACTCAGTATTCTCTTCCCTCACTTTTCTACAATGGGACAATTCATGAACTAACACAGCACGGTTCTCCTCTGGGGTCCCTTACATTGGAACAGGACTGGCTGGGTAGGGGATTCAGATGGCATTTTGCTGTGGCTACATGCTGAGGAGCACATGTGAGGTCTCAGCACACCACTGACTGCTTCAGTGTCCTAAGGAAGCACGAGGGCTTAAACTTCCTCACGTCATCCAGGATGCTGGAGGAGTGCTGGAGGCCAGCCTTGCACCAATAGGGATATTAATAAGGGGAAGACGTAGCTGTCAGTACAACTCAGCCCCACAAGAGCCACCCCAAACCTCAGCACCCCACTGCATGCAGTGACACAGCTGCATTCGTGGCTCACGGTGGGCATTCCCCCTCCAGCCCCTTCTCAGCAGCAGTGACACAGTGCAGGAAACCACAGAAACCAGCATCCCTCCACCAGCAGCCTGCAGAGCAGCCCAGCCTGGGCACTGGTCAGCCCATTGACAGCTGTATCTGTTTTCAATAAACTTTTATAGCCTGTCAATGCGCTGAATCCTACGCAATAAAATCTGTCATAAAAAAAAAAAAAGCCTTGCAGTGCCAGTGTCTTTTCTTTTTCCCTTTTAATTTGAGGACAGCTGGGAGGGACCAATTCAAGGGCCAAGTCCAAAAAGATGTTTTTTTGAGAAGAAAAAAAAAAACCAACACTTAATTACAATGGGAATTTTCAGAGCCTCCTTCTGGGGAGAGCAGCCATCTTCAGAAGTGACTTCATTTCCAGAGCTGGCTTCCCTCCCAGTATTTGAACAAGCAAGGAAAGAAAAGTTCATAAAGGAGATAGGTTTCAAGTTTGGCCTCAGTGGCCATAAAACTGGCCTTTAAAGCTGCAGGCAGGCTGTGGGATGGTTTGCTGAAGTCCCAAACTACAGGCCATAGACCAACAGGAGCAGACTTAATGCCTGGCACAGATAAGGAACCTGAAAATCCTCCTCTGGCCAACCTGTAGATTTAACCCTGCCCGGCTTCTGCATCTCCTCTTACAAAGAGCCAGGGTCTGAAATCCCTGGTTTGCATTCCCTGCCCAACATCAGGCACTTTTGGGACACTTCAGGATCACCATTACGGCCACATTGAGCCAGCTCAGATCCCCTGCACGTAGCCAAGTGAAGGGAGAGGGGCATTTAAGCACAATTCTGAGATCCTGGTGGAGCACAGCAGGAGACACAGCGCACATGGAGACTAAGAGCCAACAGCCTCTTTATTCTCTACCTTTAAGATGGAGATAACCTTGTCTCAATGAGCATCTTAGGAAGATAAACGTGGTGCCAGAGATAACAAATTCCATCTCTCTCAGGATATCCCAATTCCCAAGCCTGCAGGCAGCTGCTGAGGGCAGCTCTCACCGCAGCTGATGGCTGTTTGGTTATCAGGCTGAGCTCTCACTGCTAGGAGCAGGGCTTTGACAAAGCTCTTGCAGCCCCAGGGACAAAAGCTATGAGTAAGCAGGAGGAATTTTCCCTGCTTGCATTGTTTGGACTGTCAGTCACCCCAAGTAGTACATGAGCCTGAGAGTGAGCTGCAAATACCATGTCCCAGCATGTGGCCCAGAGAAGGGATGCACGCAGGCACGGTGCAAACAGCTGGAGCCATGGACAGCTGCTCTCCACCACAGCACACTGACTGATGCAGCCTCTCACAGAGACGTCAGCTTTCACTTGTGTTTTAGGAAAGATAAGTCACTAATGACCACTGCTTAAATGATTCTTGGCAGGAAGAAAGACACAGAGGTCCTTTATGAAGGGTTGCTCTTTATCTGTCAGAATAGCAGCGCCAGTTCATTTCTTGGTTTCATGCTGTATGCTGTCTCTGGAGTGGGGCTGGGGGATGCACATGGGGGAAGAGCTGCTTTCCCAATCCTCCAGACAAGATGCTGATGTCTGAGAGTGATTGACCGCCCGCTGGAGTCCCACAGCTCCATCCACCAATAGCAGCTCCTCAATTTAAGCTTCTCTTTTTTTTCCTGATGAAAAGTGGGGAACTGACAGCAGTCAGTTGGAACAGCCAGGGAAGAGGAAAGCTCCTGTGCCACCACCTGGGGACCAGGTTGGTCAGCACTGCCAGGTGATACAGCCCAGGAGGGTGATGATGTACACCCATGGGCAGCCCTTGGGATCACTTGTTTTATCCAGCAGCAGCTCTCTACAAAGGTCTGCCAACACTCTGGCATAATCAATGCCTATTCTCCGAGTGATACCACAAGAAAATCCAAGGCAACAAGCCATCCCTTGGCAGCAGGAGGCTTCCTCCAAACTTGCATGGCTTCAGAAGCCACTTGCTTTCCCATCTACCCTGCGTGCCTTCTAGGTCTCTGCTGCATGGCATCAAAACCCAGCTGCACACCTCTTGGCACAGAGCAAGCACAGTGAGGGCTGTGTTTGCCAGATCCATTACAAGGAGCAGGAGACTCCCTTCTGCCAGGGGCTCTCAGGGGTCACTTTTCCTCCCCATCTGCCCAGACTGCCCGACCAACTGGTGAGAGTTATCCGGTGCCTCAAAGCACGCTCAGAGGCTTCCATGACAGGTATTACATCGCTGAGAGCTCTGTTATGTCATTCCACCAACCCCTTGGCCAAAAATCTGCCTTTGCAGAAAAGATCCAGACACCAAATAGGTTATTAAGTGAGGATGTCTGACAGTAGTTCAGCTACAGAGAGATGTTAAATAGGAACAATGAAACGATACTCACATTTGAGGATGCTGTACATCTTCAAAGCACTTCACCAAAACATTAACTGATTATACCCAAAAATAAATTGCTCGCAGCTGTTACTGAGATCCATGAGGTATTCAGAAGAAATGGATGGGACATCATCCATCCTGGATCATACAACATGTGCTATAGTGTAATCAAGAGCTCAAAGGAAATAACTCGCAGGGAGCTCGGCTTTTAGCACTCCTTCGCCGCGCACCTCAAAGCAGAGCTGGTTGTTAGGGAAGGAGCCCAAGCTACCTCCTCTCAGCTGCAGATGAAAGCTGTGACGGAGCCAAAGCCCTGTTCAAAGTTCAATGTCACAGTTACAACTCCTATTCCTATTTTACCTTAGCAGGAATGATGTGCACTTCTGTGCATGCCAGACAACTGAAGACATTTACAGTGTTTACAGCTGCAACCAAGAAGAGAACGTACATCTGGCCCTGCTTTAGTAAACACTGCAGGCTCATCCAGCAACCCCATTTGCACCCATCTGCATCAACTTAAGCACAGCCCTCACCACCACTCCATTGCATTGTGAAGAATTTAGAGTAGCATGCTCCCATCAGTGCACACCCATAACAGCATCCCACCCCCAGAGCAGGGAGCAGCAAACAGGTGCAGCACAAAGCTTCGTGGCTGCAGCTGCTTTTGGTAGCACACTCAGAAGAGCACCAGGGCACTGGCATCTAGATAACCCCAGGAGAAGTATTTGCACACAACTATTGGCAAGCTCTCCAGCACTGGAGCTGCTTCCTGGCTTGCTCCCCACCACAGCACAGCATTTGCCCAAGCAGATGCCTGGAAGGACACGAGCAGGGACCTGGCATCTGCAATAACTATTAAGGTATATATAAAAGGTTGTTTGTTAGCAGGGCAGCACGCAGCTGATTGCTGCCATGGCTCTGTGTCTGCCACTGACCCACTTTGCTGTTTGCTTGTGTTCCCAAAGGATGGAGCAGCCCTGAAAACATGCCCAGAGCAGCCCAAACCCAACCACTTCCACACCCAGTACCAAAGTACTGACAGCCAGTGCCCCCTCAAAGCAAGGCTGCCTGCTCAGCACCATGGGAACAGCCAATCAAGTGCAATGCACAGGGCAAAGCTGGGAGCTTTCCAGATGCCAATGGAAAAGAAGCCAGCAGACCAGGCAAACTCATGTCTACAGAGGACTACGGTGTTACAAATAGCTTGTATGAGGGAGCAGACAAACCAAGGCTTGCTAGGAAAAGGGACCAGCAGAGATGTATGGACACACTGACACAGCCCACATCTAGAGGAAAGAATAACAGCCCCTCATTTTCATGAGCATTAAAGCTCACAGCATGCTCAGTCTCACAGGAGTTCTGGTTTCAGCCCATTCTACCATTCACACACCGTGTGCTGGAGATCATCCTGCAACACATCATCAACATCTCCAAAGAATCCCAAGGTGACTGTGTTTAAAATGAAACTTGCAGTACCCTCCAGGAAAGCCTTGGAGCTGACGTGCCCAGGATAACGGAGACAGCAACCTATTTCAGGATGAGCCATTGCAAAGCAGCAGCCTGTGGTGCTGTGCCAGACTCTGCACCACCTTTTTGTGGGTTGCCCTCAGTTCATACCACACCAGCTCCAAAGCAGCAGCCTGGTGGGTTTCATTTTGCAAACCCTGTATTGGTGGGTGTTACCACGCTTGCAGAGCACCAGATATGCATTATCATACTTTTTAGGCTCTGCAAGGCAGGAATTGTGTCCTTATTACAGTGTCATAACTTGCCTCAATCTGTATTACTTGATGTCAACTGTGGACACACAGCCTGCAAACTGCTTCAGCTTGAGGTATATGCCCAAGGGCAGCAGTGTGGCATGGGGGCTGAACACCTCACCCCCATCCTGTTCATGGCTGAAAAATCCTCATAATACTACAAAGCACTCAGCTTGAGATGCTGTAATAGCCGATACCAAGGGACAGAGGAGAGGAGGATGCTCCAAGAGGTGCTATGGATGTCAGTCAAGAGAAACACCTCGAGATGCAGCTCTCATTTAGGATCTGCAGCATGAGATGTAAGGCAGGCTGTCAGCAGGTTGCTGCCCAGAAATGGGGATCTGGAAATAACGCTTAAAAACCTCAGTGTGGGGCATCAGAGAGGAAAGAACCAAGAGCTGCCACAGCTCAGCACTGCAGTGCATTGACAGAACTGCATGCGAGTTCCAGGGGTGGGCACAAGCTGTGCCCAGAGCTGAGCAATGGGGTGACATAAGGCAGAGGCTCAATCAGAGCTGCCTATGGCTGCAGGAAGGTCTGTGCATCCACACAGCCGAGGGAGAACTGTGGATGGGCAAAGCACACACAGCACCTGCTCGTGCTGTGCCTGGATCCAGTCAGCACTGTCAGCCTCTCACTTAAAACAAAAAAAACAAAAAACAAATAGAGTTTTCTCCCATCCAAACCTCTCTCCTTCCCCCTCTGAGCTCATTCATGGCTCAGGCTCCGGGACAGCTGCCTGGCTGCCAAGTCCCCCCAGCTCACTCCTCGCCTCAGCGCAGAGCAACATGAGCAGGATGATAGCAGGGCCAGCTGTGAGAAATCACTGCACCACTCAAAACAACTGCAGCAGAGAGCAAGCAGGGAAAAAAAACATAAAACTGCAGCAAGCCCCTCACTCCTTCCCCTCTGCCTGCCCATTGTGGTCTCATTGTTACAGCGATCCTTAAGTCACCAAGCCAGCCCTGGCCAAAATGACAGCTCATTAGGAATATTTAAAAAACTACAGTGGGTGGGGAGTGCGGAGCCCAGGGAGCAGGCAGTGGATTTTTTCACACCTATGTGATTGTTTAGAACGCAGCTCAGGTCGATGGAAGTGACCTGGATCCTGGCTGGGAGCGGGGCCAGCAGACTGCAGTGTGCAGCCCTCAGCTGCTGCAGAGCCCTGCTGACACCCCGGTGCTGCATGGTGTGAGCTGGGAGCCTGCAGGGCCTTGTAAGCATTTACTTTTTATACAGTCTCTGCTTCCAGGAGTTGCCAAGCTCTCAACCTGCAAGCTCAACTCAAGCCCAGAGCCTTCTCTATGGATAAAAACCAAAAAAACCCTGTTTGGCTACAGCCACTTACTGACCCCTGAAACTCCACAGGAACCATTTTTGTTTAAATGAGAGCACAAAGAAAGCAATGATGTCCATGCTTATGTTTGTGGAAACATATTGTTTCCCCATGGTGACTTGCAGAGTGGGCTCCCAGCCGTCCTCAAGTGACACCAAACATCAGCACAGGGATGCTGAGGGGATGGAACTGCTCACCAAACACAGACATCAGGAACAGCACAATCTCAATAGCTTGGCAAGGCAGATGGGATTTGGAAAAGCAAATATGCCAAGGAACCCCACTGATAGAGGGTTTTGGCAGTCAAACCAACTGTGGCTTCTTGTCCCCAAGAGGACAGCAGTGCTGGGGACACAGCTGGCCCCAGCAAAGCAGGAGCAGAGGTCTGTGTCTGCACACGGAACTGGGATGGGGCTCAGAATGCCATGGGAGCTGCTGCTGGTGACAGGACGGCGTGGGAAGCTGAGAAAGAGCAGCAACACTCAGGCAGTTAAGAACAATTTTTTCTCAGTGTATCACCTTACTGCTGCTCCACAGCCCTCGAGGCAGCCTTGCAGCCCCTCTGTGGCAGGGCAGTATGCGGCCCTGCAGCCCATTTCAATTTGAAGCCACTCCCAGGGGATCGTGCTATTGTCCCACTTTCCCTGTTTGCTGGCATCTGGGAGGCACAGCATGGCTGCTCCCCCTCTACACCTCCTGCTCAATGGGATACCAGCCACAGCACAGAGCTCTAGGAATTTCCCTCAAGGTTTTAGGTGAATCTCTGCCTCCAGGGTGCTCAGATGCACCCTAGAAATCAGCACTCCTACGACATGCTTCCACACCTCCTTTGTGCTGCACTAACTGCAGAGAAACAGCAGAGCCCTGATCTGTCAGCTCTATTTAGCTTTGCTGCAGGCACATCTGATGAAGCAGAGCCAGAGGTTATGCTTCCTGTTACAAAGCTGGAAATAAGGTTGCAAGAAAAAAAATGAACCAACAAAAATAACAGTTCTAGGATGTGCCTGTCACCACGATGCTTCTGGAGCTGCATGCACCTTCATCTCCCTAACACACAGTGGTGTTTCTGTACAGTGTTCCTCCAGCATCCCCAGCTTTACTCCCTGCAGGGCAGTGCCTCAGCCCTGTTGTGTGGCCATCCCCAGAGCTCTGCCTCTCCTGAATGTGGGCTAAGCACAAGGGAAAGGAACAGGGCTTCACCTCTGCTGTGCAGGGGACTCTTGACTCTTCAGAAGCAGCACTGATTGCACACGTTTCAGCAAGCCCGTGGGCTCCCACATCCTCTCAGCACATGAAGGAACAGCTGACTGTTAGCTAGTCAGGAGTCTGGTCCAGATGAACTCCTCCCTTCCTGTCCTCTGCCTTCCAGAAAGCCGCTCTCTCCCTTTGGACAAGTTGATCTCTCACCTACAGCAAAGGCTCTGCCCTCAATAGTGAGAGCAGGAGCTTCTCCAACCTCTTCTGAGATTGCTGTTTCTTGCCAAGCCTCCAGCAGAAGCATCCTGACAGCTTGCTGCCCTCACTTCCCTGTACCACCTCTTTCCACAGAACAAGCTCGCTGCCACCAGGTGGGACAGTACAAGCCTATCTCTGCCCAAACACTGCTCTTGGGCAACTGGTTTCTTTTTCTTCCATTCCTTTATCCTCTGAGGCTTTGATGTGTGCACAGAAGGGAGGACAGATGGACAGGCTGTGCCCTGTGGGACAGCAATTGCAGGATGAGGTAAGGCAGAAGGAAGTGGGTGCTGTAGGCTGAAGGACAGCTGTAGCTGTTCCCAGGGTCTGGAGCAAGCTAATTGATAAATACCAGAGTTAGAACTAGAGAAAAGCTGGGCATTCACAGCCAAGAAAGCCTAACTGCTTTGGAAGACATTCTGGCCTTTGTTGCACAATTTCCATGCAAAGCACTCACTGTACTCAGAGAGCGAGAGGTGAACAGGGGATAATAGATAATGCACAGCCCTCACTCACTGCACAGCCCAAAGCACAGCTCAGCACCATCCTCCAGCTTCCCACCTAGCAAAGAGCACAGCCTGCAGCAGCCAGCACTGCAGCTCATCCTGGCAGCTGCCACTGGAGGAAGCAGAGTAAGGAGCAGCAAGGTTCCAGCCTCAGAGCAGCAGCTCCTGTAGCTTTCACAGTGCCCAGAGCCCCTTGGAGCCTCAGGTGATGGTAAGCAGCAATGAGAACCTGAGCATGACTTCCAGAAGGAAGACTTAAGAACAGCCAACTGAGAGGTAAATAAAAGCTAGTTGGAAGCACCACAACATTCAGTAAGCCAGCCTAGTGTGCACCTGGACAACAGCTACATTAACAGAAACCCAGGTCTATTCCCACCAGTCAACAAGTTCAACCAAGCCTTACCTTACCCAAGCAAACAGCATCCCAGGTCCTTGCTGCCTCAAGATGATCTGGCCACTACAGAAGGAACCTGGGAACAGAAGAAAAAAAGGCTGTAAGCCTTCCAAAAGATCCAGGCATAACATGCTCACCACCTCCCTGCTGCTCCTCAAGGCTTTTGCCTTCCTTTGTTACCCCCCCCAACCCTCCCACCAATGCCAAACGTACCCAGAGCACTGCCTTGCCCAACCACTCCACCAAAAAGCAGCCAGCCTCACCTCAGCCTGACTTATATCAGCTCCCCAGCCCTCACAGCCCTGCGAGGACAGATGATTACTCTTCTCCAGGTGGGACAGGTTATTCTATGAGCCCTCTAACCCCACAGGTGTCCTGGGGAGCTCTTCTAGATGCAATTTCAGCCACTGGTTCTGCAAGACTCAGCAAGCTCTGTATGTCTATGCTTCCCAGTCACAGCAGCAGGACGTGAGCAAAGCCTGCGTGTGCATGCACCAAACACACGTGCACACCATCGTGTGCAAATTATCTGTCTTCCATTTGTGTTTGGTTTGGCTGCACAGCCTGCTCTCTGCGGGCTCAGCCAGTGGATATCCCGGCTCAGATAAACAGCAGACAGCTGCTGGGAGTCAGAGATATTCTGGTGATTAACAGCTGTGTGGGTCTATGCAGCAGAGCCCCCCGACCCCTGAGATCCCTCCTGAACAGGCTGTTTCTTTTCAGATTTCTGTTTGTCAGGGGAAGGCTGGGGGTGATCAGAGGAGATTCTCTGTGAAAGTCGCAGGTGAAACCCGGTGAGCAGCTGCAGCCCCAAATCCTGTCCCTTCCTCGCCACAGCAACGTTTGAGCTTTGCCAATGGCTCTTGCACAGCACTGCAGTGCCAACTGCAAAAACGAGACTGCTCAGTCTGAATTCCCTAAGATGGAATTCAGAGATGATCATTTCCAAAGATCTGAGGACATTCCAGTACGATGCTCTGGCTGGAAGGAGGGCTTCTTTCTGCTAGAGAAGGGAGCAGAAAGGGATGGAAATCCATCCCTGGTGTGGGACGCCTTACTTATAAGCCTAAGACTTTTTGATGGATGAAGGGGGTGAGAAGTAGGAAGTTGCTCACAATGCGACTATAAAAACAAAGTCAAGAGATTAGTTAATAATGTGTGGTCTGAGAAAACAAACACGTCTTTCTATAAAGACCCCAGTTCAAATAAACCGGTGCTGTTGTTGTTAAGCCTTGCCATCTGCATGCCTCTTCTCCACTGGGTCCATGTGAAATTTAAAGGGACCACTGAGTGGAGGAAGAGTTCCCAAACATCATCCTGTGGGGCACTTCAAATCCAGATGTGTCTGAAAGGCACTGTGATATGAACTCCTCCCTGGGTAACATGAGTATTGAAATGGGATGTCTATAGTTGAATGTCCCAAGGCAGGAAGCCTATGTTGAAAGGGCTGAGTTCATAGAATGATTTGAGTTGGAAGAGACCTTAAAGACCACCTGGCCCAACTCCCTGCAATGCACAGGGATACCCACAGCTCCATCAGGAGCTTGGAGCCTCGTCCCCTGATTCTGGGTGTCTGCAGGAATGGGGCATCACCAGCTACAGGATGGTCTCTTCAAAAGGCTGAAGCCTGACAAAGTCAGCAAGCATGGGTGCACGGAAGGTGGCAGGATGTGCCCATGGGGCTCGTGTCCTCCTTTCTCTCTCAGCTGCCACCATTTGGTGGAGAGCAGAGACCTCCCTGGCTCTGCCCTGGTCATGCTTTCATGCCTGATTGCAGCTCATCAAGGTCCAAAGTCTAACAATGCAACAACTGAGGTTGGGAGCTCCCTCTGACAGTTTAACTGATGGTTGTAATTAGGAACTAGCCCACACAGCTTTTCATTAGTGTGCTGCACCGTGTAAGACTTATTATGACTGTTGAGGAGAGACTGTGCTTGACGTCCAGGCACGAAGGCCTCGGCCTTCAGGGAGAGGAGGGCAGCGTGAATAGGGAGCACACTCATTTTCCAGGTGGCAGGTAGAGTCCTCTGGGCTCCTGCTTTCTTCCTGCCTTCTCCCTTCCCAAGCAGAACCTGCTTCTCTCACTCACCTCCTAAACAGGGTTTTGTTTGTGTCAGTTCCATCCTGCAGCCTCAGTTCTTCTGACTCCTGGGCAACGTCTGCTCTGCTCGTAGCTGTTTGATAGAAGAACTTGTGATTGTAAATGGCACAGGGAAGGAAAGGGAAGTAAACTGGTTATCGTGCCAGAACCACTCCTGGCGCTCCTCCCATTTCTAGTTTCTCTTACTTTATAAAGCTGGAATAAATCAGAGTGATTTTCCCCAAAGTGAGCAGCACACCGATGTGCTGATGGAAGGGGAGCAGAATCAGCACCTCAGCCCTTGCATTGCTACAGGCAGTGCGCCGGGAACAGAGCTGTCCTGAGCTGCAAGTGGTGGGGAAGGGGGATAGACTCTGAGTGTTTATTAGCAGTCATAACCTTAATCAAATAACACTCAAGGATATGTAAAGAAATCTGTTCCACTGCAGCCTCCCAAGCCAAATAAAGGAGTAAATGGGACTTCTATCAAAAATCTCTTTTAAAACGCACGCGTGTTGGGTCCTGAAAAATATCCCCACTTCTTGTAGAGGAGCCAAAGCTCCAAAGGAGCCACCCCAAAGTGAACCCACGGCCCTTTGTGCCACGCACCAACCCAACGCACTGCGGGATGGCGATGCTCTCCCTGCAGACACCAAAGCAGCCCTGAGGTTCAGGGATGTCGGGCCTTGCATTGCAGCAGCCTCATTCACTCTCTTCCCCCCATCTATGGGACCCTTTACTCATTACGCAGAACGATGTGGGAAAAAAAGAAAGAAAAGAAAAGAAACAGACTCTGTGTAATAGAGGTGCACGTAAATAATCACTGGCCTAATCCCCTTTGACAATGAAAGATATCCAACCAGAAAATGTTCAAGCCTGTAACTCAACCTGAAATTTAAGCACAAGGAAGTTGTGTCAAAAGGGGACTTGGGTTCCCATAAAAGCCTCTCTGCTTCCAGACCCTGGGCCCCCAAGCCAAAAAAACAGAGCCAACTTCCAGACATAACATCTGAGAAGTGCAGGCCTCGCAGAGGGACTCGCTAACTGCTGCACGGAGACAGCAAAGGGTGAGGGTCCTGGGGGCCTGCTGTGCCAGGAAGGATTGCTCTGCATCAGAGGACCTGAGGGATGAGTTGTGTTGTCCTACGAGGTCACTGACAGCTCCCTCCAAAGGGTCATCTTAAAGCCAGCTGGGCAAAGTCCTGCAGAAGCTCCTGTGCAACCCCCCTGAAGTTGATGTGTGACCATAGCATTTAGCTTGGTGCAGGAAGAGGAGCCCCTGGGCAGAGAGAGGTGGATTAAATAACCTTAATCATGGTTTCAAGCCTCCTGTTTGACTGCTTCTATCCCACTGAGGATAACAAGTGTGTGAGGTCCAGTGCAGAGAGGGGAAGTGCTTGTCCCTCTCATCCCACTCCTTGCAGCCTCATTAAATGCAGTGGAGTGGATATGTCCCTCTGTGAGGACCTGAGGTTAATCAGTGGTCATAAGGAAGACAAGAAGCAACATGAGCTAAACTCTGTGTTCTCACATCACCTTGTTCCTCTCCTAGCTCAAGCCCCCACCCAAGGCAAGGCAAGCCACTGGGGCTTCAGTTTGCACTCCCATTGCATCCACACCCCTAACAGGTCCATCTGCCGTGCTTCTGCTCTGCATGCACACTGCACCCTCTGCCTGCACACAGAGCACCAGCATCCTGGTGACAGAAATACCAGGAGAGAAGTCCTGGGAAAGCAGGCACAGAGCAAAGCCAGTGCAGCTCCACTGCAGGACTTTGTGGTTTCCGTGCTTTATCAGGCTTTACCCAGAGCCTCTAAACACACGACCCTGCTGGTGTTATGTTTCTTCCCCCGACAGCATCCCTCCTGATACGCTGGGGAGTTTCTCTTTTCTCGTTGGGAATTTTCCTATGAGCTGGTTTCTCATCGGAAAATGCCGATAGACTGAAATCAAAGCTCTTGGTGGGAACGCAGCAGTGTCAGGGGATCTTCCATGGGAAAGTTTTCTCCAAACCCAGGCTGGAGCTTTCTGTGCGAGCCAGCCTGTCCCTGCCACCTGGCACAGCAGTGTCCCCCTGGGATGGGGACACCACCACCATTTTCCTCTCCCTGAGAACATCCACCATGAGTTAGCACGACTTGGGTTGGAAGAGACCTGAAGCAGGGCTGGAAATGGGTTCGGATTTGGGAGAAGAACCACATCGTGAGAGCTGAGTCCTGCCCCACACCCGGCTCCAGCTCGGTGGGGTCCCCTCATCCCCTATCCCACAGGCTGCGTCCCCTCAGCCCTTAGAGGTTCTGCCATGGCTGAGACAACAGCACCACCGTGCGCCTCTGCAGCGCCGGGGGAGATGCAGGCACAGCCCGCAGCTCCCTCTTGCGGCTCTTGCAGCAGCCCGGAGATGAGGATGGGGATGCAGGGTAAGCGCAACCCGGACCTGCAGCCTGCCTGAATCCCGGCTGCGTTCTGGGGGAGCCGTTCCTGGGCATGGCGTTCACACCTGGTTTCACTAAGTATATTACCAAAAACCATCGCAAAGGTTGTGGTCCTTCTGCATTCTGCTGCTGCAGTGCTGGAGCCCCTAAGCACTAATCCTGCAGAGCTGAGGGCGATTTGTTCCTGTTTGTCTGTTGGTTTTTTTTCCCCCCCAAACAATCTTTCTCCTGCAACCGCTTTCTAAATTCACACTGATGACATGGGGTCCTTCTGAGGTTTTTCCCGACAACAATCCGGAGGGCTGAGAGATTGCAAAACCTCTCAGTGCTTTCTTATCTGCCAGGGCTCGAGCCACGCTCCAGGCTAAACACAGCTGCTGCCAAGCAGAAAAGCTGAACAGTTGCTTAAGGACAACACCATCCACAGAACAAGTGCAGCAAACTTGTTGCCCAAGGAAGGCAACATAGGCAGCCCTGCTCAGCCACGCTCATCTTATGCCTGGATGCTGTGTCCCCGATCTCCCTACAATCCCAGTTCTTCGCTCCCAGCCAAGCACTCTCCATCTCCCACAAGCACAGCGTGTTTAGGGGTATTTGGCTGAGGCCACCAGGAGGATCTCAGAGTACTTGGACCAGCTCACACTGAGCTGTTTGCCCCCAGCATCCCTCGCAGTGCACGCTGAGCTTCCCAGGGAACATCGCGCCTGACGGCGTGCCAGCCTTGTTGTTGGCTGCCGATGAGATAACGTCTCTTAAATCTGGATCTGTGACACGAGGGCGTCCAGCCCTGTTTTGCCTGTGGCTGCGTTCCAATTTCAGGACAAAAATGACCAGGAGAAATATGAGAGGTTAGTGACATTCTTGGCTTGGAAATCATCAGCCTGTCGCGGAAAGGAATGCGATCGAAAAGAGGCATCGCTGGTGTTTGTTTTCAAGCCCTTGATGTGAGATGCACTTGAATACACAGTGTTCTAATGCAGCTTTTGGGCTTCAGGTGAACTTGCTGAAAGGGGTGGGACAGCTTATTTTTGACAGAGGAACATTTTGGGTCAAGAACTGCCCTTAAAAAGATCCCAACGCATGGTGCCTATTTATACCCAGGACGCTGCTTTCCTGGGGACAGGAGAGCCAAGTGATGGGCAGCCCTGCATCCTGCTTGCCCATCCATCCTGTTGCCCATGCAGCACCACTGCCCAGCTCCTAGTGCTTGCCTAAAGGGACTGGGGGGGTTCACACAGCCCACTGGGGCTGCTTTCAACACGCACGTGAATCTGGGAGAAAACTCTCTAAACGTGCAAGGGTGTGTTTGTGCTTTGTGCTGGAAACAACAGCCATGTGCTAGTTTATTAGAATTCACTTGCATGGACAAAAGCAAAACAAAAGCTTAGCACAGCTTGACAGAGCCCAGAGCAGAGCAGGTTCATTAAGGGCACGTTGCCTTTTGATGCAGTGATGAAGTGCAGTGCTGGGAAGGCTCTTTACCAATCAATCACGATGGGAAGGCTCGGGTCGCTTGGTCTTCATCACTTGTTACAAAGGAAGCAACAAGAAGCGATCTCCATCCTGCCAGAACCACTCTGAACAGCCCTTTTCCATGAGGGGCAGCTTCCCCTGGGGGGCAGAGAGGTGAGCTGGGTGAGAAATGCAGCATGCATTCTGGAGGAGATGGAGGAATCCAGCAATTTTTGTTGGTGTCATGGCACAAAAATATTGATGGATGCAGGAGCACGTGCTCTTTGCACAAAGAATTCTGCATGCAAAAGTTAGCATCAGAGGTGCTAATGCTTCAAAGGACTTAGTTCCCGTAGTGGATGTAAAACGTGAACAGAACACAGAGTACAGAATCATAGAATCGTTAAGGCTGGAAAAGACCTCTCAGATCCCTGTTGCCACCCCACCCCACCATGCCCATGTTCCTCAGTGCCACATCCCCATGGTTCTGGAACTCCACCAGGGATGGTGACCCCACCACTCCCTGTGCAGTGCAGCACTGCTGTCTTAGAGCAAAAACTTCTCCAAACACCCAACATGCTGCACGCAGACCATCCAGCAGCATGCTCAGTGCCTGTACCACGAACAAGTTGCATCCATCAGGAGGAGGACATGGCCCAGGCAACGGTTCCCATTTGGGAAGAAGCCCTGCTTGGTTCCCTGTGCCAGGAACATCCCATGCCAACCAGATATGGAAAAGATGAGCCACCAGGCCCACAATTTGATGTTAAGAAATACAAGCTCAGCTCTTGTGTCATTCTCTCCATCCCATGTCATGTTCCCTTGGGCCCATCACTGCCTTGCAGTCAGTGAGCAAAGATATTAAATATCCACTGCTTCCCACGAGCTGACATCTCTAATCCCCCTACTGCCATCCCATTTCACACACCGGCAGCTGAGGCCTTTCCCCACTGCGAGGGGCTTTTTGCCCCCCATTTCTCTGGTCTTATTGCTACCTCCTACTCACAGCTGAGAATTAAAAGACATAATAAAGGACCCTTGAGCCAGAGGTGGGGGGGAAGCAGGTCCCTTGTTAGAGCCTGGGATTCATCTGCCTCTCCCTGTGGAGATGAAGAGGCCCTTTCACCCCAGCAACCAGAAGGCTGGAGCTGGATATGTGCTTACGAGCAGGGCTGTGGCTGGGATCTGCCATCCTGGGGCCGGATCCTGGTGACGTTTCCAACCCAGATTAGACAGCACGATGCAAAACGCATTAGAGCCCCGGCCGGGAGCGTTGCTGGGAGATCTCCCCTTCATAAGGCTGCACGCCTGGGAGAGAGCTGCTGTAGCTATGAAACCATGCACAGCACAGCTCCAGCCCCTTTCTGCAGATTAAGGTTAATAAGCAGCTCCTGGCCCCCATTGCCCACCCCACGGCCGGAGGTGGGAGCCCAGCGCCTCTCGCCTCTGCTTTTGTTCTCTGCTTCTGCCGAGCGATTTTCATTACAAATATCCTCTTATGGGGCGCACACGGGAGGGGGGGAAAGGGGATGGAGGAGGGGGGTGGCCCACACAAAGAGAAAAGCAGTAATTACAGGGCAGGGGCTCCCGGAGGAGGGATTGGTGTGGATTCGACATGGCAGCGGTTCACACGTAGGGCCCCTCCGGGGGCAGCTCCTGCTTCCATTTCATTAGGGCACGCTGTGCTGCTGGGGGAACTTCTGCCCTGAAACCAGTTCCCAAAAAGGGGACAGTTGCACTTCTTTTATTCTCACTCAGAAAGCAATTTTGCTGCCTGCCCCAGGAGTCCCCACAGTTGCTCCGGTACGCAATGGGAAGCGCAGATGCTGCGTGCTCTGTGTGCATTAGCAAAAACAAGGAGGTGCTGAATCAGCCCCTTCAACACCTTCCAGCCTTGTGCACAAAGGCTGAGCCCTCAAGTTGCTTACTAAGAGAAACAAACTCTCTGTTCTCCCTCCCTTTTGAAAGGGATGTGAAATAACCCACAGACACGGATGCAAGTAAAGCACTGCAGGACTAAAAGTTGGTCTTCTGTACTCTCTTATATAGATAGCACAATGCAGGAGAGCTGAGAGAAGGAGCCATCAGACCACCTTCTCCATTCTGTGTACAAGAACAGACCCCTCTCCTACCACAGAATCACTCAGGTTGGAAAAGACCTCCCAGATCCCCACCCCACTGTGCCCACATCCCTCACTGCCACATCCCCACGGTTCTGTAACACCCCCAAAGCTGGTGACCCCCCCCTCCCTGGGCAGCTGTGCAGTGCAGCACTGCCCTTTCAAAGAAATTCTCCCTGACATCCCACCTGAAACAACTGCTGACAAGTACTACAGAATCCCTGCCCCTGAAAGCTCACACACTGAACACCGTGCAGTGCCCTTGCAGGTGCCAGCAGCCATTATTCCAACACAAGGTGTGCAGTAGGACTGCACCTTAGGTGTCAGGTAACCCCATTGTAACCCCATTGCGTTGCTAAAAGCAGCCCCAAGCTCATGGTTTGCCTCCTTGTAAAGGCATGGCCACATGCACAACTCAGACCCAAGCCTCAGACCCAAGCTCTGCAACCGGTTTCATGCTGAATTCTGCATCATTTTCTCTTTCTCTCCTTATTTACTCATTAATTTCCACAGGTTTTCATTTCCCACAGCCCGAGTCCTGCTGAGACCACTCTGCAGACATGGGATTGCACACCACAGCCCTTCCATCCGCAGGGAAAGGTCAGGGATGGAGGTTTAGTGCACTGAGAAGAAAGGCAGCAGCAGACAGACAGAATGCTCATAAAGACCTGGCTGTGAGCTGCGCTGAGAAAATGTCAGGCTGGGGAGGTTGTAATAGCTTTAATCTGCAGTACAAGGGGATTAAAAGACTCGTTCTCACAGGACAAAAAAGAAAGGAGCAGAGCGGAAGGAGCCAAACAAGAGGAGAATGAAGGCTGCAAGGGGAGGAAAGGAGAAAGTTAAAGAGCTCAGCTATAAAGAGCATCGCGACTCAAAGAGCCCCATCTTCCAGCGCAATAAAAGCAAAGTGGCCTGCATGGAAAAAGGGCTTCAGCCCATGGCTTCCCTTGTGCTTTTTCACACTAAGCACACACACTTCACCCTCCTTCAATCAAGGCAACTTGTTATGTTTGGCTTTGTTGATTTTCAGAGGCAAAGGAGTAGGAGGGGGAAAACAGAAGGTTAATGAGGCTCTGCCAGATGCAGCACTCCAGAGGAGCAGTGGGTATTATATATTTTAAACAGTGGTTTGTGCTCTTTGATCCTCACCCCTGCTGTCCCTCTGCCAGGATGGTCCTCGAGTCCCCCTTGTCTCCAGGACCGTGGAGGAGCCCTGGGAACAGGAAGGAAGTAGGAGCATTGGGGGATGCTCTCCTCAAGCAAGCTTTCAGCAATGCTGCAGCATCCTTTTCAGTCACTCAGGAAGGCCAGGAGATGGAGAGAGCCTCCTTGGAAGGGGGAGGAAGAAGGGCAACTTTAAATACTTTGTGAAGGGGAAAAAAAAAAAATCCAACCTCAATGCATCATTTCAGGGAGATATAAAGGCAAAGGAGCCACTAACATGGAGAAAAGCAAGCTGCACTCCAAGAGGGAAACAAGGCACTTGAAACCAGCTTGCAGTACTGCTCAGGCACAGGGCTGCTCTGGGCTGGATACAGAGCACAGATCAAGGCAAGACTGCAGGAAACTCAGGGCACATCCCCATTAGCACACTGCCAGCACTGCCCTTGGTGGCAGGAGGTCTCTTCCCCACGTAAGGACACACTCCAGTCTGCAACAACTCCAAAGATCTGGCAGCACAGGGTGGTAGAAGAACCACGAAGGAGTTCTGGCTTCCCCCCATTGCCACCTGCATCACCCTCAGGATGCCAAGAAAAAGAGAGGTGGGTTTGTAGCAGCTTTCTGCTATTAAACAGGAGAGGAATCATTTCTGCCATCCAGCTTCCCAGCTCAGCAGGCTCAGGCATTAGAGGAGATGCTCTGGGACAACACCAGGCAATACCAAATGTCCAAGGCTGCTTCTCTCAACTATTCCACTATTTGAGCAGCTCAGGCTGCCTGCCCTCTGTGCACAAAGAAAAAAACTGAAACATAATGAGTAAGCTCCAGACAGGAATTAGAGTACAGCATATCCGGTGGAGACAGGGGCTGGAGTGGCATTAAGGTAGGAAGAATATAATTACCTGAAGTGGATGGCAGCCAGGAAAATGGTATTAATTTATTTCAAGAAAGCCAGAAGTGCCCAAACCTGAACTTTACATTTAAATCCAGAAGGTGGCAAATCACAGCATCCTGATTCCCTTCTTCCAGTGTTTGGCTGGAAGGGAAGGTCTCCAAATGGGTTCTGACTCCCACTGCCTGTGGCCACAATGCACCCCACCTTCATCTGGGAAGCCAGGTGCCATGCCAGCACAAAGCCCTGCTCTGCTTTGAAGCATGCACCTCAACACTGCACCACATAGCACAGGAGAAGCCATGTCCCATTCCATACAGCTCACCTGCAGGCAATAAAGCCACACTAGGTCACAAACAGTCACAGGAATGTTCTCTAGAGCACAGCCACTATTTGATCTGCTAATAATTATCCGCTGTTCTGCAGAGATAAATGCTTAATCCTCTGGTTGTTGACACTGGAAATGGACCAGTTGGGCCTGGGGTGGATATCAGACAGGGGAACTTGGCTGCAGCTCTGATCCCTGCATCATGTGCTGTACAAATGTTCACTGGCTTATAGGTAATGGATTTCATAGGGTGTATGGGATTTTTCTATGGCAGAGCTAATCTAAAATAATACATGACCCAAGCATTCATTGTATCAAGTTTTCCTTCCTTTCCAGTGTTTTTTTTTTTTCTCTTAGATTAACATTTCAATTTTCTCTTTTGGTCATTCCTCCCTCTTTCTTTATAGCTTACCAGCTTTCTCCTCTAGGACTGGTAGGAAGAGCTTCCCAAGCAGCAGTGCCCAAAGGACACAGAGATGGACCTGCATGACCCCTACTCAGGGAGAAAGGAGCAGAGCTGATGATAACAGAGAGAGGAAAAATTGTGCACACTGTTGTACGCAAGCAGCCTCTGCTTCAGGATGTTTTTTCATTTGTTTTTGCTGGCCTTGTTTGCTTTACCAAAGCAATATTTCCAACCCAATGGAAATAAACTTCCAGCCCACCTGAGTACAGAAGTTTGCCATTGTTGTGCTCAATTTAATTTGAAAGTGATAGTGAGACAAAGAAGTGGCATTAGAAAAAGAGCTGAGTTTCTTATTGGATCTTGTATTGCTTAACAACATGACAGAGAGGGGCTACTTGTTGTAGCCTACATTATTCCTGGGCAGCCTCATCTTGATTGTGAGAATAGACTAATATCTACGAAGAGAATGGGAGCTTGAAGCCCCATTCAAGCTCCACTCCATAAGAGCTGGAGAAAGGGCTCTGGCAATCCTGGTTTCTGCTTTCCTTGCTCTAAGAAAAAAAAAGTTCTGGAGATTAAATCTAAGGTCTCACAATCCAAACTCCTGGGGTCTGCTCCTGACTGCCGCTGATTTGCAGTGCATGCAAGTAAACTTCATCTCTCTGCCCCAACCATTCCCATGCAGAATCACAGAATGGGTCAAGTTGGAAGGCCCCTTTAGAAATCACTTGGTCCAACACCCCTGCAATGAGCAGAGAACACAGAGAAGATGCTACTACTGCACCATGTGAGCAAGCCCTCCAGACGCAGGCTTTGCATGAAGGATGCAGAGCACACACACACTTCCCCAAGCAGTTGCCTGGTATAACCACAAATCATTGTCACAGCACTCCAGCCAAGTGCCAGCTTTCATGCTACATCCCTCCAAGCCCACCAGCAAGAATCACAAGTTATTTCCATCAGAAGGAATAAATATTGAGCTGCTTGCCTAATGCCACAGGTCAGGACATATTAGAGCAAAGACAAATCTCATCCTTCCAAGGACACATCCAGTGTTTGCAAGGACTGTGCTAGCCTTCGCCCCCGGGTGGAGCTGGTAGCACACAGCCTGTAGTCCATCCAAATTATCCTTCTCAGCAGACACTTAATGATATCCCTAATCAGTGGCAGAATGCAGCCTTGGTGCTCCAAACCCACTAAGTTTAAGAGAAAGCAATAGCAAGCAAGCACACCATAAGCACCTGGGAAACCACCAAGCACAACTGGTTATGTACATCACACCAGACCTGGCTGACAGCTCCTTGTCCTACTGCCTTCTCCCACTCCTCAAGGCAGGTAATGTAATAATTGGAAGCTGTAGGGGAAAAAAGGGGAATCAGAAGCTTGGCAACGAAGGAAAAGGTGAAAAGGGTACTCCAAGTAGATAGTGTCTAAAGGTATGAGTGCTGCTTCCCAACCTGCTGCTTGGCCATTTGTGATCATCCCATACAGAACATTCTCTAGCACACTGCTCTTTATGCTCTCTAACACACGTGCTCCCTCCCATTCCAGACAAGTGGGCTGCTTTATCACCTCAGAAGTGTCATTGCTGAGAATCTGCTCTGATAAACTGTGCAAAACTGCATTGATTCATTACACTGTGCCTTGCCTTGGGATGTTCTGGGGCTTCCTAACGATATACTTCCAGGCAGCATGCTAGTCCTTCCCAGTATTTATTGCACAACACAGGCAGGCAGATACACACCAGAAGTATGAAGAAACACAGCCATCTGTCCATCATTAAACAGCTGTCTCTGGGAAGGGCAGAGGCTCTGCTGTCAGTAGTGTACATGTTCAAATTACATGATCTCAGAACTCCAAGAAACTGCATAAAAAGCACCACTTGGTACAGTAACACGGAAATTAGCTGAGATTTTGCATGCTTTCCTCTTGCAATGCCTCTTCTTTTCAGTGCTTTAATCTGTTGAGAATACCAGGAGCAGCATCTCCTTGATTTGCAAAGTCCTGCACTGGTCAGTTCAGTGGTCCATATCTTGGGAGAAATACCAGACAGGTCTGCTTGCATGCATTTTCCAGGTCCATCTGCCTTGTCATTGGTCTGACAGAGGTAAGGTGCTGCTCTCAAGGCCATCTAACAGCTGACATCCCCCGGCACACATTCAGCATTCCTTCTGGCCTCAGAGGTGTTCACTCCTCTCCCAGAGCTCAGTGTAAGGAGCACCGTGCAGGAGATGATTTATGTGCTGTGTGCCACACAAAGGTCAGCTCCTTCCCTTCTGTGCCTTCCAAGTGAATGTCTCTGGGACTGAACTATGACCCATCAGGCAAAATACACGGTCATCCTGAAGCCCAATTAAGCTACCAGCCCTCTTCAAGCAAGGGAACAGTTCTCTTTCCTAGGATTAGTCTACCCAAATTGCCTCTTGATATTCAGGCAGCAAAAGATGCCAGAACAAGACTGTATCAGTGTGGCAGCAAGGAGACAGCTTGTCTTCCAACTTCCCAATCACATGGGATGCAGGGATGAGTTTCTGGCTGACTTCATGGCTGATGTCATCTCCTCACTCCATCCACTCCCCATCTTCCTTCTGGGGAAACAGATGGCACGGGGCAGGCTGCTTAGAGAGAGCAAGGACAGCATTTGGCCTTCCCATCACCTGTCAGCTAGATACCATCACATCTCCGCATGCCAGTGCCAGGTGGAGCTTGAAGTCACAGAAGCAAAGCTTGTGTGCCATCTGCCTTTATACATTAGGACTGGTCAGGCACATAGGGCAGGACATGACATCCCAGCAGCATCTGCAGGCAGCCTGCACATCCTTCTCAGACCATCCAGCCACACAGAAGTCAGGAAGCTTCAGCCCAGGCTCTCCACCAGATCAGCAATGGAACAGATTCTACATGGCAGAAAGAGCTCATCAGCCAATGACACTGGGTCTAATCATCACCCAGATGAAACAGAGAAGCCTGGAAGCAGCCTCATTTAGTTACAGCTGGAAGAATTCTTAACAAGAAGCTGCCAGATATGTCCAGTAAGCATCAAAAATTAAATCATCCTATGCCTGCAGCTTCTCTCCTTCACTGCTGGCTACACCAGCCCTTGTTAATGTGCTGCACCACCTGCTTCCTCCAGACCACTAGAGTCAGATGGCATGAGAGTTGCAGTCTCCCGCTCATCACTGGAGCCTTTCAGAACCAAGAACTCCAGCAGAATGTCCAAGAGGCAGAAAACCAGGTGCCTGAAATGGAAAGAAGACAAAGCTTAGCCAGTGGAGCTGGAAGATCAGCTCCAGACACACAGGAGCCAAAGGAAGGCAAGGCAGAAACAATGATTGTCTTCAGGAGATGAAAGATCTCATGCCCTAGAAGAAATGTTTCAAGGGATGCTTCAGTACCCCCCACACCCAAACCAGGGAGTGTTTGAAGCTGACGAGCAGTGCAGAAAGCAAAAGAGCATCTCCTGGAGCAGTGAAATGCACATGGTACCTTGCAATTAATCACTTTAGTATTGCTTCCCAAATGCACAGCAACAGGTATGCAGAAAGACACCATGTACAAATATATGGAGCTCCCAGAGCTCTTCTAAAACCAACAAACTAAACCAGGGTTTGATTTTATTTCCTTCCATGACATCTACAAACTAAGAATGCACAACACCATAGTTAATATGATTGACTCAACGGCCTCCAGCCACACAGAGGTCCTAAAAAACTTTCACAATCATCACACCAGGTTCTTTGATAGCATATGAAGTCTATAGGAAGATTAGCCAGATAGATTCTACATCAAGCAGCTCATGTCAGAGCACAAAGCACAGCTTACAGGCCCCAATGCAAGATCAGGAGACTGTAACCAAAGTACCTGTTTATAACAGGATGGCCCAAGGACTCCAGCACCAGGCTCCAGCTCATGCGACATTTATCAGTTCCAAGGATTTCTTGAACCACATCTGTCAACATCAGAGGCAAAGCTTTAGGAACAGCACATTTTCACCATAGGAAAACAGGCTCAGCCTCCTCCTGGTGGGTGCCAAATCAAAGTTTGTGATGGTGCTTCTGAGTGTGAGGCATCTTGTGCCCAACATTACCATGAGAGAAAATATCTAGGGACAGGCTGATTACCAAGGAAAGTGTTTCTGTCTGCAACAGAATGTAGTGGTAGCACTTTTTCATTCCCAAAGGGCAGTAAGGGCTCCTTACACTCACAATTCCATCCAGCAGAAAAGTCACTTGATCACTTTTAGAGCAAGAAGCCAAATGCGTCACTTCATGACTTCAGCAGTGGTACCTCTATCAGAGACAAGCACAACATTGCACAGGCTTCGTTCAGCCACATTTTGTTGGAGTGGCTCATAACAGCTGTCCTGCAAGCACCAAGAAGGGACACATGGCAGCCTGCACCTGAGAGTCACTATGCCCTCTCTCTCAAGTTGTGCTGCTCTTTAAATGCAGATACAAGCTGCCTCGAACTGGGGAACTACTGCTTTTAAAGTCCCATAGGTTATGAATGTTTCCCAGTATGTTGGCACAAGCAGACTCCATCACATTAACTGTATATCTAGAGATGACAGCACACTGGAGAGTTCCCCAGTCTCACCCTTAATGGCAGCTGACACCTCTGGGGCACACTTACTAGGCAAGATCCCCATCAGGCTCTGCAGGGCCTGCTCTGCAGCTGCTTTCTTCTGTTCCTCTGTCCTGGCTGGTTTGGGCACTTCTGGTAGAGCTCCTCCAGGCCAGATGGACTCCTGCAGCAACTGGAGGTACTGCACCCAGCGCTGGGTGCAGGTCAGGTTGACCACCTGGACTTCCAGCCACCTGTGGAGAGAGAAAGGTCAGGAGACATCAGGCTTGGAGCAATTCCAGAGCTTTCTGCTGAAGCACCCAGCAAGCTGACTTTCCTTCCAGTAAGTTAACACAGTTTTCAAGTACAGATGTCAAACATTTTCCCAAGTCACTCCCATAAGGGCTCAGAGGTGCCTGCAGCCAGCATGGAGGGGAGACATATCACCACCATCCAAGCTAGCCAGGACAAGTTTCTGAACGAATGGCCCAAGGTTTTATGTCACTTCCCTGCACAACAGTAAAAGCCACAGCCATTGATCAGAGCTCAACACCAGCTGAAGTCCTTCTTCCCCAGAAGGAGCAGCCATAAGCCAAATCCTTGATGCCACCGAGGCCGACAGGAGAGTCCCACTGACTCAGAGCCGGGGTCTGGTCAGGGAGAAGGCTCATGATTTCACCAGGACTTCAAGAACCACAGAGGAGCCAGGCAGGGCCAGGAGACCCGTTCCTCTTGGCAGCTGGTGTTCGTGCTTGCAATTCCGTCACCACTACGCCCCGGCAGCTCACAGTACATCCAAGAGCATAGGCCCTGCCAAGGCAAACTTTATTTAACCTGCACTCTGCCAGACTGTCTGCATTCTTCTCCGGCGAGGCATGTAGGCCAAGGGCATCTTTCCCTGTGCAACAGGGACAATGCGAGCAAGCATCAGGAATAGCAACACCAAAGGTAACAGGGCTGAACAGCAGGTAGGCACCAAGGGTGTTCCAGAGCCATTGGGATGTGGGCACGGTGGGGTGGGATTGAAGTTGGGGATCTGAGGGGTCTTCACCAGCCTGAATCATTCTGTGATACTCGTGTGTGCTGTGCAAGCCCAGTAACAGCACTGGAGGAGGAACCTGTATGCTCAGCTGGGGACCACTAGTTCCTATGTTGCTACACAACAGTGCAACTTCCACCAGGCTAACAGGACAAGATGTCACAGCACTGTCTTGTATTTCAAACATGCCTTTTCCCAAACAATCGTTTGAAAGAGTTTTTATCTCCAGCAATCAGTAGCTTAACACCTTGGATCATGGTAAACCTTCCAGCCATCCCCAAGCAAATTAAAGTACTAAGCTGTGACTCCTTGAGGGAGAAAAGCTTTCATTAACATGTTTTCAAATACAATCTGGTTCTCTAATTGAGAAAGAACTTGACAGGCAACAGAAGCTCAGAGACTTGGGGACAGAGCTGCAAACAGTGCAACTCTGCATCTGGGGACACCAGATCCAATGTTGACTTGAAATTCACCTCAGCAACAGTCATTCACCATCCTTTAAAAGGTCTCAAAAAGCAAAGAAGAAACATTCTTTTCCTTAAGAATGCTCTTAAAATAGCAAAAAAACTCAAGCAAATAGTGCACAGAGTCAAACTGAACTCTGAGAAGGCAGCACACATTTCCAGACAGCTTGAGAACGGGCTGAGAAGTGACGGATGCTGGAAGGCCTGGTACAGACAGCCTCTCATTCCTAGCTCTTTTCTTTCTATAAAACCACCACAACTAGGCAACAGGACCTCCAAGTAACACCTATAAATCTTATCGCATGTGCACGCATTTTGATCGTGCAAGTGCTTGCAGGTCTTGGTTCCCACAGTTACAAAACATAGCGGGTGGATTTTTTCCCTGGTCTGGCAGCTGCCTGCCTTTCCATCTGGGAAGCGAAGGGCTGGATCCCAGGGCAGAAAGGGAGAAAGAAGGACCCAAAATGACAAAATGTGCATGAAAAAAGAAGAGATCAGACAAGAACAGCGCTGAGAAAAAAGAGAAACCAAAGCTGGATGCAAATGGAAGACTATGCACAGGGAATCAGAATGGCTTGAGCTGGAAGGGACCCTTAAAAGGCCACCTGATCCCACTCCCTGCATTGAACAGGGACACCCAGAGCTCCATCAGTGCTCAGAGCCCCATCCCCTGACCCTGTGTGTCTGCAAGGACAGGGCACCACCACCTCTGTGCAATCTGTGACAGTGCTCTGCTACCATTTCTGATAAAATGTTCTAAACTTCCCCTCCTATACTTTGAAACCATTTCCCCTTTTCCTATCACAACACACATTGTGGGTTCATTCCCTTCTGTCAGTCTATCAGCATGTGTTGACCTATTCCAAAAGCCCTGGAAGGGAGGAGTCTTCAGACTGGTGCCTCAGCATCCTTCAGTTCTGCAACTCATGGAGAGTCGTACCAAACTCTACTGAGAAAACCCACCTGAGCAAGACCTAGATTTCTAAGGACATTGACCTTTTCACCAGGCAGACTTGCTGCATCAGCATCAGATCAGGTTTAACAGCTCAAACTTCTCACCCAGGAACTCCAAACATGTGTGGGCCCAAAGCTGACCCTCAACAGCTGATCCCAAATGATTTTTTGTACTATTAAAGTATTAAGCACCAGATCTGTGTGCCACATCAAAAAAACACACATCCTTGCTTCCAGGTAGAAATAAATGTGGTAAGGAGCAGAAATAGTAACTTGAAAAGGATAGCTCTATTTCCATTCTGGTATTAATGAAGAAATAACCTTAATAAGAAAAATAAACCCATCACCAAACCATCTCCTTACGCTTTGGCAGAGACCAGAAATAGAGAGAAAGTGACCTGCAGGGCTCAGACATTCAAATGCTTCAATAATGCCCAATGTAAGACGACAGACTGCCAAGGCTACGAGGTCCTGGACATTCGTCTGGGGGTGCATAACTTGCCCATGTTGTAAGGGTCCTCTGTCTGAAATAGCTTCTGATGGAGGAATTAAATGGCTGCTAAAAAAGAGCTGTTTTAATGCCATGGCTTAAATCGGAACTCCAAGGTCAGCTGAAGGGATCCATTAAGACAAGAACTGCAAAAGTGCTCTGGGAATGATGAACAAGGCCTGGGTAGCACAGACCTTGGCCCTCCTCTGTCCCCTAAAAGAAACAGGGCTGCTAGTAGAGAGCAGTCTGGTCAGGAACAAAGCACTGTGTATGAACTTACACAGTGTAAGTTCACATACACAGTTCATACACAGTATGAACTTACATGAGCTTACCTGGCTCCTGAAAGGAGGAAGCATCACTTAAGTGCTCTATCCATAGGGTTCACCTGCAGGAGAGAGCTCAACTCCCTGAGTAGAGGAATTGTTTCTTCTGGCAAAGAAGGATGGACCATGACTGGTCCAACAAGCCAGAAGATACAGTACCATCCATACTTACAAACAGCTGCTAGAAGCTGAGAAACCTCTGCTCTCCTCCATCAAGGTAAGGCTGAGAACTGTCAAGTTCATTTGAGCAAAGGAATGGTTGGGTTGAGTAGGCAGAAAACCTTTGTTTAGCACCAGTTGTGATTACAACTGAACATACAGCAGTGTGAAACCCCCCCAGACCAGGGACTGTAAGGATACAGACCAACAGCCCAGAGACTATGTTAGGGAGGGAAAGATGGAAAAGTTTTTCCTCGTCTGTTTTAGCTATATCAATACAAATAGCTCTGTGAATATATATGATCTGTGCAGAACAGTAGCAAGTACAGGTCAGGCTCTACTAGCTCTCAGCCCAGTACAAAGCCTCTGCTTCCCTGAGGTCACTTAACACAGCACAGCTAACCAGAAGCTCAAACAGGGCCTGTGAGACCCAGGTAGGGAAACAGATTTAAGGAAAAGGCAACATCTGGAAATGCACAAGGCAGTCAAGCACCTGACTCCTATGAAATCAGAGAAGGCTGATGCTTAAATCACCAGACCACCTTTCCTTCCAAGTCCTCAACCCCAAATTCTTCCTCAAATTGTGCCCGAAACCACAAGAATATCCTTAACATGACAGCTCAGAAAGAGGGACACCTGAATGCTACAAACCATTTCTGAACAGAGCTTATAAAACCAAAAGAAACAGCTGGAAGGGGGCACAGGGAGAAGGATGGAAAAGCACACAGGAGAGCTGTGCCCCAGGCTCAGTGCTCAGCACCTGCTGCTAGAGCCCAATGCTCACCTCCCAGGGCCATGTGCCAGCAGCAGCATGTGCAGCTCAGAGCTAACACACTTGGCCCCACCACCTTCAGAGCAGACCCACACTCATCCAGCCATCAGTCAGCTCCTAGCAGAGGAAGGAAACGGGAAAGAAAAACAAAAAGAAAGTCCTCCATAAATCAAAGAACACAAAGCATCCCAAGTCCTTTTAAACTTCTGGCCAAAGACACGCATGCAGAAAGTAAACTATCCTTCTCACCTTACTGGAAATGCTCCTCTCCTGCTGCTCTATAAAAAGTTTACTATTGTATATGCTGTGAACAATGCGTTCTGTACCCCTGCCCAAGCACACATGATGAAGTGTTTGACCAGCGAGGCAGCAGCCCCATGGCCAAGTGCCTTCCCCTCGAACAGAGTGTCTTGCCAGCCTCCCAAACACAGCTGTGCCAAGGGCAGCTGCTCTGGGGGAAGGAAGGAACACACAAAGCTGCAGGGAGCTCACACAGGTAGCAGCATGCTTGGTAGTCCTGCCTGCACCAGCGCTCTGCTGATGTGGTGCACTGAGATTGGAGCTGGAAAAGCACTGGGAGATGAAGGGCACAGCATGCACAGCAGTTCCCTGAGGGCAGAAGGCATCAGCCTTGCTGTTGGGAGGCACAGAGCTTTACCTGCATGTTCAGCTTTGCTGCTGCCACGTTACTCGCTGCTCTCTCCTACACATCTGCTGCAAAAAGAAGGCTCAGGAACATGTGGCTCCAGCTCTAACATCTTTCTGCAGTAAACCAACATAGCTGCTCTGCTGGGTTCTTACTTTTGAGTTAGAGCTCCCTGCAACACCATGGGGCTCAGGAAAGGGGGAGAAAGCTCTGCAATGAAAAAAATCATCCCCAAAATCCCCTGATTTTGAACAAAGCATCCCAGCTTTTGATAACATCTTCATCAAGTATTTATTGAGCCAATTAAGCTCTCAGCAGTGCCCCAGGGAGAGGCCAGGCTGTCTCAGCCAGGTCCTGCTCAAAGCAGATTTCTTCATTAGCCCACTTCAGAAAAAAATACTTAATAACAGAATTAACCCTTCATGAGCTGGGGAAAACTACAGCCCACAAGGAGAAATTACGTCCCTTCAATCTTTTCCTGCTTATTTTCCACAGTTGGAAGTTTTCTTTCTTCTTAATTTGAAAAAAAGAAAGTTGGCAAGTCTCTAATTGCTGAAACAGAGTCAAAAGAAAACGAGATGCAGTTAAAATAATGTTGCAATTGTTATCAAAGTAGAGAGCACTTGCCTCATTCTAGCGGCTGTTTTTGGAAGAATGCTGCCTCTAAATGAAGGGAAAAGAATTGTTTGGGATAAAGATTCAAAAGCCAGATCCAAAATTTCCAGGTGCTTGGAGACAACTGAATCAAGGCTCGTTTCCAAGGGCCTTTTATTTACTTTACACACACACGAAGACACACGCAGTCCTGAAGATTGCTTTTGCTGACGCACCCCAGGCCTGCAAGTCCTGTTGCTGCTTGCAGCTACAACAGCCAAAGCCAGAGGTGAGGAGGTGGATGCCATAAGGCCACTTGCCCTGCATCCAAACTATTGCTGCCGTGCAGGCAGGGGCACAGGCTTGCAGCAAAAGAGCAGCGAGATCTCTGCAGCCCTCACTGCAGAGACAAAGGGATGCTGGCTAACTGTGCCCACAGCAGGGAGCCAGGCAGAGGAACAAATGGACTGAAGCACTCCACCTGCAGCAAAACATGGGAGATGTGGTGAGCTACCTGCCAGCAACAGAGCTGAAGGTAACTGAGTGCTGGGAACAGCTTTAGCACCAGCCTTCCTAGCTTCTCCTGGCACCAGAAAGCACAGGCTGGTTCTCCCCTGTAATGGCTTTTTCAGAGATAATGCAGAGAGAGAACAGATCTCTGCAGTGACCATCTGCCCAAGCACAGCCACATCCTGCTCTGGGTGCAGAATGGCTTTGCACCATGCTTAGCACCAGGTCTTACTGCTGCTTTGGATGCAAACGTAGCTTGTGCAGACCTGACAGCTCTGGGCACCCAGGATGAGGTGCTGGCCATGGGTAGCACATCTCCAGCATGCCCACACTGCAGGTGCAGGCAGACTGACTCACGGGCATTGAAGAGGATCAGGCAACACTACATCCTGGTGGCACTTGAGGTTGAGAGGATCCAGGGGGCTGCCATGGGGCTTTGTTTTTGCCAGTTCCGTTGGCACAGAGATCAAGGAAGATAAAGCAGAAAAAAAACAGCAAGGAACACGGTGGAGCCGTGATCTCTTTGACTCATACCACAGTGCCCCAATACCTGGCCTGACATCGACAGGCTCCAACAGAGCCCTGAAGCCAAGAGGACAGCAAAAAGGAAGCCCAGGGTAATAAAGCCCACCCAAACCATCCTGCATGATGGCTGCAGCACCACGACATGCCCTTACACAAGGAGCAAGGGGCAGAAATCTCTATGATAAGAAGCTGCAGCATCCTTTGGACCTGTGCTGTCACCCAGATTGCTGCAGGGACCCCAGGGTTGGCTGCAAGGACTGCTTGCTGCTCCACTGACAACTTGTCAATCCCAGGATGCTGATCTGAAATGTTCACCTGGTGGTACTGTAGTTTCCAACTATTGGTTGCCCTGCCTTCAGAAGGTAATATGGGCCTGGGAGAACCCCAGCAGAAGCCAAAAGGAGCTGGCAGACCCCGACCCAGTGACCAGCATGCCAATGAGGACAGATCGAGGGCAGGGTGCAGGGTCACAGCACAGCATTCTTTACATGCTCACCATTTATTTTTAATGCTGCTTTGACTCACAGGCTCCAAAAAGGATGCAGATTCTCTAAATGCTTTTTATCTCTTTCCCTGAAAAGCCCAGAATAGCCCCCATCTACTCTCAGCAAACAGGTTCCTGGTGAGAGTTCATCATCCTCAGCCCATGGGAGGGAGGTCAGACAGATGGGCAGGGAGCAGGGCTCAGTTACAGGGACCTGGAACATGCAGGGGCTGCTGGAAGCTCCCCTCCACCCACCTCTCCTTTCAGCTCCAAAAAAGGATCACTCCCTGTTACATAATGGGATGAGCACTGCTCAGATGCTGCTTGCACACACAGCTCCTTTTTACTTAACAATACCTTTTTCGGGCATACTCTGCACTGCCATCGAGCTGACAGTTAGCAGAGACAGATGGTGCCTGGCTCCAGTGACTGCAGCTCTGGAGGAGGGAGAAAAAGGAGCAGAGCAGGATAGGGAGGGCTCATTCATCAGCAACACAAAGGTAATGCTGGTGCTCCACAGCAATGCTGTAGACACTGAAGCCTTCTGGATGGAAGTTCCCAAAGGAGGAGAGGTGAGCTCCCTGGAGAAGTCTGACTGCTTCATAGGTGGTGCTGCTGTTTTGATTTTTCTGCTCTTCCTATGGGGCACATGGAGCGCACAGCAATAGCAATGTCCATAGAGGTGGCTGAAAGAACAGCATGTTTCTCATGGAGCCCAAGATGAGAGAGAAGCCTGCAGCAACAAGCCCCTTCTAACACCCTAAGTGCTACCAGGACAAGAATTCAGCACAGACACATCCAATCCCAGGGACACTTGGTATCTGCACTCTGTAGGAGGTGCTGACCATAGCACTAAGAAGTCACAGGACTTTGCACCATCACCTCCAGCCCAAGGTTTGCATGCAACACATTCAGGTTCACCCAGACCCATTGAAGCTGAGCTGCTACAACCACATCCATCCTCACACTGCTCTGCCAGCACAACAGACAGAGCTCCTCCAGTTCCCAGAGCCAGGCATGTGCTTTGTATATGACAGCTTCTCTAGTGGAAAATACCAATGCCACGTGTCAGTGCTGCAGGCTTGCTGGGTGACTGGGACACAGCTTATTAGGAGGCTATGACATGCATGCTTAAGCTCTCATAACTCCGTGCTTACATGCAAGGATTGGGTTCCAGCTCATTCCCCAAGACACCAGAACCCATTTTGGAGAAACAGGAGTAACACCCACCTCCTCCCACCCGAGGAAACCAACTCAAGTGTGACAGCCAGCAGCCTCTGACCTCAAAATGCTTCAGCAACCTCTGCTGAGGGCAGCTCAAGTTACCACCCAGGTTACAATGTGCTGCACTGCACATTCTGGCACTGGCTTTGAATGCCTGCTACAGAAGAGAGGGTGCAGGAGTGGGAAAAGCAGTGCTCTGAGGCTCCCCCTAGTCCAAGTACTTCTGGAAACGCTTATCTTTTACACTACAGACCACGTCCTCAGCTGGTGATAGTCTCTGACCTACACAAAAAAAACAGAAATGCTGTTTGTACGTCTTGGCCTGGTGCCTTACCACACAGAGGCACTGGCCTCAGAAAGGCTTGGCAAGCACATACCAGCTGGAAAGGAAGTCTTTCCCTCATACATCTGTGGGTCAGTGCCCAAGGCACAGGCACTACTGGCCCACCACAGATTGGAAAGGGATGCATCAGTGAGAGCAAAGGCCCTGGGAGCTGTTACTTGACAAGCCCCTGTTCCCCATGCCTGTTTATTCTCCTTCTGCTGAGAACACAAGCTGAGGCTCTGGGCAGCAGGAGTGCAGCAGAAGCCAGACTCTCCCTGGAGTCTGAGGAGTTGGGCATATTTACTCCTTCTCTAAGGAAGAAATTCACATGGCTTTCCACTGTATCAAAAGCCAGAAGGCTGGCTCCTGGCATTATACTTCTGCTCACAGGGAAAGCAAACCTCCAATATTTACTTCACAGAGCTCCATTTTAGAGCAACTCCAAAGCCAGTGCCACTCTGCAGCTGGGAGGTTGGTCACTGAGGCCTAACCTTTGAATGAGGGTTCCAAAGAGCAGGTGGAAGGCCTTCTGGATATTCTCCATGCCCAGCCAGCTCCAGTGATCCATCAGCAGCAAACGCAGCATGTCCAGGGCCAGGTCAGCCAAAGCAGTCTCAGAGTCTGCCAGGAGGAAGAGGAGGATCAGATAAGCCAGCTCAGAGTCTAAGCAAACAATGGTGAAAAGCAGATGAACTACACTCTTTTCCCCAACAGTCTGAGCAACGCTTTGCTCCCCAGCTTAACACCTCATGCCACATGCAGGTAGCCAGCCTGTCGATCCTGCCCTCATCATCCTCATTTCCACTTCCACTCGAGCAGCACTGCCCTGCAGCCACCAGAACACAGCAAGGGCAGTTTTGCTCAGTTCCTGCTAATTTATTCATGAAGACAGCAGTGTGACCAAAACAGGTGAGAAGACGACTGTGACTGTAGCCAGAAGTAAGGAATGCTGCTGAGGACCATCCTTCTCAGTTTTCCTGAATGCTTCCCCTAACACATGCAGTTCTTCAGGCACAGAGCTCTGCTTGGTGTCTGTGGGCTGCCATCGTGTGGCAGGTCTGAGTCTCAGCAGGACGATGGATGGAACATCTGGTTTATCCAGATGCATCAGTTCTGACAGTAACACCCCTACATCCAGATATAAACACCTGGTGGCACAGATCAGGTACAGCAAAACTTCTCTCATCCTCATTCATCCTCAGACAGATGAGAAAGCCTAGAGTAAAAACACATTCAGTGTGCTAGAGAAACAACTCTATGCTGCTTGGATGCGAAGTATCATAGAAGTGCAGAACAAAGCTATCAATGCACAACAAATCTGCCTGAGATAACCACTCCTAGGCCAGCACCCCAACCCAAGGCTGCTGCACCTGCTGAACTACTAAGCCATTTTCCAATAACTTATCTTTCAACTTCTCTCTCCCTATGGAGAACTGATGGAGATGAAGGGGAGAGTTTCCGAACCCCATCATGCCTCCTTCCCTCCTTGCTACTCACAAACTAATAACTTGAGGCCATTTATTTGGAGGAATTCAGGCATTTGAGTGCACTCAGCCTCTCGCTCTGGGCCACACACAAGTTAATCCCATAGCTGTGTCCTCTGAGTTGACTCCCCTACGCAAGAACTGGAGCAGGCTGCTTGCTTCACTGCAACTCCATAGGTCAAAAAAGAAGTGCTGTCAGCAAGCTCTGTTTGTTCCTGTTTGCATCCAAGCCTCCTTCCTTACAGAGCTGCTGGCCACGCTCCTCCACCCAGCAAGCAGATAGGGATGCTGCTTGCCTTTAGCCCCAGACATACATTCCTTTTGTCCAGCCAGACCAGTCTGCCCTGTCTCAGCCCACAAGCATTTGACATCATTTATGTACAGGCTTCCCCAGGGGTAAAGCTAACTTGGCCTGTCTCTATCTCCTGTCCTCTGTACAGAGCTGACTTCCCATTCCAGTCCTGCTCCACAGCAGCTCCAAAACAACTGCGGGCATGCGTTCAAAGCTTATAGGCAGAGCTGGTAGCACAGGATGTTTCAGAACCCCAGACCCATTCTGTCACAAGCACGTGCTTTCAGTCAGAGCTTGCCAAGCTTTCAAACCACTGGAATGAAGTTTCTGGAAAGTTCCAGCTGATACAGTTTAGCTATTCCAAGAAGAAGATTAGAGAACATTTTTGCTCACACTCAGGGTAAACTTGTAGTTGCTCTGAGAGGACAAAGACCTCTGTGATTCAGAGGAGGGATCTATAATCAGAAACGGAACATTGTTCTTTTAACTGAGGTTATGTATTTGCTATTTGCAATAAATTCATCCCAATTTAAAAGACTAAATAAATATCCTTTTACAGTGCATGGACAAATCAAGGCTAACTTGAGACTATCAAGAAACCATAATCTGGCATTTTACCCATGTAAAAGTGCTTGATTTTACAGCATTAGCAGTTTAGGTAGCACATCCTAAAGAAATGTATTTCTGCAGTAACTGCAGTAAGCACACTAACATGAAAATCTACAAATCTACAGCAACACAACTGAGCCAAGACTCAAGTTGCCTCCAACAGCAATAAGGATGAGAGCAACTTCCCAACAGCACCACAAAGGACTCAGCTTGCTGCCTCAATTAAGGAGCAACAGGCAGGGGACCAGATGCTCAGCAGGCAGCTGGGGCAGGACCTGGGGAAAAAGGCTGGAGCAACGGGGCTGAGCTCACCCGTGTCCGTGTCCAGATGTGCTCCCTGCTCCAACGTGTTCAGCCCATCTGTATCCTCCTGCACAGATTTTTCCTTGGCTTCTTCGCTTCCCTCGCCATCAGGAGCTTTGCTGGGGACTGCTTCCAGCAGCTTCTCCTGCTTCTGGATGAAGGACTCCATAGCAGCCAGTGACAGGGTGCCAGAGACCTACAAAAGCACCGGTGTATTAATACCAGTCCATACTGCCCAGACAGCCCCCACCATCCAATAGAGCACCTAGAGGTGCTCAACATCTTTTTGCAAAGGCCTGGCATGCAGGTACAAGGCTGCAGCAGCCACAGCCCTTGTGCACATGGATAATGCCAAGCCAGCACCCCAACAGGGCAGTGATCAGGATCATGAAAGCATTGTAAGAGGAATATGAACTTACAGTGCTGCCCTCCCTCACGGAGTACACAATCCTGTCGTGTGCTTCACTCACACTCAGCACTGGAGTGATTTTGCTGGATGGGAACCTCAGCCTGGACCTGGAGAAGGACACAGGACACAGTCAGGATTTTTCTCCACAAGCTGCAAGCAATGTTTCCCAGTTTCAGCCAAGAACTTGTACCAGCTGTCTGTACAAACTAAGTCTGATTAGAGCTAAAGTGGTTCCAAACAGCACCTGCCCCAGCAAGGATAACAAAAGCTAGCTGCAGAACCATGCAATGAAAGCTTTAGAATTACTTGCCTTCAACATTCTTAAATATTGGCATAGCCACAGCTTCCCAATATCCACCACAGCACCTTCCTTGACAGGTGTTTTAGATAAGAGTCTGCATGCAAATGTACACAATGCTGTTCAGCAAGGTATGAGCACATCAGCACATCCAGGAAAGTGTTCAGACAAGATCTGAGTTGAGACATACCCAGCAGGATTGTGAAATTTAATTATAAACACATATACATAAAGGAGGATATGAAAGGACATTTCAGACTTGGGACACATTGTAAAATAGTCTGTTTATCATGAAGGAATGCTCTTTCCAGCCAAGATGCTTTAGAAGTTGAACTTTTTTCCTTCTTTTTGTTCTCACACAATTTTTGTTAAAAAAAGCTTTTCCTAGCAAAACATCTTTTTTTTCCTGGAACAACAAAAACAAGAACTATATTCATGCTGTGGAAGTCTGACCATTTCTGGAAAAATCTTTAATCCAAACAAGGGTTCAAATGCCCTTCTCAGCATGCAAGGGAGAAAGAAACTCAACTGCAATTGGACAGCTGAAGGAGCCCTTACTTGTTTGACTTCTTTCCATCTGGCTGATATTTCCCATCCACTTCAGACTCACTCAGATCCTCTGTGGGGCTCTGGGGCTCTGACCTGGGGAATGCTGTCTTCAGGGTATCCACAATGGCATTTACAACAATCTGCAGCAAGAGCCAGGAATACCATCAACCACTGACAGTTTTCTTGAATAAGAAACAAAGAGTTTTAAGACTTGCAGTGTCCCTGTTTCCCATTTGAAAAAAAGAACCCACAAAACAGGCTCTCTGAGAGGGGCTCTGACCCTTCCTTTTCACCCTTTGTGGCTTCCTGGGCAAGCTCAATGCATCCACACAGAGTTTGGCTTTTCTAGCTGCTGCAGCAGCAATGCAGACTTGTGCAAAGGGAAGTTGGTACACTCAGAAATTCACACTGCCCATTTCCCACCCACCTACCTTGTCTATCCTGGAGACAACGAAGGGCTTCTTGACAAATGCAATCCTGGCGTCAGTGTTCAGAGCAAGGAACTCCTGCACCTCCTCACTGTTTGCAATCTCAGGGACTGCACACAATTGCTGTAAGGGGAGAGGGTTTTAGCTCTTCTCAGAGTGAGCATCCCAGCTTTCTCATGTGAAGTGCAAGCAGAAAACCCCTGAGGTGCTCCACTGTGTCAACAGACAACTGTCCTGAGCCACTGCTTTATGCCAGTAAAATAAAATACTTCAGAGCCAGCATAAAAGCCCAGCTCCCAGGTATCACATTAGCAGTGATCTGATCGCTGCACCAAAGGAAGGGGAATAGTGAAAACCATCTCAGCAGTCACAGGAAGCAGTGGATATAGGCACCAAGCACCTCACCTTCAAGAAAGATTCCAGCAGACTTTTTCTGGCTTCCACTTTATCGCTGTCCATATTTCCAAATGGGAGATCAGGGAACAGTTTCTTTGGTCCTTTGATATCTGGAAATAAAATGCACATTTGTAAGCTCGAGAGAACTGTAAGAGCTGCATTAAAATCTTAATGCTCTTTCACTTAAGACAGCCACCACTGTGCCTCAGCCCGAAATAATATACCCACCAGATCAGACTGACTGAGTCAGACCTTAAATCCATCTGTGCAGAAAGAAGGTAAATTCAATTTTTTATTTATAATATAGCTTATATCCAACACTTGCTCACACAAGCAAAATGCTCACAGATCACTAATGTTTTGGTGTTGCTGTTCATTGCCAAGGTGCAAAACTGCAAAAAAAAGCAGTTGGGAATGTAATGTGCTATAATGGGATGGAAAGTACAGTGATAATAGCAGGGTGACAGTCTTTGGCTGCAGCAAATGAGAAAGAGCCCAAGTGCAGCAGCTGCAGATGCAGAAATGAAGGAAGAGAGCTGCTTACCTTTAGAAAGCCTCAGAGAGGCAGGGATCTCCAGCAAGAGATGCCCTCACTTCCACTGCCAAGCCTTAAATGAGGTCTGGGAAGGGGTGGAACCTGACTCCACCCCTTCAAATCACTCAGGTACATTGCATGCACCTGAGCTCCCCTGCATTGGCCCTGCCTTCCCACAGGTGCCCCATCACTGCTTCAGGCCATGACTTAGCATTTCCACTACAGGGAACAAGGATGATTTCTACAACACTATAATTTGCAAGCTAAAAAAAATCCACTTCCCATCAGCTCTGCATAGAGGACACAGGCACCTCAAACAGCCCAGCATCCCGACTAGGCTGCATATGCTCCAAGCAGGGAAGGGCACACTGTGATCACAGAATCACAGAATTGCCAGGGTTGGAAGGGACCTCAAGGATCATGAATCTCCAACCCCACAACAGAGGGGTGTTCACAGGAAGCTGACGCAGCACTGACTTTTCAGGAACTTGCGGAGCTCCGGTTTCTCCTCCAGCCTGGTCTGCAGGTTGAGGAACTCCCGGTAGCGGCGGTTCACAGTGTGGTAGGCCATCTGCTGAAGGCTGCCTGCAACCTCACCCTCCAGGGCTGTCTCATACTGAGGAGGAAAGCAATGCTCGTTAATCCTTGCAGACCTCCAAGCAATACCGTGTTGCCCACACATCCCACCTAACACTCCCCAGCTCTCTCCCCACACAGCACGCACATTCCTCACAACGAAGGGATGGCTGACATCAGGCTACAACTCACCTTGATGGTGTACAAGGTGTAGGGGTGGAAGCCAGTCCCACTGTGCTCACGGGCAGTGATGGTGCCAGTTATGCGCAGGTTCTGAATGACCACTGGTCCGTCGGGGCTGCTGAGGGGCTCAAAACTGAAGGTGCTGATGGGAGCAGTCGGGGAGGATGAGAGCAGGGGAAGGGGCTGAACAGGGTCTGATGGGCTTTGTGGTAGGGCCTCTGGTGTTCCCAGTTCTTTCCCCAAGCTGCAGGGCCGTTGCACAGAGCACTTCTTGGGACTGTCCTCCTCTGTCTCCATCACTGGATCAATCTGGATATCAGGGCAGGAGCCCAGAACATAAGCAGAGGGGAGTAGCAGTCCAGCATCACTGCTGGTGGTATGGCCATCCTCCAGATCCCCCATCCCATCCTCTGAAGTGTCTGCTCCCTCCAGCAGAGCAGGAACATCAGGAAGAGGCTCATCAAGAAACTCCCCAGCAGGTGATGGTGCCAGCAGCTCCACATCCTGGCCTGGAGAATCCAGCTCCAAACCCTCATAAGGGAACAGCAAGCCCAGGCCTCGTGGCCTCAGGACAACCCCCTCACTGTGGGGCAGCTCGCTTGGCACATCCACACCATCCTCACCACCAGCCCCTGCTTCTCGCCCAGGTGACGGGGATAGAAGTGGTACTGCTGGGGCAGCATCCAGCTGAGCTGTGAGGGGCAGAGAGTCCGGCACTGGAACTGCAGGGCTGGGCTCCTCAGTCTGTGCCTTCCTGGGGAAGGCCCCAACCAGCAGCAGGTTGATCCAATCAGGGTCGGCCATCTTCCTGATGGCAGGCAGCAGCACGTTGCAGGCCACCAGCTCCACCACCACGAAGTGACCCGTCCGTGTCTCCAGGTGGGGCCGAGGCACCAAAGCCCGCAGCAGCAGCTCCACAGAGGCACGGGCATAGCTCACCTCAGCCGCCGGGCTGCAGAGGGCCGGGTGCAGGCCTGCGACCCGACGGTACTCCTGCCACAGCAGCCCACGGCCCCGTACGGCCTGCAGGTAGCTCTGCAGGTGATGGCCGCACAGCAGAAGCAGCCGGCGGGCCAGGGCCTGGCGGTCAACCCGCGCCATCCGCCGCCTCAGCTCAGCTGCCAGCCCCATCATGGCCTTCTCCACCTCAGCCTCAAAGGCGCACTCGCTGCTGACGGTGCGGTACCAGGAGGAGACAAAGTCCCTCACCACTTTCCTGACGGTGCTGCTGATCTCCTGCTCCAGCTGCTCCTCCGCCTCGGGGCTGGCTGCTGCCGGCCGCAGGGATCCAGCAAAGCGCTCCAAGCGCAGCCGCCAGCCTGGCCTGCTCAGCGCTCGGGGTCCCAACCACCCACCCAGCACCGCCGCGGTCCCGCACAGCAGCGCCAGCACCTGCAGGTCCAGCAGCAGCACCAGCAGCCAGCCCAGCACGGCCAGCAGCGCCAGCAGCTCTCGGCGGCACGGCATGGCGCAGCGCTGGGGGGTTTAGCAGTCAGGGCTCTGCGATGGGACCTGGATTCGGTGCTGGGGCTGCAAAGGAGCGGGCAGCACGGGCTGCAGGCTGCTCGGAACTAAGAGCAGCTAGGGCTCCGGGCTCCTAACCCGGCACTAGGGCTAGGAAAGCACGCACCCAGCTGGGCATTAGGGCCGGCCGAAGGCTCAGTTAATAGAGCTCCTATCTGCCGGGCTCCCAACCGAACATCACGGCCGCAGCCCCTCGCACAGCACCGCTCAATGACCCCGCGCGGCTCCAAGCACCGGGGCTGCACGCAGCACGGCTTTACCGACCCCCTCCGGGTCCCTCCCTGACCCCGCACCAGAACCCCAACCAGCAAACACCAGAGCACCGACACAGCAACTCCTCACCGCGGCTCCAATCTCAGCCAGCCGACATCACTCCAGGCCCCGGGCTCCGCACTGCCGGCTGCACCCCGCAACGGAACCACAGCACCGGGATCCGGGCGGCGCGGGTTCCGCCTCTTTTCCCTCCTTTTCCGGCCCCACCCCCCGCGGCTCCGCGCGCACTGCAGCGCCCTCTGGCGGCGGGCTCGCGGCACTGCGGCCGTTGGGCGCGAGCCGGAGGTTCCCGCACGTGCGCCGCGCTTCTTTTGCACGCGCCGCGAAAATGGCAGCGTTCGCCTTCGGGATTCTCGTCGTGCATGAAGAACAACAACAACGAAAAAGTCTGTGCTCTCACACTGACGTTCCCGCATGCGCTTTGTTGTGACGGGGACGCGTGTAAATGGTGCAGTTTTGCACTTGGGCTGGAGGAATCCCAGGCGTCCATACAGACTGCGAGGAGCAATCCGTGAGAGCAGCCCTGCAGAGAAGGACCTGGGGGTCCTGATGGATGAAAAGCTTAACGTGAGCCAGCAGTGTGTTCCTGCAGCTCGGAAAGCAAATGGGATCCTGGGCTCCATCAGCAGAGGGGTGGCAGCAGGGACAGGGAGGTGATTGTCCCCCTCTGCTCTGCTCTTGTGAGGCCCCATCTGCAGCACTGCGTTCAGGGCTGGAGCCCCCAGTGCAAGAAAGACAGGGAGCTGTTGGAGAGGGTCCAGAGGAGCCACAAAGATGATCAGAGGGCTGCAGCACCTCCCCTGTGAGGACAGGCTGAGAGCTGGGCTTGTTCAGCATGGAGAAGAGAAGGGTGAGCTCATTGCAGCCTTCAGTACCTAAAGGGAGCCTACAAACAGAAGGGGAATCAACTTTGAGAGGGCAGATTGAGGTTGGATGTGAGGGGGAAGTTGTTTGCTGTGAGAGCGGTGAGGTGCTGGAACAGCTGCCCAGAGGCTGTGGATGCCCCCGTCCATCCCTGGAGGTGTTCAGGGCCGGGTTGGATGGGGCCCTGGGCAGCCTGGGCTGCTGTGAAATGTGGAGGTTGGTGGCCCTGCATGCAGCAGGGGGTTGGAGATCCGTGCTCCTTGAGGTCCCTTCCAATCCAGGCCATTCTGTGATGCTGTGCAAACGCAGCAGCTCAGAGCTGCGGGCTCCTGCAGGCTGTGAAGCCGCGGTGCTGCTGCGAGGAGGTGGCTGCACAGCTCTGAGCCCCGTGTGGGACATCAGTCACAGTGCAGCTCTTCGTGTGAGTCCAGCACAGAAGAAGTGGTGCGGTGCCTTCGCCTCGGGGCTCGTTTCCTTCTCCCTTCCCCAAGTAGTGGCAGGAGCTGCTTGGATGGATGGAGAAGGCAGCTCCCATCAATCCTATCCTCAGTCATTCCCTATGGTGAAATTGTGGCTTTTGTTGCGGTGCTTTATTTTTGGAGGATGAGCACATTTAGAGCACAGTGTGAGCTGTGGCACAGTGGTGTGCTGAGGTGTGGGGCTGGGAGGTGCTGAGCCCTTGGCTGGGGTGGGCAGAAGGCAGCGTGAGGCTGCTGCAGTGATTTGGGTCTGACTTTGTGTTGGAGCACTGAGGCTGTGGATGAGCACTGTTGCTATAGGATGGTGAGATTTGGATGCCCTGCTCAAATATGGGTGATGCAAGCACTCCTGGCACATCACTCAGCAGGCACTGTTGGGACTCCCCATTCCTCCCCCCCCCCATGCTTTGCTTTTAAATTATTTAATGAGCTCCTTAAGCGCCGTGGCTGTTTAGCATGGAATTTGTCAAGGCTCCATCAGCCATATACAGCACAATGTGACAGCCATACTTCTATTACAAGCAGCGTATTAATCTTGGAATAGCGCTATTTGTTTTCCTCCTTTGCTTTTATGGTGCTTAAAAGCATGTATCTTCTCCCGAAAATCAATAACTAAAGCTATGAATAATAAAAAAACACTGCGGCGAATGGCTCGTGGAGATCCTATGGCTGCAAGTTGCAGCAGTAATGACTCTGTTTGCTATCCGTTAAGTATGTGAGCTCAGAAGAATTATGCAGATTATAATAGCTGTATCAACATAAGTATGTTTTGCTGATAGACTTTCCTGATTGGATCCGCAGGACGTAAGCCTGCTAATCCCCTGCATAGAGGACCTGATTATATGAGAGCGCTCTGCGGATCTGCAGATAGAAAGTTGAGAAACAATTAAAAGAAATGCTGGCCCGTGTGCGGCTTTTCTCCAAAGCTCTCCTGTTGTTGCTGTTTTTCTCTCTCTCTCTCTAAGATTTTTCTCTTTCCCCGTGGCTTGGCTGGAGGCCAATGGACCCAGCTCTGAGACCTGCTGGAAACACACGCTTTGTGCTTTGCTCATTGATGTGCAAGCAGTGTGATGTGGTCCATTGGACCTGGGTGTCTCCATGCCATAGCCCTTCCCTTCTCCACTCCTCAGCCTCCCAGAGATCTGTTGGCTGGAGATAATAATGGTGGTGCAATGAAAAGACCCCCTGTAATTAAAAAATCTGCTCGCTGTGCACTTGACAGTCTTCAAAGTTGTACAGTTTTGCATGTAGGAATTTGCATGTAAGATCTGCTTATTAACATCACCTTGCTAATATCAGCTGTCACTGCGGGAGGTTACAGTCAGCTCTTCAAACTCTGCTCTTGCTTAACGATGCTTCAGATGTCTTGTAGTTGGATCTGGTGTTGCTCTGTGCCTCAGTTTCCCCTTCTTGTTCACACTCCAAAGCTGTGCCACTCCCCTGATGCTGTGTGATTGCCTGGGAAGCATCTGTGGGATGCACAGAAAGGTTGGTGCATTGGAATTCCCCATCCTCCCTGGTTGTGCCTTTCCCTGTGCTGCTGTGGGCTCTGGCTGTGAGTTTGTGGTGCCTGACGGATGCTTTGGCTCCCCTCTGCCTCTTGCATTGATGCTTGGAGAGGTTCTGGCAGCTCCTGGAAGGAGTAGAAAGGAGGTCGTTATGCATCAGGGCCTGTCAGAAAAAGATTCCCCCAGTCAGCAGAGGTGCATGCAGAATTCTGAAATGTGCTATTTATTTTTAGTTTGATTTTCGAGCAAAAAATAAAAGCACCTTTCCACCAGGATATCTTCCAGCAGTTCTGCTCGATGCTGAGTGGAGCAGCAGGGAAGAGCTGGAGTCTCCATGCCCATCTCAGATCTTTTTGCAATAGATTTGCAGCCAGGCTCCTCTGACTGGTGGTGAAGGTGGGACTGGGAGCTGCGGAGAGGCTGGGCTCTGCGTTTTGTCCTGTGCTCCCAGTCAGCACCCAGCTCCAAGAAAAGCAACCCAAGAGATAATTGCGGCAGCCACAGGAAACATAGGATGAACAGGTCTTAATTATGGCTTAAATCCCAACTGGGGATGCGTGTATAGTCTTAGTGATGGTCTCCAGGCTGCTGGAGGTGCTGTGTTGGAATAGCAGTGCTGTACTTCACAGGGACTGGGGGGTCACCATCCCTGGGGGTGTTCCATTACTGGAGATGTGGGCAGTGGGCATGGTGGGACGAGGTGGGGTTGGGGATCTGAGAGGTCTTGTCCAACCTGAACGATTCTGTTCTGTGAAGGTGCTGCATCTGACTTCATGGTAGCATCAGCTCTAGGGTTGGCTTCCACTTTCCCATCTAGGGTATGGGTTGGGTTGGCAGGAGGGTTTTATCTGGGAGGGGAGGAGGTGGAGGCAGGATGCCATCTCCCACCCAGTGCTGTCCAACCTAGGAAGCCATTGCTGCTGCAGCTCACCCTATGCTGCCTGGCATCCCATTAGCAAATAAATTTGTTATTTTCAGGACAACGCAGCCAGTTAATGTGATGTGCACATCACCAAACCCCAAACGTGCTGCATGCGGAATCGGGCGAGTTGTGGTGATGAATGTCATGCAAAACTCCAAGGCACTAATTGAAGGTGGTTTCAACAGAATATTCAATTAATGCTCTCTGCGTCGCAGACAGTCTGGAAAAGGCGCTGTTTTCTCCCGAGGATCTGTGTTACTGTGCAACAAACAGATGAAAATGAACCGTTTTACAGCCTCCTAATTGAAAGTCGATGCACCAGTTTTATTAAAATTTTCATGGTGGGGGGAACTGGATGCCTCAGGGGTTTGGTAATGGGATGAGCGAGCTGCCTCGCATCCAGCCGCAGGCAGGAGCAGCTGGGAGCAAAGGGCTGAGCCATCCCTGGTGGCACGTGTGGTGGTAGCAGGTGGCCCTGCAGTGCTGGGAAGCCTGCATGGAGCAAAGCGTGTTTGTCAATAAACCCTTCCTCCCTGCCTGCCCCCTCTTGGGATGCGCTGTCCTTTCAGATGGGAGCCAGAAAAATGAACTGCGACTTCACAAAAATCAGCATGTTTGCTGGCTGATGTATTGAAGCTGTTGGCTGGGGCCTTCCCTCGCGTTGGTGTACGAGTGCTAATTTATGCTCTTGCATCTGATGATGATTTAGCTGTTTGAAAGCGTTATTTACGATGCGTTCCTATACCCATTTCGCCATGATGATAGCGTTTTGATAATGGGAATTTACAGTCCTCTCTGACAAGAGGCTGTAAACCAACCGGCTGGATATGTTTTTGTATTCCTACAGGCCTAAATTGTAACATAAAGCACTTAATAATTGTTATTAATGAACCTGCTGTGGTCAGTCTATGGACCCAGCTGGAAATCACATCTGCTATCGGATTTGCAGTGAATTCCTGCAGGTGGAAGGAGCACTGCTGGAGCAGGACGGGTTTGGGGACTGCATGGGAACTGCAGAATCACAGCCTGAACCTCTGATTGATCACCTGGGCTGAGCAATGAGTCAGCCATGGGAGCACAGGTGAAGGCAATTCACCTGTGCTGCTGGAAGGGGTGGAGCCTGGCTGCACCTCTCTTAGATCCCATTTAAGGGCTGACTGCCAGTGGGGAAGGTTTTCTTTCTGGAGATCCCTCCTTGGAGTTTTGCAGTGAGCCCAGGACAAGGGTAAGCACTCTATCTGTTCTCTTTTGGTATGATAACCTGCTTAGCCAAGTTCTTGTTTATTTCATGATTATCACATCTGTATTCATTGATTATACAGGGAGGTTTGTGGCCAATGTTGGGTTCTGCCACCCTATGCTGTTATGGGAGAGTTGGTGTGGTTATGGGTGAATGGGAGTGGAGAGGTTGGATCTGCATGGCTGTATGATAAAATGTGTAATTTGTCCATCTGAGTGCCTTCAATTTTTGTCAATCTCAGAGTGTTTGAAGGGAGAGAGGAGTGTTTTATTACAGTGTAGGGAAGAGGCATATGGTTTCATGGGGTGACAGGGGTTTGGGGACAATGAAAATCATGGTGCTGAGCAGCTGTCAGGAAAACATCTCTGGGGGTGTCTGTGCCCATCCCTCACTGGAATGGGTGCAGTTGAGGCTTTCACAGCCTTCTGGGTATTTCTGATTGGTTCCAGCTTGGAGAGCCAGCCTGGAATGGAGGGATAAAGGATGCTTCTGATTGCCTCCAGTGGGCTGTGTGACCTTGAGGAAGGCACATAATCTATTTCTCATTGAAATAGGGCAGTGCTTTGGGTCACAGCTGATATGGTGCTGAGGTGGCAATGTCTTTTATGCAACCTTGCTGACCTCCCAATGGACCCCTGTTCACTTTGGCTTTGGTGCTCTCGCCAGCTTGGGATAATGTAGTCTGATGTGAGTGGGAGCCTCTTTAGATGCAGCAATGACAAACTAGAATACCTTTTTTGGAAGGCATAGCCATGCTTTCAAGCGCTGATGTCAGTAATTGAATGGCTTTGGAGGGATTCAGTCGATGGTTTGAGCATCCCTTGGCAAAGCCCTCACCCCCTGTTCACAGCCCAACATGCTGTCTGCTGCTGTTGAAATGAGGTAATGCTTTGAAGTATCACCAGATCTCTGCAAGAGGAATATTTTGCATAATTGGTTTCTGACAAGGCCTAAAATACTATTTAGAGTCGCATGGCTGAGTGTTAATTTATGCCTGTACTCCTAAGCGTAACTTTGTTATACGGCAGCATTATTTATGGTGCAAGCTCGGATCTATTGTGTGTTGGTGATAATGGAGATATATAGCTGGCTGTGGCAAGAAGCTATAAAAGAAATGGGGAGACGTTTCTCTGCAGTTATGGACTTAATTTTTTAATGTGAGATATGGTAGCGGTTGCGAGTGATGTGATCTGATAGTCAATAGGATGGTGCAGGGGTGGGGATGGCTTGGGGGAATGGGTTCCTTTTTGAGGATGCTTTGTTAGCTGCTGCTGAGTCTGATTGCTTCTTGCTGCATTTTTAGTGACTTGAAATCAAAATAGTGGGAGTTGACTTGTTGCTGCTTTTTTGTTTCTATTGAATGTAATTCTCACATTTAATTAATGCTTAAATCATAAAAGTATATTTAAGATCCAGTATATTTAGGAGGATAAATCTTAGACTAGTGGGGATGGGAAAAGTGACATTTTGCTGTAACATTTTGGACACCCTCCACTGGTTTGAGCAATTTGGCTTTGTGTGAAGGGTGATCTGCAGTCCTCACCCATTGCACCAGTGGGTTCTGAAGTGTGGAAGGGCAAGGAGCTGCCCAACCAGAGGTTTTGCCTTCAACCACGGGTTTTGGGCATCGTGGCTTTGTTTTGAATGGGATTGAAGCACTGATTTTCAACTCCATCAGACGTTACAGGCAGGAACATGTCTTGTTTTTGCATTAGCTTGTTTATGTTGTACTTGACAAAGCACAACAGGAAATAATTGGGGAAAGCAAGTCTGAGGTTCAAATTGTTGCAAAACAAGGAATGCAAATATGAGATTTCAAGAAGTATCAAAGCAGGATGATTCAAAGGCGTTGGATGTTATTTTTTCCCTCTTCCATGAAATGAAATTTCTGCAGGGAAAAGACCTGACTCTGCAGAGTGCTTCACTTCCAACAAATCTCATTTTGTTCTGATGGAAAAGCATTCCACCCGAGCTCTTTCTGGCCAGATCTGCTGCTTACCCTTTCTGGGCCAGATTTATTCCTTCCCTCTGTGTGTTTCCCTGTCATCGAGACCGCCCCAAAGCTCTGGGAAAGGCATCAAAACAGCTGTGGGTACTTCAAAGCGTGGCAGTCCTGTTAGATGTCCTGTAGCCACTGAGCCAGCGTGGGATGTGACCCCTTCCAGGTGTCCCCCTCTTCCAAAGACCTTGAAAGGAGCCCTGATAGACTGAACTCCACTTCTGCAGCAATCGCCTGCCTGCGAGACTTTCCCTGTGAAAATGCAGGGGATTGGGGAATGTGAAAGGAGTACGAGTGAGATGAAATGAGAAACGAGGGGGAAGCTGATGAACGGGCAAGGTGGAAAGAGGAAAGGCTTTCCCAAAGCAAGCTGCAAAAGCCAAGATGGAGCTGTCGCATTGAGCGTAAAGCTGCTGATTTGTCAGTGGCTCAGCTGCTGCACATCCCTGCTGGGTGAGGAGGAGGGGGTTTGCCAGAGCAAAAGGGAACCAAAGCGGTGGTCCTCCATGTGCAAAGGTCTGTGGGCGCTTAGCAGAGGGCATGCAGCACGAGTGTGAGCCTATGTGAGGCTGGTCCCTGTGGGTTCTGCAGGAGGCAGAGCTGTGTTTTATAGGGAGCTGCACTGGAACTGCTGAATCATGGCCTGAACCTCTGATTGATCACCTGGGCTGAGCAATGAGTCAGCCATGGGAGCACAGGTGAAGGCAATTCACCTGTGCTGCTGGGAGGGGAGGAGCCTGGCTGCACCTCTCTTAGATCCCATTTAAGGGCTGACTGCCAGTGGGGAAGGATTTCTTTCTGGAGATCCCTCCTTTGGAGTTTTACAGTGAGCCCAGCACACGAGTAAGCACTCTATTTATTCTACTTTGTATAATAACCTACTTAGCCAAACTCTGTAGTATATTCTGTAATTATAACATCTGCACGTTCACTGATTATACAGGAACACAAGGAGATGGTTGTTCTAGGCTTTCCTGTGGGCTTTCCTGCATATTCATTGTTTTTTGGGGAATAAAGCACTCTTTCAGTTTCAGGGTACTGAGGGTTAAGGCGATGCCCATAAGGAATGGAAGAATCCATTGTTTAGTCTCAAAAGCTCATTCCTAAGTGATGCAGAGGATGCTTGTTTGTGTTCTGTCTGAAGGCTGCTCGGGCTGATTCTTCACTTACAGCACATTTAAAAGTTTTCTTTCAACTGTTATCACTTAAAAAAAAAAAAATCTCCTTAGCAATTATGGTTGTTTAAGAAGAAAACTTAAAGAAAATCCCCAAGGTCAAGGCAGTCTCATCTTTATATGGATTGCAATAAATTACTTCCAGCCTATTCATAGGATAGGGAAGACCTTTTTATGTAGAAGGGATCATTATAGAGTTGCCAGGTCGTTAATTACATTGGGTTCTTCTCGCTGTGCGACTCGTCTCCATGAAGCAGCAAAGATTGTGGTGAGAGATAATGCAGTAAAAAGTGCATTAAAATGCTTCAAATGTCCTTTGCTCCTATCTGTACATCAGTCAGAACTACAACTGGTTCCAAAAGGGCACTGCCAATTGGAATCAATAAATTTTTACAGGTTGGGCTGTGGCCTGTATGGATACTTGGAGACGAGGCAGGGGCTGGTAGCACATTGTGTTGATGCTCAGGAGTATTAAAGTTTAATATACTCTGTTCTGGCTGCCTGTCACCTTGGTGCAAATCCAGATTTGCTCCATTGCAGCTGATAGAGGAATGCGGGTGCATGAGCAGAATCTGGCCCTGGGTGCCTTATTTACTGCTCAAACCACCTGCTTCAGGAGATAAAGCAGCTGCTATCTCTCTAGCTTTAAATGTGACATTCAGGCAGTGATGTGCCCGGTCCCCCCATCGCTTTAGATGCTTGTTGATTTTTCTTAAATGTCAGAAGAGTTTTTAAGCTCGATTTGGATGCAGCAGCACAGCTCTCCTGTGGGGTCTGTCTGTCTGTCCTGCTCTGGGGCTGTCTGGTTGATGCGTGCTGGGGTCGTCAGCCCTCTCCTTTATTAACAAGGGGGGATTTTGGCCTGCTCCTTTATTAATGAGAGACTTTTGCTGTGATTTTGCTCCCTTTAAGAATGCCATCCCTTTCTGTAGGCATCGCTCAATGCCTGCAGATGGGCTGTGTTCACCCTGTTTTTCTCCCATCTCTTGGTGGGGCTGAGGGGGCCTGGTAGTGCTGTGCAATTTGGCTCTTCTGGTGGTGCTTGTTCTTAAAACTGTTGTCAGAATGCATCTCAGCACTGTGGCTTGCCCTTGGGGGGAAGCAATGTGTGCCCCCTATATCTCTGTGGCACCATGGCAGATCGCTCCCATCCATCTCCCTTTTGGCTCTGGGAGGTTCCAAAATGAGGCAGAACTCAGCACAGTGAAATGGTTTTTTTTCTGCTAATTTGCTGTTTTCCAATGTGATGGCTGCTATTTGGAGAGCACTGACTTGCTCAGGGTCACTGCAGCATCAGCACTGTGGGCAGAAGTGGGGCTCATCTAAAGGAAGATGGTTTGCAAGGTGTCCTCAGTGGTTTCTCATAGACAACAGGTGTCTGTGGAGGGGCTCAGGTGCAGCTCTCATCTCTGTGCCTCCCATTCCTTGCTGCAGGCTCAGCCCCTGCTCTGAAGGCGAAGCTTGGAGAAGCTTTGCGGATGCTAAAGAGGAAGATGCAGCATCCAGGCACTGCTCTTCCACGGGTTGAGTGGTGTTTGCAGCACTGAAGTGCAAAAGCAAAGTTGTGTGCTCCAGAGCGGGGCAGGGTGGCCGTGGGGCAGGCACAAATGCGCCGTGTCTAATCGTGAGCTCAAAGCCTTCACTATCAAACCTTCAGCTCTTCACAGCCTAATTACAACTTGCCTGGTGCATTGGTTACGATGAGCAATGAAGATATAATCACTGCTGTTATTTGTCCTTCCCGGCTCCAGCTGTTAAAACAATTCCTCCTTCATAGCCCAGCCAATTTCATGGCTCTGATGCGTCCCTGCTGCTGCCAGCCCGTCCCTGCATCCCGTGTGCTGGGCGCGATGCTCCACAATCTCCATGAAAGCAGCCTATTTCCTGCATGAAGCCCGTGAAATTGGGAAGATAATATTTTCAGAGCTGCTGGTACCCTGATTGCATGTTTGTTTGAAATGACAGTTTATGTTGTCTCTCTCTTTCATTAGGGAGGTTCAGCGATCGCGATGTTATTAACTAACAACAGCACTCACTGCATATAAACATGATTCCGCAGAGACACTCCAAGGAGCACTTGAAGGCAGAGGGGAGGGAGATTGAGAAGGGAGAGAAATGCTCTGTTTCTTGCCTTTTTTTTCCCCCTCTTTCCTTCCAGTGCAGGGGAGAGAATTTGAGCTAGATTAAAGCTCAGAAGAGTTCTGTTTGTACTGTAATCCCTTGAAGGTGCAGGGATGACAATCTCCCTGTTCTCTTCCCAATCAAAACCATCGTGCAAAGGGATGCAGTGTGCTTTGCCCTGTGACTGCAGCATATCCCAAAGCCATCCCACCTCCTCCCATTGCCTGTTGCAGTTCCACCTCTGCCCCAGGCAAATGCTGCTGTTAAATTGATGCGGTGTGACTGCATCCCAGGCAGGGATGGGCTGCAGCCTGAGTGCCAGCCCTGTGAAATCCCTTCACAAGCAGAGGCCGTGGCTGTGGGCTTCTTTTAATGCATTTTGGTGGTGGGCTTTGGTGTGGGCTGACAAAACTACTGCTTGGATGAAAATGGGGGCAGGAGCGTGGGTTTTTCAGATTTTATAAGTTAAGGATTGCAAGTAAGCTTGCATGCTGAGGTTTCTGGAGTTGTCATTGATGCAGGCTGCTGGCCCTAATGCATCACCAAATGTGGGAGCTGTAGCCATCAGGGTGCTGCTGTGAGCTGGGCTGCAGGAGCAGCATCGTCCCCAGGCAGCTGGGAAGTGATTGATGCTGAGTGCATGGTGTGGATTTGGGATGGAGACTCCTGGCATTGCAGCTGGGTGGGCAGACAAATCCTTGTGTGAAACAACCCGGAGGAATTCCTGGAGGTAGAACTCAGCCTAGGAAATAGAGGAGATGCTGACATCCTCAGGGCTGGTGCTTGTCTGTCTCCTGTCTGTGGTGGAAGAACAAGAGGAATGGTTTTGGTGTGAGCGTCAGTGCCTGCCCTGCATGGCGGCTGTGCTGCTGATTTCCCATGCTGCTGGTGCTGCCTCTTATTAAATGTAAATGGCTGTGAAATGGGCTGCGGGGGAGTTCTCTGTCCCGAGGTGTGGAACTTGTTTTAAACAGAGCCAGCGAAGTTGCTTGTAGCCATGGCTGCCCATTAGAAGATCCTGTTTCCAGTGAGTTAACTCTCTGCCAGGAGATAATTGTTCAGGCTAAAAATTTCCATGCTGTAAGTCTGCCTTGGGCTATTTGAAACTGGGGAAAGGGAGTCTTTTTTTTTTTTTTTACATAAGAAAAAATAAAGTGAGGTGGCAACGGAGCTGAAGAGATCGTGTCTCTCCATGAGATGGAGGCAGAGGCTTGGAGTTGGGCAGGGGGATGCGGGTGCTGTGCAGGGCTGAGATGCAGCGGTGGGCAGGGGCAGAGAGAGCAGAGCTGTGTGTGAGAGAGAGAACTGTCCATTTTCATTACCACCGACTCATAAACGGGAGGCTCTGCTGCGGCTCTAATAGCTGCTGCCTTGTTCATCCCCACATGGGCTGCTTGGTTAATGTGGTTCTCCTGGCTAGATAGCAAAAACGCTCACGACAGGTTGTTAAAGGAGCTTGATTAAAGGTATAGCAATTTAGGAAATAGCAGAAGGCTTCTCATTCAGCCTTAATTTGGCCATTTGCATGGATTTGTTCACTGTGATTGTTTTGAATGATATAATTGGGTGTTATTTTCTCGATGGGAGTGCTTTATCTATTCCAAAGAAGTGCTAGCTACAGTGCAAACATCTCTCTGTGGGTTCTGCTTTGTCTCTGTCCTGTCTTCAACAATAACCATCAACAACAAACAGACGGCAGGGGCTGCTGAGGTCCTTAAGCCCCTGCATTCTGCAGCCCACGGCCTGGGGTCTTGCTGAGCTAAGTGTGAGCTCAGCCCCTGCTCTCCACCATTTTGATCTTTCTGACCTTGCCCACGCTTTTGCCTTTCACAACACCTTGCTGCAACAAGTTTGACAAGGTAATTAGATGTGTGCGTGTGCAGAAAAAAGCACTTCTTCGGGTTTTGCACTCAAGTCTGCAAAAAAACCCAACACCTAAAAAGCCCAGAGCCTGAACTTGAGACCTGCCAGCATCCCCACCCTCAGTGCTGGTGGAGGAGGTGGGGGCTGCACCCCCCCCTGTGCCCCAGAGGGCTGCTGGGTCTGGTGTTACCCTGGGGGGGGCTGTGCTGATGCCTCCCTGCATGTGCAGCTGATTAGAAAGCAGAAGAATGGAAAGAGAAAATGGAAATGGGAAGGAGCTTGACAGCCCATGGAGAGGTATTTCAGAGGTATTTCAGCTGCAACACAAAACATTTGGTGGTAATTATAGAATAACCTTCATTTAAATGCAAATAAGCTTGTAATTAAGATAAGGGCTCTGTCATTTGCCAGCATTTCTTCCTCCTTCCCTCCCTTGCCAGCCATGGGTTGTGAGATGTTCCCCATCTTGCCAGAGCTGCTGCTTGCTGGAGGGCTCCTATGGCAGGGTGCTGTGCTTAGGTGCTACTGAGATGCAGATCCCATCCCCAGGCTGTGCTGGTGTGGGATGCTCAGCAGGGGCTGTGGGAACAGAGCTCCTCTGCTTGTCCTGCTCTGCATGGAATGAGCTTGGAACCAAGTTCCAGAAAAGGCCCATGGCTGCTTCCTACTGCCGATGGGGAGATGGAGGGCAAGCAGCATTGCATATGGATCTTCCAGCATTGATTGTGCCTGGGGCTTTGTGAGACTAATCTTTGTGGGGAGGAAACAGAAGAGAAGAAATGGGGATGCTACTTCTGGCCTTAGCCAGGATGCTAGGAGCTGGGCAAAGATGAGTTGGTGGGTTGGGCTGAATTGAATTGCACACCTACTCCTGGACACAGGGTAATAATGTCACGATAACGTTTTGACACTCCTTGCTGGAAGTATCTGTCATCAGCACTGAAAGCCTGCAGGTAACACCTTGTAATGCGGGAGGGATCGGTGTGTGGGGCTCCTGCATCCCTGCAGGGATGGGCACTGGAGCACAGCACAGCTCTGGGAACAGTCGCTGCTGGAAAGGTTAGCCAGCAACCTTTGCTTAAACTGTCTCAATCTGTGTGAAATGTTATCTCTCCGCCTGACTAAAGATATGTGAGCCGAGGGAGCGGAGATGCTCCCAGATTGTATTTATCTAGCCCTTTGAAAGGGCGTCTGAGAAATTAACTCGGCAGCTTAGGAGAACTTTAATGTTTTGATAAGTGGTTGGTGTTGCTGCTCTGCTTGACAACTGCTGTGGAGCATCCCCATCCCAGGCTGGGGAATGGCAATGCCAGCTGAGCACGAGCTGCCAACCCCGTGTGCTGCTGCTGCCCTTTCCTGGGCTGTGCCTGCTGGGAGTGCATCCTTCTGTCTGCATCCATCCTTCACAGCTGGGAGTGGGTGATGCTCGAGCCCTCAGGCCATCTGTATTGTAGATATCCATGGAAGTGATGCCTGCTTTATTCATTTATTCTTCCTTTCTTCCTTTTCTATAGGCTTTTGCAGGTGTCAGGGGAGGAGGGAAGGGCTGGGAAGTGCAGGCCCTGTGTGGTGGGAGTGGAAGTGACTCCGGGGATGTGGATGCTGACTTGGGATGGTGGGATTTGGGGGTCAGAGAGGAGGCTGCAGCAGCAAGAGTTTCAGTGGGGTTGGAGGCAAAGGATTTGTAGGCAGCCTGGAACAGCTGGTGGTATTAGATGCTTTCCTCTGGACTTCTCCTGTAAAGCATCCAAGGGAGGAGCAGACCTGGTCATCCCTAGGATGAGATACAGAAGCTTCTCATTGCTGGCAGAGAGCTTTGTTTTCTGCTGAGTGCGAGAACTGGAAGAGGCTGCAGGGTGGATTTTCTTTGCTGGAGAGGAACAGGGTAGGAATGTGTGCTGCCCTGGGTGGTTTTGTGCTCCCAGTTGAGGTCCAACCAAAGGGAGAGTAGTGTGGGTGAGTGCAATTAAACAGCAAGGCATATCAGGAAGGCCTGGGCTGCTCAGAAAGCTGCCTCGAAGAGAGAATAACTTACTGGTGGGAATGTTCTTGAATATACAAAGAATTTGTCAGTATGGCTCAGTTTTTAATACTTGATTCTGAGCTGTGAATAATTGACCTCAACATGCAGCAGCTTGGTGACCTCTGAAGTGATGCTGAGTGCACTGAGAGGAGCAGAGAGAGTGTGGATTTGGGATGAAAGCTTTACGGGGTGAATAGGACAAAAGCCCTGGGGCAGTCTGTGGGGGAGAGCCATGAGCTCTCTCATCACTGCCCACGAGATGGCAGCCAGTGCCTGTGCAGCACCCAGCACTGCACCTTGGTACTGTGGTCACAGAATCATTAGGTTGGAAAAGGTGTCTCGGATCACATCGTGACCCTCCACTGTCAGCTTCTTGGCTGCAGGATGGAGCTCAGGCTGCTTCCTGTGTGTGGGCAGGTGGATGGTAGCACCTGGCAAGGAGCCCTTATGTTGGTGATGGATGCTCCCTGGGGAGGCATTGCAGCAGCACTGGAGGGTTCGCATTATCAGCTGTCCATCTGCACCCCTGTGCTGAGCACAAAGCTCAGTGTTGGGCTCCCTTATCCCACCATAACCAGCAAAGGAGCTGCAGCACAGCAGAGGGCAGCAAGCTCCAGCTCAGCCCTCTGCCTCCCCTCCTGTGCATTGCCCCTATTGCTGCTATAGTTCATTTGCTACAAACAGCCCCAATTACAGTATTGATCTTCTGCATGCTGGGAGCTGATGGTAGGTCCCTCCCCAGCTGGCCTGGCAAACAGAACTCCCATCAGTTGGCACTTCATGAATGTCACACAGCAACTTCCTCATCGTCTCCCCATGGCCATCGTGGGCAGCTCTCAGTAAGGGGGAGGTGAACCATTTGTGAATAAAGGGGGTCTCCTCTTCCCCTACCTCTGTGTTTTATGTGGTTCTGAAATTGGGTTTGTTTGGGAGAGTTATGAAGGGGATGCAAACCTGCAAGCAGCAGATGAGCAGTGATGTCCCAGTGATGCTATAGGTTGGTCAGTGGTGCTTTGCGGGGCTCCCCGTTTTCTGTGGGTTACTTCAATGTGCATTTTGTGTTGCTAGAAACAATTCAGTTTGGTGTATGCCAGCCTTCATTGCTCTCCTCGTTAGGCTGCAATACTCCATAGCTTGCAGAGCCCTGCTTATGGGTCACGTCCTTGAGAGTGTGGAGCTGAACATCCTTCCTAGAGGACCTCATGTGCAGCATGTGTGGCATAAGGGTGAATAAGACCTGCTTTTGATGGTGGTTGTTTTTTGCTGGCTTCTGTGTATGATGTAAGTATCTTTACGGTGTAGAAATCCCCTTTGAGGGAAGGTGTGATTGGTTTTCTCCCTTAACCAATCTGCTTAATGCTAGTGATGAAATAAGTTGTTTTTGTTGTTTTCTTGCATGGAGAGTTTACTTGCAGAAGTAGTCCTGCAGGAATGCTGCCTCCCTGCTCTGTCCCCTTCAAGGAACACTGCAGAATGAACAGAGGCTTCATAAGTAGCATCCGAGGTCCAGCAAAGCCCATTGCATTGACTATGGATCATAGCTGACAAAAGCCACATCCATTGAAAAATGGAGTACAGAGCCTTGTTTTCACTGCCTCCAATTAGCAATATTGCGGGAGGGCCTGGAAGTATCCTGCTGTCCTCGGGGCGGGATGTGTGAGGAATGCAGAGCAGGGCTGTGCTGCCCTGTGCCTGCTGGTTGGAGCAATCTTCTGCAATTCAATTCCGCCTCGTGTCCCTGGGCTGTTAATTTCCATTATCTGAGTGTCTGTGCACAAGGTGATGAGGACAAATGGGGACTGGGACAGGAGGGCCTTCCTTGTGCCTTGCAGAGATGCTCTGCAGCTGCTATATTAAGTGGTCCCCCTGCTCGAGCATGGCAGCCTCATGTGGAAGGGCTTTGGTTGACCTCAGCTTGACTCCTGCTATGTGTCTGGCTTCAGTTACTGCTAATTGACTGGCTTAGGGAGTGTGAAATGAAGGGCTGGTGTTGGTGTCTGCTTGGGGATGAGGTTCTTGTTCCTTTTTGGCAGGAGGGTGTTGCTGGTAGTGCTCAAGGTGCATCATTTCCTACTGGCCATGATGTGCAGAACTCTCTGCTCTGGCTTTGCAGGCTCCTTGAGTAGCATCAGTAAGAACAGGCCAATGGGACTGCTGTTTTGGACGGGGGTGCCTAGCAGCAAGGTTAGCATGCAAGCAGGATGTAAAGCCCTGCTTGTATCTTGTATTCCTCCAGCGTTGCGATTTGCAGCCAAAAATCATGAGAGCTGGGTGCTGAGAGAAATCCATAGTTGCCATAACGACCAACAAACTGTAATTAGTCAGAGTTGAGAAGAGGGGTCCGAAGAACAAATGGAACAAGGAGCTGCTCTTGGAGGGGTGCTGATAGAGATCAGAGAGCCTGGTCACAAGCGTGTTGCAGGAGAACTAATCTCTCTTGGCTCAGCTCAGTCGTTATGCTCCCAGTGGAGTTGTTTGAAGCCACACAAACTCCAGATTTTCTGATGTTTTCCCTTGTGGAGGATGCAGGAATCAGGAACACCCCATGCGCTGGAGCTGCTGCCTCGAGGTGCGATGAGGTGATGCTGGTGGGGGATCTGGAGGTGTTTGCTGGTTCAGAGAGCTGTGGGTGGGACAAAAATGAGCTTCCTCAGGTTTCCCCTGAGCCAAAAAGCAGCGGTGACTGCTCTGCTCCAGGCACTGGGAAACCAGCCATGGTGATGTGAGTCGGGGCAGCAGTGCAGCCCTTGCTGTGGCGATGGGGCAGAAGTCCTGGCTGTGTTTTTGTCTCAGCTCCTTATTGCAGCGTGGCCTGGCACGAGCTGCTCTGCTTCTCAGTGCCCCAGTTCTGCAAAAGGGATGCTGGCAATAAAACCCTGTGTAGTTTGGGGGAAGCTAATTAGATCCATTCGGGCCCAGGGCAGTGCTGGCTGAGCTCTGCCCTCGTACCCATCACTATGAGGTGGTGCTCTCTTGCTTTAGGGGGCAAGAGGCAGGCAGCATCCACGTGGGAAGAAGTCATGCTAGCATGAAAAACTACCCCTGGAACACCTCACAGACAATATAGAACAAAAAACATGTATTATAATACGTCTGGAATACAATAGAAGCAAAATCTCCTGGCAGCAAACATTCATGCACTTGACTGCCAAGAAAAAAAGGACCGTACAGAAGATGAGACATGAAAGGGATCCCTGCACAAAGACTAAAAGTCGGAACACAATAGTATATATTTCAGGCGTATGAAAAGGAAGTGCGACAGTAATACTAAGGAGACAAGATACTCCAACAGAACTGGAGCTGAGGAGAGAGGAAACTCAATCAGCAGTGACACAGGCAGCACAGAGGAGGCAGCGCTTTGAATGGATCGCAGTCCTTTTTTTTATTATTTTTTTTTTAAATCCTGCTTATTTATTTTATTTCTCGAGGAATTAATCTTCCTCCATTTTTTTTTTTTTTCCTGGGCTTGTACAAGAACAAGAGAGCACATGAATAATACATGGCTGAGACCAGAAAGATACAAGGGGCTGTGTGCATGGGAATGTCGATACGGATGCTGTGCTGTATGAGGACGGTGCTGCTGGAGAGGGGCTGCAGGAGAGCTGAGGGCTTTGTTGGTTATCTGTCATGGAGCGTGCAGGGCTCCTTGCCTGGCTCAGGAGCAGCTCTCTGTGTATGCTTAACAAAAGAGAGAATTTCTAATTTATTTCCTTGTCCCACTCATGAGCTTTGAGCTGTGCTCCGAGGGGAAGAGCTGGCAGTGCTGAGGCTGTGCTGGCCAAGGGAGCGGGGCTGGAGAGGTGCAAGAGCTGTTGGTTTTTTGTGCTTGTGTTAACTTTTCTGCATCAGATATTCAAATGCAGCTGGTGGGCTGAAGCCTGGACTTTTTTCTTCTGTTCCTGCAAAAGCCAGGCCTTTCCAACTGTTTGATGGCTCTATTCAAGAGGCTAAGTTCCTTTTTAAATAGGTTATTCTCTCTCTGCAAGATCAGAGAGCTTGCCTTTCCCCACTCACCCCTGGCAAGGCCCTGCTGTCTGCAGTTCAAGCACATCCATTAGCTTTAATGATGTCCTGTAACAAGAAGCCTCCTGCCATCACCCTGCTTAGATGCAGAGCCTCAAATGATGGCTTTAGAAAATGGGGATTGCACTGCAGGAGCACCTTGGGCAGAAACAAAGGGCTCTGCTGGATGTTTGCATATGATGGCAGCACCAGTCCTGCAGCTGGGGGGCTGCAGTGCTGATACTGTACCTCTGTTGGTTTGATTTTTCCTGGTAGAGCATCATTCTGGAGTGCAGAAGAGAGCTGGGAAGGCGTTAGGTCCAACAGCCTCAGGCTGCTCAGCCTTGGAAGCCAAATGCTCAGGTCAGGGTCACCCTTGCTTTGTTACTCTTGTTTGTTTTGTGAGGAGTGAGCCTTCAAAAAGTAAACCCTTGAGTGTGCAAGGGGACGGCAGGGGATGCAGCTTGTGCCATGAGGCTGCAAAAGGCTGGAGCCTGGCAAAGGCAGTGGGGCTTGTGCAGACATCCCATCCCAGGGATGTCCCCATCTGATGGGCACTTCCCATATGGAGCCATCACAGGGCTTGGGAGGACAGGGCTTTGTTGGTCTGCCCACCTTTACCTGTCCTAATGCTTTTTATGGGGCTGCTATAAACAGATGACACTTATTAACCAATGTTGGTCTTTTTTTTCTCATTAATGTTGATGCACCAAAAGCTTAATCAATCTTCTGTGACAAACGACCCTGCTCTCAAGGGAGTACAAAGCTGTAGAACAAATCAGCCATGCAGATTGGAGGCAGAACTTGCAGATGTGGCAGCCAGGTACCAGCCCATGCTGTGCTCTGCAGCATCCCTCTGCACAGAGCACCAGAGCTGACTGCAGGATGCTCCATCCCATCCCACTGTGCTCCTCAGGGCTTGCTGCCCTGCTGGCTGCTTTGGCACCAGCTGCTCTGGGTTGGTAATGACTTTTCTTCTCCCTCCAGGGCTGGATGTGAATGGCTGGGCTGGAGGTGAAAGGCCCCAGTTCCCATTACTGATCCAATTTCCTGGACTTTTACCGGGTAGATGGGAATTGCCAGAGCGGAACAGCCTGATGGGCCATTGAGCCCGGTGTCTCCTCTCTGACAGCAGCTACTGTTTGGCGTGTAATTAAAAGCCTTTGTGTTATTTGACTTGTAATGTAATATCGCCCTGCTGTATCCATATCTCATTCAGGAAAGAATAGGCCCTGACATTTGCCAAGATGGAAACAAGTCCCCTTGCTTGCTGTGGCCGTGGGGTTGGCTCTGTGCTTATGCCATGCATTGCTTCCTGCACACGGGCACTGCCTACACCCTGAACGTGCATTTTGCATACGGGTGGAAGGTCTGCAGAGAGCTGAGCTTGCAGGGAACAGCGGTGTGGGAGAGCTCTGTGATTTATTAGGTTCTGCTGCAAACACTGAGATTAAGGCAAGTGCCTTAAATGGTCCTTAAAAGCTGCCTTTGGTTGAAGAGATGAGCCTGTATGATATTCTCTTCCTGCTGCTGTGTGGGCTTGCTCCAGCCCCTCTGCGCTGACACCGCTGCCTGACTTTGTTGCAGCAGATAAGCAGACTATGGCCCCATCCGTCAGCCCTGCTGGGAGGATGCAGCATGGTGAGCTGTGGGCAGGTGCGTGCCTGTTCCTGGACTGTGAGCAGAGGATGTGCATTGCACTGCCTTGCAGAGATAACAGCCCTGTAGATTGCAATCTGCTGTCCTTGTTTGCTGCGTGCTGGCCCGGGTCGGAGCTGTGCTGTGAGCAGCACGTGGTGCTGCTGCTCTGTATGCACTGCTCTGCCCTTTGCTTTGCTGCCTGTTGGCCACCCAGAGGGGCTGACCCTGGGGGGACTGCAGGGCTGATGTTCAGCAGTGCGTGGGGCTGAGGGGATGCTGCCAAACCCCTGTGCTCTCTCCAGGGACCCTCTCTGCAGGGGGGCTGTATTTAAGGCTGATTAATTTACCCACCTGCCTGCTGTTCCCTCTAATTGACTGAACCTACAAGAAAACAAACCTGTGCTGATCAATAGAGAAATAATTTCACAAATTGTGGGCATAAATCATTCCTGATCGGCGTGTGCTTGCGTTCGTTAATGAATAAAGCAAACAAAATCAATTTTCTTTATTAAAATGCAATTGTTCCATCTATTATTACTTTAGTTGGTGAGGAAGAGGATGGCAGCTGCTCTGTAACCCCACGGGCTGCAGTGGACACACACAGGTGGGCTGTGTGCCATGCAGCCTGGTGCTGAGGTGTATTAATTAGCATCGTTACTGTGGTATTGCTGTCTGCAGGCAGGAGATAAAGCAGCCAGGTCCCATGCCCACATCGATGCTGTGTTGCAGCCATTGCCACCAAGTGCTTGCATTGCAGCTGCTCAGAGTGGGAGATGGGGATTTGCGTGTGATAACTGCCTTAGAGCTGCATGGATGCCTGAGGGGTCTGCCTGGGGAGCCCCATCCTTCTTATGCTTTTAGTTTTTGAATAGTACAAATAAACAAATAACAGTGCAGCCATAAAAGCAGGGATAAATAACCTCGTGCTTGGCATGCTTGGCCAGATGGGACTGCACGGAATGCAATGCCCGGAGAAGGTCAAGTTTTTAAATCTAAGCTGGAGCTAAGTAAAATATTGGCTAACTAACTGGATTCCAAAGCTCATAAAACGTTGATAGTGCTGAACGTCAGCTTGAATATATCTCCTCATCTTTTAGACAGGGAGCTGGTGCTTGCTTTCCTCTTCCCTCCCTTGGGAGATGCAGGAGGCGGCCGGGAGCAGCAGAAGGGAGCCCATCAAGTGCCTTGTTTTCCTCTGTGTTGGCAGGGCAGAGCCGGAAAGGTCACGGGGGTTAAGAGCAGCAGCGAGAGCTGAGCTCCAAGCAGTGCTTCCAGGCACCGTGCTTTGATTTCTTAAGCTGAGCTGCGGGCTGGGAGCGCTGCAGAGAGGGTCTGAGTGTAGGCTGCCCTGCCTGTGTCCTCAGCAGGGGTTGGGGGGCTGCCTGTGGCTGCAGGAAGGACCCCTGCACTTAATGTGCTGCACTCCTGAGGTCACCAAGGGCTTGTTTGCTGTGAGGATGGATGCGGTTCCAGGCAGGGATGCCTTCTGCTGTAACAGAATAAATCTCAGGGTTCATGTTGGTGAATCCCATGTGAAATGCCCCTTCGGGTTGGGTAGTAGGAAACATTTCTCCAAGAAGTGATGCTGCACAGCTGTCCGGAGAGATCAGCATCCCTGGGGGTGTTCAGAACTGTGGGGATGTGGCACTGCAGGGATGTGGTCATTGGGCATGGTGGGCTGGGCTGGGGTTGCACCTGGGGATCTCAGAGGTCTTTTCCAACCTGAATGGTTCTGTGATTGCGTGCAACACTTTGAAAATGCTTTTGAAGTTGTGATTGGGTTTTTTGCTTTGCTTTTCTCCTTTTTTTTTTTTTCCCTTCTGTGCTCTGCAAGGAGCATGGCTCGGTGCTGTGGCAGTATCAAGGGCTGCTGACCTCGTGCTCCCCAGGAGAATTGTGTTCTCCCTCACTGGCTTCACTTCAAGGCAGCGTGTCCCATTGGTATGCTTGGTGTGCTGCTTGCTCTTGTACATACTGCATTTTTATTCAAATAATGGTATTGATCGTCGAAAATGTAATGGAGAAAGTAAATGAAAACAAATAAACACAGAAGATTTGTAGTAAACTTCTCTCAAGGTTTGGTTCTGAAAGTCACGGAACTGTTTGCCCTGTGCAGGGTGATGGAGCTGCTCCCTGCTGTGTTAGCATTTGCAAGCACATGTGGCAACCAAAGGGATCCATAAGCTGATGGCTGGGGCAGGATCTTGCTTGCAAATCCCACAGCTGTCTGTCAGGTTACAGAGACAGCACTGAAAGATTCAGGTTTGTGTTTTGGGTCATGGTCTGTCCTCCATCACTTGCAGTCTGGTGAATGTTCTGCTCGTGTTGGGTGCCAGCAATGCATGGGAAGCATCACAACCCCCACACAGTGCTGCACAACTGCAGCTTGCCCCTCTCCTGCCCATCACAGGCTTTAGCAGTGGGATGGGACTCAGACTGCACTGGAAATATTTCCAGGTCTTGTGGTTGATATGAAGACTATTGTCTGAAGTGCTTTGAAAGGCTGTAATTGATTGGTTTTCCCAAAGAGGAGAACTTCCTTTCTTGTTTCCATCAAACTAAATGCTTTTAGATTAAAGAGCAACAGAAGTGAAATCTCTGCTTGAGAGCCCCTGCTGGATTTAGGGTCACCTTTTTGGAACTGGATGCAGGGTTGCAGGGCTGGGGTGACAAAGCCAGTGAGGAGCAAATGCCCCTCTCCCCATGGCTGTTAGGGGGCTGTTCTGTCCCAAACTGATCGTGGTCCAGGAGGGTATTTTGGCTGGGTCCTGTGGGGTTCACAGGGCAGCGATTGATGGAGTGTGGTGGGGAGCAGCCAGTTCCAGCTGACAAGATAATGAACTGCCAAACACAGCACGCGAGAAAGGGAAATCCATGATAAATCCACCTCTCATGTGCTGTGGAGGAGACAGATAAACTCCCTCTCCCCTCCTGACAGCGGGATTTTTCTCTCGTGAGCCCACGGCAAGGATGCTGCTGTCCTTTGGTGCTGCTGGGCGGAGGTGATTAATTTGGGGGATGTCAGGGTTGTGTTTTCCTCCTCTGGGATGGTGGGGTCAGCATCTGTGCCCACTCACTGCTCCTCTGCCTTTGCCTGGTGCTTCAGAAGGGGTCTTTCCCTTACCTGCAGTGCTGTGCTCTCCCAACTCCTCTCCATGTCTGATTAATAAATCATGAAGTTTGCCCAAGACTTCCCTCTGTCCCCACCCCAATACAAACATTCCCCGTCACTGCCACCTTGCAACCAGCAAAGCTGCTCTCTCTGACAATCAATTACCCTCCGGAGATGAAATTATTGTTTAATGGCTTTTGGAACAGGCTCCTGCTCTGACATTCATCACAATCAATAATGCATCAGCGGGGACAAAAGAAATTACTTGCCTCCTGCTAAGTGAAAGGGTCCATTTGTATTCTGTGCAGCCCCTTTGCACCCCTGGGCTGTGGCTGGGCAGGGGAACTCTGGTGAAGTTGGCTCCAACTTGGTGCTCCTGTTTGCCAAACTGGGTGTGCGAGGCAGTGGGAGGGGATAGAGGGATGCTGGAGGTTTGGGGGATGCCAGGGGAACAAGGCCTGCTGCATGGAGAGGTGTCCCCAGATGATGCTCAGCCTGGCACAGGTTTCCCTTCAGCATCCTTTGCTTCTTGCTACAGCTGCAGTTCGGTCCTTATCTCAAACAAGGCAGGAAGCAGCTTTGCTCCTCGTTCAAAGCAAAGAGGGCACAGTGTCCTCAGCGAGCGAGCTCTGATCTATCTAGTGCATCTCCTGAGATGGGCTATGATATCAGTGTGTCCCTGCAAGGGGATCGGTGTGATCGATGCGTCTGCAATGTGAGCAGTGCTGCTCAGTGTCTGCAGCCGGGTTGTCTGAGGTCCTGTGCCAAGGTGTGCCAGCCCCCAGCAGAGGTTATGGTGCCACTGGGGAGCAGGTCAACCAATCCTTCCTGTTGCATCAGGCTGGCAGCAGCAGTTTTGCTTTTTTTGTAGCTGAATCTCTGTACAAAAAGCCCAAAGAGTAAAGAAACAGGGGTTGTCCTGTGCTGCTGTCCTGAATGGACTCGTGACCCAGGTCTCTGGCAGCATCAGCCTCCCCATGTATGTCATTAGGGTTGGGTCCCCACCCTGTGCCCTGCAGCATCTCATAGTGATTAGGGAGCATTATTACTTAAGTAGCCACCCTAATTAGCGATGAAGTGGCAAGTTTCATCAGCTCAGCACCTGCATTAAAACCACTTGATTGCAATTGTTTGTTTTTACGATCTCAGCTGCTGCTTTGCCATACCCTAAATACAACAGCAGGAGCCCAGCATGAGGCATGTGTGCCAGGTCCCCGTTTTGCCACGCTGTGTGTGGGGTGAATCCAGTGGAGCTGAAGTGAGGAGCATTTGTAATATTTGTCTCCTCTAAATCAGCTCCTTGCTGCGGAGTGGTTCAGCTCCAAAAGCATTGCTTCAGGAGCCTCGTGGGTTTGGGAGCACAGTGCTTGCTTTGCACTTCCCAGGCAGCAAAGATGCTGTGCAGTGAAGGAACGCCGAGCCCAGAGCAGGGGAGGGAAACAGCATTCACACCAACACGGTGTTTAGCTGTAATCTAACATGACTTTCCCCTCTGTTGGCGAAGGGGAGCACATGATGTTAACATTCATTATCATGTCATATTCGATGGACTGCCACAACGCATTACGCTCTCTCCCACAACACGTGGGGTCCTGACAAAACCCATTCTCTCCTCGTGCTGAAGGCTGCTCTGGGGGGTGTGCAGAAATACCACTGCCTGCAGGAGGGGAGGGGATGCAGCTGCATGATTCCTGGGCTCAGCAATCAGAGATCAGAGCATCATTATGGCCAAAAACCTCCCCAACCCATCCCACTGTGCAGCCCTCTGAATTCAGCCCCATCACCCGGCTGCTGTGTCTGCAACTTCACAAACTTTGCCCAAACTCCCTATTGATTGAGGTGGTGATTAAGCTGTTGAATCACCACTGCCTTATCTGTAGTGTTGAACTGTCATTTATTTTTTTTTTTTTCCCCCAGATCTTAAAAGGATTTTTAACTGTCAGGTGTATGCAGCATATTTGCTCCTAATAATCAATATTGATTTTCCCGTAATACTGTCTGTCTGGATGCCATGCCTTATTTGTTGGAAGATTAGAATTTCGATAAGCTTGTAAAATAAATCAAATTTTTCTCATGTCTGCGTGCGCGCATATGCAGAAATATCTTGTTAAGATAATTATCTCGCTCTGTTGGTGGGGGGGGGGAAAGAAAAAAATGGAGCTGTGCTCTGCAGCTCCAAAAACAGGGCTGAGCTCTGGGTGCCTTACTTGTGATTTAAGATAGACCCCCGGGTGCTGCTGCCTGTAGATAGGGAGCAGGGCAGGGTGCAAATCCTGGCTGCAGAATTATCCTCTCTGACACTGAAGCCCATTGGAAGTTTGCATTTCAAAGCATGTTTTTCCTTATTTTTATCTCTTAGTGGACAATGATGTGCTGTTAGAAGCCGTGAAACTGGGTCTGCTGGTCGCCTTTAATGCTGCAGTGCCTTGGGGCCAGCCTGCAAGCGAGCTGTTCTGCTAAGCAACAAGTCCAAGGCACTTCCCCCTCCTAAATGTGTGCCTCGTATATTCTGGTGTTACCTGCATCAGCAATAAATGCTCTTGCTGTGTTATGCCTTCAGTGTGCATGGCCAAAGCGTGCTGTAGGGTTTGACTCAAGCTTCCATTGCCCGAGGACCCGTGGTAGGGAGAGTGCTAAAACAGAAGTTAATTGAATAAATGTGTCTAAGGAAATAGAAACGCTTTGCCCAAACTGTTGGGAGAAAAAGTCAATTTTCCCCTTTTTGACAGAGGATGCCAGATAAGATGTTTCAAATCGGCTTATTGAATTATAAAAACGCCGACATTTCCAGGCACGGCGCTTTGCTTTGAAGTGAAACGCTGAGATTTTTCATTCTGACATTTCCCAATTGATGTATTTGGTAACTTTCCACGTACCTGGTTAAAAGTGAGATGGGGGGAGGGGGGAAATGCATGGCATTAAAATGCCCAAATTGCTGAATGAGATAAAACAACAAATAAAGCTGTTCTCTAGACAATTCTCATGAAACTCAACCATTTGGTTTCTGCTTCACCTCCCCACTGCTGTTCTAATTGTGACCTAAAACATCCCATAGCTTGTTTTTTTTTTCTCTTCTTAAATTATTTACTACTTGTACTCAACGTGCCAAAAGTCCCACTGAGTTCTGTAACTCCAAGCCGTTGCAAGGCTTTGGGAATGTGAAGGTTTTCTTCTTGTTTCCTCTTTGAAAATTGCTGTTTATTGCAATCCACTTGCGAGGGGAGAAAAAGGAAATCTCCTCTGCCATAGTTTCCTATTCTGTTTTTCAGCCGTAATAGGAATGTTGTGTCCTCCTGGGTTTGCTGTGAAAGGGATTTCTTGGCGAAAAGTTGATAAACATTCTTAGTTCCACACAATTCAGTTTGGGGTTGAGCAGGATAGCAGAGTAGCTGCTGCTCTCACCAGAAATAGTCAGCAGAGGTAGGGTGCAGTTGAATTGCTTTGGTTTATTTTGGGTTTCTCCATTCCCTGCGCATTCCTCTAGGAAGGGAACTGCAATGTGTTTGGGGAAGGAAATGTCTCTGGGAAGGGATCACCGCCTCCAGCTGGTGCATTGTGTTGCCTTCAACGCCTGCTTTGTCAGAGGAGGAGCAGTGCTTTGGTGTTCTTGGAGGTGTTTTCTGACTTTCAGGATTCAATGAGTGAGAATGGTGGTGTTGAGTTGATGGCTGGACTTGGAGAAGACCTCCAAGGTCATCAACTGTAATGATCCCATGAGTGGGTGCGTTGGGGATGGGTTGGGGTTGGGCTGGATGATCCTAAAGGTCTTTTCCAACCTTAATGATTGTGTGACTCTGTGATCTGGGCTTGGTCTCTCCTTGGAGCTTGCTGTTGGTTGTCCCCTTGGGTCCTGGTGGCACCATGGGACAGGAATGGTGCCACCACCTCCCGCAGGGGGCTGTGGGTGGGTGCTGTCTGCAGCAATGCAGAGAGATGGGCGTGCAGAGAGAAGGCTGGAGGGTGACAAAATGCACCAAAAAAGTGCTGTTAAAAAAAAAATAGGGGAGAATAAATAAAACTAAGGAGAGAAGAAAAATTAAACATCAAAAGAACTGAAAAGGCAGCGAAAGACAAAGTGAAGTTCTGCTTCTCAAGCGTCTTTTGTGGCTTTCTGCACATCCCATTTGGATTCCCTCTGTTTCAGGGGGGCAGAGAGATGTGTGAGCAAGCTGAGCTGAGCCAAGGATGCTCAGTATGGAAATAACCCCTCCCCGGAGTCCCCAAGCTGCACATGAAAGCCCTGCCCCTGGCTCTGCTGATTATACAGCCTCTAATTGTCTCCCATGCCTGCTTGCAACGTAAATACTGGAGAAGAGAGAAACCTGGATGCTGTGTGGCTGAGCTGGCCGAGCCAGGCGTGTTCCCAGTGTTTGGGAAGGGAGAGGCACATAGCATGGGCTGAGCATCCCTAATGCCTGCGGATGGAGCTGAGCTCAGGGTGTCTGTGGGTGTGGGAGATGTGGTGCCTGCGGGCAGCAGACACGTGTTGGGGTTGGTTTGGGGGAGAGCTTCAGCTTATTGAGCACGTGCAGCTAAAGCTTTTAGTTCAATACCTCTTAGTGCTAAGCCTCAGTGTATTAACTCAAGACTTCCCCGATTGGGGCATAAACATACATGAGTTCTTACTGCAGAAAAACCATTTGATGCTTGCCTCAGAGAGAGATTTTCTCCTCTGCTGTGTAATGCCAGAGGTCTGGAGCTGCCTGTTGGCTCTTCTATGGGCGCAGAGGGGGTGGCACAGTGTGGGACAATGGGAGCAGCACTGGGGTGTCCACTGACTGCAGCTCACATTGTCCATTTACAAACACCTGGCCAGCTGCTCAGCTCTGCATCACAAGCAGTTCGGGCAAGCATTGCTCTCATCTTGTGTGCGTTTGCAAAGGAGCAATTTATCAGAGCAATTTTTATCCTCGTTAAGGCAAATTAAGCCCACAAAGCTGGCAACAGAGGGGAGAAGGGAAAAAAAAAAAAGAAGTCGGTGTTCATGAAATATGTATTAAAAACAGCCATTGTAATAAATATTTGAAACCTGGTTATTAACGTTGAATCGTATCGATGTCAAGCGCTGGTTTCACGTCGCCTGTTCCGCTAATTGGGTGCAGGGGTCAGCAGACCTCGTGTGTCAGGGCTGTGTTGGACCCAGTGCTGCTGTGCTTGTGGAGCGTGAGGGCAAATCCAAAAAGTGCAGTGCAAAATTGGAGGGGACAAAGGAAAAAAAATAAAAAAAAAGATGGGGAGAGCTTGCTTGAGGATTTGTGCAAGTGCTGTGGTTGCAATAGAAATGCCTAAATGTGGAGCTGGGGGGTGATGGCTGCTTTCCAGTTTGGTGCAAACATCTGTGTTCCCTATCAAGGCAGGTGATTATCCCAGGGAGCCTGGTGCTGTAAAGCAATGTGTCCATGCACTGCAAAACGAGGATAAATCTCCATGCTTGGACAGTAACAGGGGCAGTAAAATCAGTGCTGGTTATTAGAAGAGGGGGCAGTAAAACTCTGTGAACCTACAGTTTAAGGCGTGGGTCTCCCTATGCTGTTGGTGGCTGACACACACACACTAAAAACCCTATGAAAAACCACAGTGTCAGTGACAGAAGTGCTCCTTCTGTGGCTTCGCTGGCCTTTTGTTTGGAGCATCCTTTATTAGGAAACCTAAAAAGCAACAGAAGCTTGGATTGGAAGCAGAACACTTGGTTAAACCCAAACCCTGCTCCCTTCCTTTCCCCTAGACTGCTTCCAGCCCCATTCCTCTATTTGCAGGGCTCTAACTGCTGTTTCCCAGGAGGGCAATGATGATTATTAGCTCCATGGCTCTATTTAGCAGCCCTCTAGATAGGTGCCAAATCTGGGGGAGGTTTGCACAGGAGGGCTGTGGATTTTCCTGGAAGATGACCTGCTATGCAGGGCCAGCAATGCACACTGCTTTCCCCCTTCTCTGCTGCTTTGCCCTGTTGGTGTTCTTATGGTTGTGGGTAGGATAGAGCCTTGTGAGTCCTTATTTCTATATTATTTTATTTGCAAACCTACTGCTGCCTTACTGT